>NC_022009.1:45360895-45361560 GCF_000317375.1 Microtus ochrogaster
AAGAAGAAGAAGAAGAAGAAGAAGAAGAAGAAGAAGAAGAAGAAGAAGAAGAAGAAGAAGAAGAAGAAGAAGAAGAAGAAGAAGAAGAAGAAGAAGAGATCAGAAGGGACATTTTGGAGGAGGAAGAAACTAGAAAGAATGAGAAGAAAGGACACAACTATGAACAGGGCACAATGCTATATCTCTGTGAAAGTCTCATAAGAAAACCCATTATTATTTCATATACTAACTATAGCAGCAGGCTGCTTGTTAATTCCTGGCCACTTAACCCTAAAATAGTCACACAGAAACTGTATCAGTTAAATCACTGCTTGGCCCATTTGCTCTAGTTTCTTATTGGCTAACTCTTACATATTAATTTAACCCATTTCTATTAATCTGTGTATTGCCACGTGGCTGTGGCTTACTGGCAATTCCAAATGGCGTCTGTCTCTGGCGGCTCCATGGTTTCTCTCTGACTCCACCCTTCTTCCTCCCAGCATTCAGCTTAGTTTTCCCCGCTTAGCTAAGGTCTGCCCTGCTATAGGTCCAAAGCAGTTTCTTTATTCATTTATGGTAATCACAGCACACAGAGGGAAATCCCACAACTAACTGTGGTGGTTTGAATGAAAATGGTTACCAAAGGGAGTGGCATTTTTAGGAGGTGTGGCCCTGTTGGAGTAGGT
>NC_022009.1:45362014-45366365 GCF_000317375.1 Microtus ochrogaster
CCCGAGTGCTGGGATTAAAGGAGTGTACCACCCCCGCCCGGCTCCTGTTTTTTTCCTTTTTAAGAATTGCTATGGTCATGGTGTCTTTTCACAGCAATAGAAACCCCAACTAAGACACTAACTAGAAAGACTAAGGAAGCAATTACAGTGGACTCCTTTATACCCCTCACTCAGATCCACAGCCATTGTTTGATTATGCAACTCTGTATTTGAGTGCCTGTATGCACATCTGTGTATATATAACACATGTAACTGCAAGCACAGACATGTACAAATACATTGATATACTTTTCTCAATGAACCCTTTAAGTTAGGGATCACGCCTTACTAAAAAGCGTGTTGTAAATCTTGGAGATAAAGGGTTATTTTCATATCCAAAAGCATATGAAAATTATCGATCTTGCAGAGAATAAGTGATGGTGGAGTGCTCAGCCCAAAACGCATCCTCTTCATTACCCTCCCTCCCCAGAAGGGGGAGGATACACGATTGGCATTAAAACCTCCACCCCACTCCCAGTTTGCAGTCTCTGCTTCACGCTTGCATTTGAAGATGTGAGCTCTCAGCTTCTGTTCCTGCTGCCCGCCCTTCCTTCTAAAACTGACTTTGGTCATGGCACCTTGTCACAGCAACAGGAACCCGACTAATGCAGCACCATTGATTGCCATCAGACAATTAACTGCTTTTTAAGGGAGGAGTGGGGCTTCCAGTGTCCTCCTGTGTCAGAGCAAACCATCCTCCCCTTTACACACAAGAATTTCTTTTTTCATTTCCTGTGGCATGGATAGCATGGTAAAAACTTCTCTTATATTTCATTTCCCCAAGATCTTCATTATTTCTTGGTTGTTATTTTTATTATATTTTCCAGAGTAGCTTCAGTTAGAAGCGAGCAGAAGGTACGGGATTTCTAAGACTCCCGGGCCTCCCAGAAGCGGAGCGGCCCTAATTATCAGCACTCCTCATTATAGTGGTACGTTTGGCATGATTAATGGCCGTGTGTCTCCAGATAGGCACCGAGCAAACCCTGTGGAGTTTACATTATGGCTCACTCTTATTGTCCACGCCATGCATGCGAGCAGATTGGTAATAACACGTATATACCATTCTGTCACATTCTGATTATCTCTCCACCCTGAGAAGACTCTGCCTACTCATTCCCCTTTCCCTGCCAATCTCTGCAAACCACTGATAATTTTACTGTCTCCACAGTGTACCTGAGAATGTCTAGAGTTCCTGCAAACTTGGAAAGTATAGAGAGCTCCTGGAGGCCCCTTGCAATACACACCACCTCCCCCACAGTCCCATCCTGCACTGTGTGCGAAGGATTTCGAGCAGATCCCCAGAACCTTTGCACAGCATGCTGCCTTTCAGGTGGGCCTTCTTGCTTGTACCTGAGGTCCTGCCTGTCTGGGGCTTGATGATGCATTTCCTTTTAGAGCTGAGTAATATTCCACTGTATGACAGTACGTCTATGCATATAGAATAAAGCATCAGTAAACATCTATGTTCAGGTTTATGTGGGGTTTTTGTTTGTTTGTTGTTCTTTGTTTAGCTATATTAGGTAAGAACCAAATAGCATGACTGCTGGATCGTATGGTCAAAAATATGTTTAGTTTGGTAAGAAATGGCCAGTCCGTCTTCCTGGGTAGTAGGCATTTCTGCATTCCTATCAGCCTGTGCGAGTTCTCAGGGCCCCACAGCTTCCCCAGCATCTGGTGCCATCAGTGTTCTGGGCTCTGGTGGCATATATTGGGTCTCACTGATTTTAATTTGCCTCTCCCCGGCTATCAGGGATGTCAAACATCCCTCCTTATGCGTGTGCTGTATCCATATGTCTTTGATGAGTGTCCATTTTTAATCAGAGTCTTCATTTTCCTCCTTGTTGAGTCTGAACAGTTCTTGTTTGTGCTGGATAACCTGTCTGAGCAGGTAGGTCTTTTGCAGATATTTTGCTCTTAGCTTGTAGCTTGTCTTTTCCTTCTTTTGATAAGGTCATTCGGCAGATTAAAATAATTTTAATGAACTCCAATTGCTGAGATATTTCTTTACAGATCATGTATGTGGTATCATATCTGAAAAGTCATTGCTGCATCAAGGTTGTGGAGCCTCAGTCCAGTGGCTACTCTGGAGTTTCTGTAAGTTCTTTATTTTACACTGATGTCTTGGATCCTGGCTTATTTTTTCTCCAGTCTTGGGAACTGAACTCAGGGTCTCACACATGCTACACCGTGCAGCATTCCTGAGTGACAGCCCCAGGCACTATGGTCCATTCTGAGTTCATTTTTATGACAGGCATAGGTACTGAATTATTTAGCTTTAGGTTTCCATTTTATTGTTTGGAGAGTGAGCGCCTGGGGGGAGGGGTGCTTTTATTTCTATCCTGATTCTTTTGTTTGGAGGGAGCATATACATAGGCGTCCATGATTCAGTGATCCAGCTTGAGACCTTCCAGCCTTGCAGCTGAGTCTTTTCTGGTTTTGACTTCAGAATCCTTTGCCATGTGACATTCTCAGGAGGTCAGGCAGGGAAGGGAAGTCACTCTACACTGGAGCATCTACGTGCTGGTGGCCAGCTCCGGTGGCAGGTTAAATGTACATTGCATTTTGATCTTGTGGTATTTTCAACTTGGATTGTTAAAAGAAAAACTTAAAGTTTGTATCAAGTTCTGGTTGTTGTTTTTCTTATTTTGATTTATTTTCATTATAAGTCATGTTTTGCATAGACATGTATGTATGTATGTATGTATGTATGTATGTATGTATGTATGTGAGGGACACACGTGTGCAAATGAAACCAGAAGACCACCTCAGGTGTCTTCCTCAAATGCTGCCTTCCTTTGTTTTTTTCAAAAACAAGGTCTCTCAGAGGGCTGGAGCTCACCGAGTAGGCCAGGTTGGCTGGCCAGAGAGCTCCCCACAACCACTGCCTCTCCCACCCCCGCACCGGGATGACAGGTCCATGCCGTCATGCCTTTTGTCCTTGTTTTCATATAAGTTCTGAGGATTGAACTTGGGCCCTGATGCTTACAAGGTAGCCAGCACCTTCCCACGGGAGCCATCTCCCCAGCCTCAGGCTTGTATTTTTCTGTTCCTTCCATCCCTAGCGATTTCAGCTTACATAATGGGTAATTGTGGGTGATGTGCGGCAAAGGTCCTGGATTTGATTGTTTTGCTCTGGCGAGGGTTTGTTCGCCTATTTTTCCCTCAGGAGGTAGTAAATTAGTGGCAATCAGCCTTGGTCCTGTGGAGCTTTGGTTTGTGGTTTTGAAAGGGCAAATTCACTGCACTTTCCTTTAGCTTTGAGACGTGGTCTTGAAGCCTAAAGCAAGGCCCTTTTCTTGGTGGCAGGGCAGCAACTTCCCAAAGGAGCCACCCGAACAGAACAAACCTCTAGATGAGGAACTTCCGCCTATGGCCCAGCGGGTTCTTCTCCGGCACCGGGGAAATGGCAGTTTTGCCGAAATTAAAGTCCGAATTCTCAAATTGCAAAATTTAGTCTTCAAATCCCATATCCCCCTTGCTGAGCAACATGTTCCTGTTCTGGCCTGACTGACAGTCCAGGCTCCTGGTCTGAGGACCCTTCCTTAACTGCCCCATAGAAGCTTAGAAGCTCGCCAACACCGAGGCATTTGGTGTAGATCTGGAGTCACTCCCTTCCACCCCATGGTTCTCGCTGTTGTTCTGGGCTCAGCATCCAGCCATCCTCATGAGAAGAATACCAGGTGAAACCATTTAGACCTTTGTCTCAAACCAGCTTCTTCCGGCTCTGAAGTGCCTTGTTCTCTCCAATTTTAGTCGGACTCTGTTTCCTCTCAAATGTCAACTCAAACAATTGTTCCTACATTTTGTCCATAGTGTAAGCACATTGTGGGAAGCAGTTTATGATAAGCTATTCTGCTTTTTTAGACTACTGAGACTTTTTTCCTCTGATGAGGATTGAAACCAAGGCTTTGTGTGCTCGGCTAGCTCTCTCCTCCTGCTGTATCTCTGTCCCGGGAAACGGACTTTTAAAGGATTGTAACTTAAAAGAAAATAATTAGACTCACAGAAAGCTGAAAAAAAAAATAGAACCTAGAATCCAACACCTCTTTGCTCTGGTTCCCCTAGTGGGTTCCCCCTACTGCTACATGAAAACGGGAAGACTGGGTTGGTGCCAGGCTGTTAACCTCTCTAATCTTCAAACTCTACTTAGCTGTCACTGGTATTTGTTTTAGAGTGTTTGGGGGACTTTGGGGGCAATCTGAGTCCGTGTAATCACCTTTCTCAATGGGTCCGCACACCTATCTCCCACTCAGCAAGCAGTCTCACCTCCCACGTGGTCTATCTCCCACTCAGCAAGCAGTCTCACCTCCCA
>NC_022009.1:45366465-45402914 GCF_000317375.1 Microtus ochrogaster
GGTCTATCTCCCACTCAGCAAGCAGTCTCACCTCCCACGTGGGTCTATCTCCCAAGGATTCACGTGTTGAAGCCTTGGTTTTTTGATAGGGTGGGTGGCCTTGACAGGTGCTGTGGAACCTTTAAAAGGCAAGGCCTTCTGGGAAGTAATTAAGTGATGGAGGGCAAGGCCCCAGAAGGAAATTATGATAGTTTCTGAGAAGCAAACCCCTGGGTGGCTCTGTGTCTTTACTGTGTGCCCGTGGTGGAGGAAAGCTCTCGTCAGAGCTGCTCTGAGATAGGTAGGTCTTCACAGAAGTCTCCATTGCTTGTTTGTTTGTTTTGAGACAGGGTCTCTCTGTAGGGCGCTAACTGGCCTGGAGCTCACTGTGTAGACCACGTTGGCGGCCTTGAACTCCCAGAGACCAGCGCACCTCTGCCTCCCAAGTGCTGTCGTCAAAAGCAGGTGCCACCACACCCAGTGAGAATCTCATTTTACAGCTAATGCAGCCCCAGGCATTTCTTAAATGGCAATTGCAAACTGACACCGACAGAATTTCACCCGTGGTTCCTGGAAAACACTAGTTTGTCTCCATTTCTACAATTTTCACCATTCCAAAGGTGATCACCATTCTCCAAGGGTTGGGGATTTGACTTTGCGGCACCTGCTCACAGTTCTGGGTCCCACCTCTAGCGAGGGCAAATGTCATCTGACGAGAATTAAGTGTGCAGGGCTCTGAGAGAGATTTTCTCAGAGAGCACACCTCTCTGGAGATTCATCCAAGCCGCTACATTTATCAACAGCTACTTCCCAAAGAATCTCTTGGTCTACTCTAAACAGTTGTAAGAAAAAGATTAAAGTTGAAAATTTTAATTAAATTTTAAATAATCACTAATGTGTATGCCACACGCCAGGGTTGGAGGGCAACTCTGTGAGGTCATTTTTCTCCTCCTACTTTTACTTGGGTTCTGGGGCTGGAACTCAGGTTGCCAGGCTTGCACAAGCACCTTTACCCACTCAGCCATCTCACTGACCCAAGCTCATGTTTTAAATGTGAAATCTTCAATTCTAGTAGCCTTCCCCATTCACATACAGGTCCAAAAGACGGTCTTTTTACAGCACTCGGTGTCCTCCTCAGTTTCTATGTCCCACAGCTCCCCCCCCCACCGCCCCTCCCCCAGTCAACTCAGGTCCATCCCTCCTGTTTTCTCCTGTTTTCTCTCCTTTAAAGTTGGCCTTCACACTTCCCCTGTCGTCCTTTCCCTTTTACGAATTCCCTTTGCACTCCTGTCCTAAGTCCTGAGACTGTGTTAATTGCCAATTGACACAATCTAGAATCATCTAGGGAGAGTAAGGAATTATCTACATCAGGTCAGCCTACAGGCGTGCCTTGGGGGAATTGTCAGGATTCCTTTCACTGAAGTGGGAAGTCCCAGCCCACAGTGTGTGGCCCAGTTCCCTGGCTTTGGGTCTACATTGTATAGTGAAGAAGGGGAGTTGAGCACTAGGGTGTATGCGTTCATTCTCTGCTCTTGCCGGTGGTTATGACTCTGCATACACCCTCTGCCTTTGGTTTCCCTGCTGTGCTGAGCTGTAACCTACAACTGTCAGCTGGGATAACTCCTCTCTCCTGTATGCCGCATTTTTTTTTTTCAGTCAGAGTATTTTGCCACAGAAAATGGAAAAGAAACTAGGATACTCAGGTTCTCCTTTTGTTCTTAAAATAATTTTTTAATTAAAATATAGTTTTATTCCTCCCCTTCCCTTTCCTCTCTCCAACCCCTCGGAAGTATACCCCTCCATTCTCCTTTTCAAATTCCTAGCCTTTCTCTTTAAGTGTTCTTACCATTTACATACAAATACAACCTGTTGGGTTGGTTTAGTGTTGCTTCTAAGTATATGATTTTGGGACTGCCTACTTAGTATAGAATAACTAATTAGGGGCTCCTCCCTGGGGAGACCATTTTGGCTCTCAGCATTCTTTGTTGCCTGCAGTTCTTTATGTAGGGTTGTGGCTCCATGAGATTCCCCCACTTCCACATTAGCATACTTACTGATGTTGTCCTTGTTCAAGACTTAGGCAGCCATACTGTTGAGGTATCATAGGTGAGATATCTCCCTGCCATTTCGAGGAGCCATAATCTCTCAGCAGATTCCCTGATCCTCCAGCTCTTACAATATTTCCACCCCAGCTTCCAAGATGTTTCCCGAGCCTTGGGTACAGGAGTTGTGTTGACGGTGTATCCCCTGAGGCTGGGTACCCTGGCACGGGTTCTGCTCTGTGTTCTGCCTTGCGGTTCTCTCGAGCAGTCTCCATCTGTTGGAAAGAGAAGCCTCTTAGAGAAGGGGGAGTGCTGCTTACACTTCCAGGCTTGTTAATGTGTTTGGGTAACCTTGAGTATCCTGAAGTAAGGATTGCTCAGAATATCCCTCGTTTTGGAATCGATATGGTATTCTCTCCTGATGGGAATGGGACCATATGATGTGAAAAGAGAGGCCAGGAGAAGGGAGTTCTCAGGCCACTGTGTCCCTGGAGGACACGCTGCTGCATGGCTCAGTGTGGCTGGAGTTGGTGCAGGTGCTGCTGGGCTGGTAAAACTGTCAGTTTCTATCAGACTGGGGCGGCTGCCCGGTGCCTGCGCTCTACACTGTAACCCTCCAGTTACGGAGGTGATGGAGTCCCGTTCCACCTCTTGTTCAGAAGTTTCCCATACAGGAAAAGCTCTGTTAACTCATTTCTCATCATTGTATCAATCCGTACGGATGCCTAGTTTGGAGGCTTTGGGTTATAGGCCGTGTGACAGGCTTTGCCGTGTTTCTGCTCAGACCACTACAGTCTCTTTGGGGAGTTCCCATTCTCCCGCTTCACTTTATTGTGAATGTTTTTGCTCAGTTAAGTTCGGGTTTTTAAGCCTCTTCTCACTTCCCACCACTTTTTGCTCTAGGCTCATCACATGCCTTCTCGGCAGGGTCATCTTTCCAAAGAGCCCATCTTCGTTACTTTTCTATTGACATGACAAAACACTGTGACCAAGGAAACCTATAAAAGGCATTAGATACGGAGGCTCACAGTTCCAGAGTGGTAAAGTCCACAACCACCATGACGGGGAGTACGGCAACAGGCAAGTGGGCATGGCACTGGAGCGGGAGCTTACAGCCTACATCTGATCCACAGGCCTGAGGTGGAAAACACTCATTGGGAATAGTGTTTTGTTATGACAATAGGACCAACTAAGACAGAAGTTGGTACCAGGCAGTGGACTATTGCCATAACAGGCCTGACCATACTGTGGAGTTGGTTGGTGCGGGGGAGGGGGAAGAACGTTGGTTGGTTGGTTGGTTGGTTGGTTGGTTGGTTGGTTGGTTGGTTGTTCGTTCGTTCGTTCATTCGTTCTTTCGTTGGTTTGCTTGCTTTGAGGAATGTGGGAGACTTTGGGGTGTTGGACTAGAAAAGCAGTTAAATGCTGCAAGAGGAGCTTAATGGGCTACCCTAGTAGGAGTGTGGAAGACAGCGATGCTGAGAAGAGTGTGGACTAGACAGGCCCAGCTCCAAAAGTTTCAGAGGAGAACGGTATCAACACCTGGGCCTGAGACCATTCTTGTGATATTTCGGCAAACACTGGAGCTGCTTTGTGCCCTTGTTGTAAGAATCTGCCAGATATTTGAACTGATATTGTTGGCAGGGGAGGTTTCAAGGCAGCCTAGGATGGACTGTGCTGAGTGCTATTAGTTACCGCTCTTACACAGGATGACAATGAGAAAGAGGAAGTGGAGGGAAAGAAATACGCAATGCGCACTTTTTGGAGGAAAAGGATACCAGGGAATTTAATGCTGGCACCTTGGTTTAGGGTGAAAGAGCTAAGGGGAATGGGAGAAAGGGGTGGTGCTCCCAGGGGCAAATCCCCACCCAGCTCATCATGCAAAGAGAAGAGGCCTAAGGACTCACCTGTTCCGAATGAGTAACCACAAATTAAAGCTTATGCAAATATAATTCAAGGAGGGGGCCAGGTTCCATACCAAGCAGGCAACAGAACATGGCAACATCAGCCACATGGCTCTGCCTTTAGAGTGGCCAAGAATTCAGAAGTAAAGTGTTATGGAATCTTTCTCTGCGATTATGGGGGGCTCCTGGGGCCAGGCATGTGGCAGGGGAGTCCCTGCATGGAGATCCATAGAGACCATTGTGTGATGCTACCAAGGGAAAGTCTGCATTGTGTTTGGGGACCCCAAAATGTTGAAGGTGCTAGAACCATGGGATACCTGCCAAGGAGGGTAATACACAGGGATTGGTATGGGCCCAAGGAGAAGAAGTATGTGGCAGTCAGCAGAGCAGGAAGGTTGGGACCATGGAAGCTGTTTGACATCAGAAATAGAGTTTCAGGATCTGGAGTCTGCCCAGCTTGGGTCCAGTCTTACTTTGGTCCAGTATTGCTCCGTTTACTCCCTGTCCTCCCTTTTAGAATGGTAAAGTCTGTTCTGTGCCAGTATTTGTTAGAAGTATGTAATTTGCTTTTTGCTTTTGATTTTTCAGAGGGAGATTGCCTTGAGCTTCAGATGAGACTTTGAACTTTTAAGCAATGCTGAGACAGTGAAAGACTATGGGGACTTTTGGAGTCAGACTGAATGTTCTTGCATTATGATATGGCCGCAAGCCCATGGGAGCAAGAAGTGGAATGTGGTGGTTTGAATGAGAATGACCCCCACAGGCTGATGTTTGAATGCTTGGTCTCCAGTTGGTGAAGAATTAGGAGGCATGGCCTTGTTGGAAGAGGTGTGTCACTGTGGGGACATTCCAAAAGCCTAGTCTTTCCAATTTAACTCTCTCTTCCTCATGCCTGTGGATCAGGATGTGAGCTCTCAGCTACTGCTCCAGCACCATGCCTGCCTGCCCACTAACATGCTCCAAACCATGATCGCCATGAGCTGACTCTCTAGAACCAAATGTAATGCTTTATTTTATAAGTTGCCTCCAGAGTAATGTTTTCTCAAGACAATAGAAAATGTAACTAAGAGGATTTCCACCTCTTGCACTCAGTGTTAGAAGCCAAAACCCGAGTGTGAGGCATGCTCATTGCTTCTAGAATGTCCATACTTGTAGGACCCCTTCTGCTTATGTCAAACCTTGGGTGCCAGTGCAAACACATAATGCCCCCCCCAAAAGCGTATGTATTCAGAGCTTGGTTTCCAAAGGAAGGTGCTGTTGAGAGGTGATTGTATCCTGAGGGCTTTCGCTTCAACATGTTCATGGCTGAACTGCATATGGGAAATGGGGTCTTGCTGGAGGGAGGAGGTCACTAGGGGAGTGTCTTGGAAGATACCTTGCCCCTGAGCTCTTTACTTCCTGATCACAATACAACAGCCTTGCTAATCACTCACTCCCAGTACCTGTAGGTCCTAACCTACTACTCAGAGGCTGTCAGGACAGGAAGGCCAGCAGAACAGGAGATGAGGCAATGGCTGTGAAGGAAGGAGTGCTCCTTGTAGGTTTGCACCCCATGGCATGGCTTGCTCAACCTACTTTCCTGTAGCACCCAGGATGACCTGCCCAGAGGTGGTACCACCCACAGTGGTCTGGGCCCCTCTACATCAATTAAGAAAATGTCCTACAGATTTGCCTACAGGCCAATCTGATGGGGATATTCTCTCAACTGAGGTTTACTCAGGGGACTCTGGGTTGTACAAACTTGATCAAAAACTAACCAACCCAGTTTATCTCAGGTATTTTGACAGAATAACAAAAATCTAAGTATCATGATATATGTGTGTACCTATAAATATTCATCCATAAATATTTATATGTAGCCATGTATCTTTATATTATGTTAAGTGTGCAGTCATGTTGAAGGTTCAAATCTAACCCACTGCAACTTGGATTGGGACGTTTTTATTATTTATCTTTTTAATTTTTAAAGATACTTTTATTTTATTTTACGTGTGTGGGTGTATACCAGTTGTGTGTCTTGTGATCACAGAGGTCAGAAGAAAATGTTTGATCCCTGAAATTGAAGTTACAGATGTTCTGCGCTACATGTGAGTGTTGGGAATTGAACCCAGGTCCTCTGGAGGAGCAGTCAGTGCTCTTAGTCACTGAGCCACCTCTGCAGCCCTACTTTTTAGATGCACTCCTTGCAATGCCAAAGAAGAACTTGATTCTCACAGCTGGCTATCATTTACATGACTGTTCACTCCCATCTGCTTGTAGAAGGTGGGGATGTAGTCACATTTATGAGTGACTACAGAAATCAAAGGGAAACCCCAGTGTCTGTCCTCACCTGCCACCTGCTTGAGAAAGGCTCTGCCACCATTCACCACTGTGCACATCAGGGGGACAGTAACCTTCCAGGAATTGTTTTGTGTCCACTCCCCATCCCTCCAGAAGAACACTGGAATTACAGACATGTACTGTTGTGCCCAGATGTGCGTGGATTCCACAGATTCAAACCCAGGTCCTCATACATGCATGGCAAGTGCCTTACTTACTGAGCCATCTCCTCCACCCATGGAGGGGCTTCACAATTGCCAACCACACCACCCCGGGAAACAACTTCATCACCTACAATACCGTGCTCGTGTGCAGCTCTGGCTTCTAGTCTGCACTTTGCTTGGGGGCTTATTTAACCAACTCTCTGCCCCATCAAAGAGGTCGCCTCCTACGTTTGTGATGTGTTTAAGTCACATTGTCATTCCTTTCATCTTCGGTAATGAATATTACATTGAGGCTATGAAGTCTTATGGTTTAAGCACATGTGTTTATGGGTTTGTACCATGTACCTAGCATTAGAATATGATATAAAACACTTTCTGGACCTAAACCTCCTCTGTGCTTCATCTATACAAATGTCTCCCAGCTCCCTAATGACATCAAGTTGTTTAATCAATCCCAGAATTCCATCGAGTTGGAACCTTACAGCACGCGGCCTTTTCCAAATGGCTTCTTTCACTTAGCACTGTACTTGCGGGATTTCTTCTTCCACTTAGCCATGGGTGTCCGCTGCTCACCCTTGTCTTTTCTGTGTCTCGGTGAGCCACTTCTTTTGATTGCTAAATACTATTCCACGAAATGGATGAAGTGCAGCTCATTTCCCCGTTTCCTAGGAGGGCATCTTGCTTGCCCCCAGTTTTATACAATTACGAGCAAAGCTGCTATAAACATTCATATGCAGGTTTTCTGGGTGGCCATAAGTTTTCAACTCAGTTGGGTAAACACTGAGGAGCATGACTGATGGATCATATGCTAAGATTATATTTAGCTTTGTAAGAAACTGCCAGACTGTCTTCCGCAGAGGCTCCGCCAGTTTGCATTATGACCAGCCACGAACAAGAGTTCCTGTTGGCCCATCCGTGCCAGCACCTGGTACTGGCCTCCAGCCAGCCTCGTCGGTACACATCTCTATCTCAGTGGTGTTATGTTTACAAGTCCCTGTTGACACAAATGGCTCCGCTCACCTTCTGCTCACTTTCTGCTATGCTGATGAGGGAATTGTTTAGATCTTCGCCTAAGTTTTTTAACCAGGTGGCTCGGGTTCCTTTTGTTGAGTTTTAAGGATTCTTTGTTTATTTTGGATCCAAGCCGATTAGCACATGTGTGTCACATGGGTGCTCTCTGATTAGCACACACATGTCACATGGAAACAAGCGGATTAGCACATATGTGTCACATGAAAACAAGTTGGTGAGCACACATATGTCACATATGCACAATCCAATTAAGCACACACACGTCACATAGATATTTATTCCCTTTTCTGTCTTCTAAAAAAGTCTTTGGAAGAACAGATTTCAATTTTTTTTCTGTGTTTACATGGGCACATGCAGGTACACATATGTGTGTGTGCATGCACTTATGGGTGACAGAGTCAATCTTGAGATTTGTCCCTTAGGAGTCATCCAGGAGGTCTTTCCTTGACCCCTGACGTCACTAAGTAGGCTTAGCTAGGTGCCAGTGAGTCTCTACCAGCCCAGCACTGGGATTGCACATGAGCACCAACACTCGTGACTTTTTCATGGATGCAGTGAGGATCAAACTCTGGTCCTTGTGCTTGTACAGCAAGCATTTTACCTGCTAAGCCAGCTCCTCAGTTCCAGAAGGTTTTAATTCTAGTGTCATGCGATTATCCTATGTTCCTAGATCATTCTGTGTGGATTATGGATGAAAACTCAATTAGTAAATCTAAAATCAGCAGACTTTTCTCCTGGTTTTAATTCTGTTTCAGGGAGTCATACATTTCCCTGTAGGATTTTGGTCCATTTCGAGTTCATCTTTGTGGACGATGTAAAGTTTGTGTCTAGAACCATCCATTTGTGCTTGCATATGGATATTCAATCCTTTTAGCACTAGCTCTGAGAAACTGCTTTTCCACCATTTGGTTGCCTTGCTTGCTGTGCCGTAAGAGGCCGCTTGGCTCATCTGCTGGACCCAGCTCTGCTCTTCCTCCATTTCTTGGACCTGTGTGTCTCCTCCCTGCCAAGACCACACTGTGTAGACTGGACTCTGTCTCTGAGCATCTAGAAAGTGGATAGCGTGGGTTCCTCCTCTGCTTACATCCTCAGTGTCGTGTTTCCCATTGTACGTCTTTGGCTTTTCCTTTTCAACTCTAAAAAATCTGTAGACATGAACAAGTTTTGTGGTAATTTGATTACAACTGTGCTTACTATCCAGAGGAGTGATATTAACCTTCCTCCCACCCACGAACACAAGCGGCTTCTCCATTTAATGAGGTTTTAAGATTTTAACTAATCAAATGTGTGCTTGTAAGAACAGCTTGAGGAAGGTCATTTCTCTCCTTCCACCTTGTTGAAGCAGGATCTCTCTTATTTCTACCATGCCTCAAATACCAGTCCACCTAACCAGTGAGCTTCTGGGCCATTCTTCTGCCTCCACTCGTGTCCTAAGTGCTGAGACCATGGACGCACCCTCTGCATCCATCCGGCTTTCTGTATGGGTTCCAGGTTAAGAGGCCGTAAGAGGCCGCTTGGCTCATCTGCTGGACCCAGCTCTGCTCTTCCTCCATTTCTTGGACCTGTGTGTCTGTGAATACTTGGGCTGTGAGTACTTGTACTTACTGAGGATTCTCCCTGGCCCCTTATCAAGATTATTTTCTAACTAAAATGTGTTTCCCCTTTACTCCTGAAGAGTGTGTTTTTCTGGATTCAAACTTGAGGGTTAACACTTATTTCTTTTTTCTTTATTTCAGAGTTTGACCTGACCCATGCTTGCCACATCTCCCCAGTACTCTGACTTCAGGCAAAAGAGCCTGTTATCTCTCGGTTGGTATACCTGAAAATGTTCGATGCCTTTTCCTCACAGCCACTTGCTTCTTTCGGGAATATTCCTTTGAGCCGGATGTGGTGGCTCTCGTCTGTAAGCTGTGCATCTGCCAGGCTATAGTAGGTGGATCATCATGAATTTGAGGCCAGCCTGGACTGTAGAATGAGACCCTCTCTCAACCTTGCTCTTCCCCCAAGGACGAGGTGTCCTCAAATTCAGATCTCAGGCATTTGATGATTGTCTAGCATATAATTTATTTTTTTAACTTTATTTTGTTGGGTTTTTGTCAGCTACTTGCTGACAGAATCTGTAGGGTTATGGTTTATGTTTTTCACGAATTTAGGGGGATTTTCTGTTATTATTCCTTCCAATTTTACTTTAGTCCTTTCTTTTCCTCTCCTGTGACTCCGAGAACATCCACGTTTGACCCTGTGCCATCATTGCACTGATTCCTGGGCTGCCGTGTATCTTCCTTCTGCGTTCTTTTTGCAGATCGGTTTGACTCTGAACTCCATTGTCCTGTTTGGAGTTTATTATTCTCTCCTTGGTTGTCTTCACTCTTGCACTGAGCCCACAGAGCAAGGTTTCTGAATTTCAGTTGTTGTATTATTTTAGTTCTAAGATGTTCCTTTGGCATTTTCTTAAATGCCTGCTATTTCTTTGCTGAGGTTTTCTGGTTGGGTTTCTTTCTTCTTTTCTTTTTTTCTCAACTGCTTTTGAGCCTGTTCATAATTGCCTTGGAAGCTTTTTATGATGGCTGTTTTCTAATCCCTGTCAGATTATCCCAGCATCTGATTTACCCCCAGTGCTGGCATCCGCTGACTGCTGTTTCTCAGCTGCCCTGTGATTGCCTGGCTCTTGGTCTGATGAGTGAGTTTTTATTGTATCTGGGATATTTGAGGGATGTGGCAATGGAGATCTGGATTCTATTTAATCTTACCATTTAACAGCAGCCACTCTGCCTAAGGTGCATTGTGCAGGCTGGAGTTGGGGTGGACTTGTAGCTCCCCATTTCCTATTTCAGTACTAGCTACAACCACTCCCTGATTCACAGCCAAGGGATAAAGTGGAGAGGCTGTCCCCACTCAAAGGCAGAGTTCTAACTTGCATGACCTGTTTCCTGCTGGGTAAATTGTCAGTGACTCCATGTCAGGCCCCACAAGTCCCCAGTGGGATGAGACAGAACTCCAGCTAGCTAGCACTTCCCAGATTACTCCCCCCCTCCCCCGCTACATCTCGGGTATGTGATGTTCAGAGAGTAGCTGGTTCGTACTGGGCCAGCACCATCACAGGGGGCCCAGGCACAGCATGGGAGTCTGCCTTGCTGTGCCTGCTGCTGGGGGAAGATTTAGCTTTCATGTGTACCTTTCAGGACATAGGGAGAGAGCCTCTTGGCCCTCAGAACTATATGTTCAGAAGGAAGCTCTAGCCTCTGCTATAGGGCTCTGCCCTCAGGGTCCCTGGGAGTCCTGGCTTTCAGGGCATTCCCAGGTAAGGACTTTTCTATTGTCAAACAGGCTGGAGAGAAGGGGATGTTCTTTCTGGCTGGAATCAGAAGTTTCTACTTTGGCTCTTTTTTTTTTCCCCAACACTTTTGTAAAAAGCAAACTTCTCAAAGACTCCCCAAAATAGATCTATGTCTTCAGAGTGACCATAATCCTCTGTGTGGAAGGGGCTTGAGGAGCCACAGCAAAGCAGCCTTTCCTTTGGAACTGGCGAAATATTTTTAGGCAGTTATTAAAAGGAAAACACATTAAAAATACCCTTAGACTTTCCAGACGTCCTCAGTGCCATGCTTGGCTCCGAGGACCGCAGTTCAGGTTAAGGAGCAAGTTGTGCATACTGGCTCCTGTCCCTTGCCAGCTCCAGGCAGCTGTCGTCATCCCAGCCCCTTCTGCTTCTGGTTCCTGATCCCTAGCTCTTCTCACTGTGGCAAAGGGGCAGCAAAGACCTGGGTTCAAATCCAGGTTCTGCCACTCACCATCTGAGCTACCCTGGGGCAGTTTTCTGACCTATCTGGGTCTATGCTTGCTCATTGGTAAACATGGGGGAGCTCTCACACTATCATGTTGGGGTGCGGTGGTTTGGTTAAATATAGCATGTAGCTGAGGCGTCTCAAAATAACAAGACAGATGGTACCTGAGGAGAAAAGATACCTGAAGTTGACTTCTGACGTATGCATATGGGCACTGAAATTTGGCACCTGTCAATTCAGCCTGCTATTTATCAAATGCCATAGACCATGATTTGTTCATCACAGTGGCAGTGTGGTCAAGCACAAGATCAGGGCAATAGGCAAGTCCATTTCTTTTGAGGGTTTGTTTCCTGGTTCGTGGCCATCTTCTCGTGTGACAGAAGCCAGCAAACCCTGGAGTCTCTTTTATAAAAACAGCAACACAATTGAACTCGCCACCTTGTGACCTAGTCGCTCACCCCTGCCCCAATCCCTCGCTCACACCATCATTGCAGGGGCTTTGGTCTTGGTGCCAACCATCTAATGAAACATGGACATTTGATCCAGGGTCTTAAACCGGAATGCATCACTATGAACCGACAGCCGGTGTGGCGTGGCAATTTGAATTTACCTCACTGTTTTAGAAGTCAGGCTCTAAAATGGTTAACCTGGGGCCAGAGCAAAGTTGCCCATGGAAATTCTCCCCATGGAGGCTCCACAGAAAGAAGGTCACCCTTGTCCCTACTACTTCTGACTGTGTGAACACTCTGCCTTCTCTGAAACCATCTTGGCTCTTTCCCTTATAAGGAACTTTCTTCACATTGGGACCAGGACATACCCAGTCACCATCCTTCCCCACTTTCTCACCAATAAACTCTTCAGTATTGACTATCTGCAGAGGACCTTTGCTTTGGGGGCTGGTGATCAAAGACTCTGGGCACTTGGGCTGCTGACACTGTGGAGGTCTGGCTCAGTGTGGAAGATATGCCTTTTTCTGGTTCCGGGAAGCCAGGAATAGTTTGGGAGACAGAGAAAGACCAACCCGGGCTCTGTGGGGGGGGGGTCCTGGCACCACACTGCCATCTGATGGGCTCTCAAGGCACCCAAGGCATCGTCATCCTGGAGCCTCAGTGTTGCCTGCATGCTGGAAGAGGTGCCTGGACTCGCCTCTAAGCAGATTCCCACGGGCCACTGGGCTTTATGGGGTGTGTTCACCCCAGGCCCTTGTAACTTCTAAGCGAAGGTTACAAGTTCCCTGCTGCTGTAAAATTTAACAAGTTGGAACTTGCCCATAAAAAAAGGAAATACTTCCCAAGCAGATGTGCAAGTTCTGAGCTGTGAGCCTGTGGCCAGGGTTGAGTAGCTCCCATGGCCTGTATCCCGCATGGACATGGACTCCCAAGGGTTCCAAGAACTTTGGGTGGAGCTGTGCCATGGTACTGAGGGCAGCCTTGGGCCTTCCTGAACTCCTACCCTGTGAACAGACTATACCTTCATCCAGGTCCCTGCACCCTGCCACACCCTGGCCTCTCACACAGAGTGGGCAGGAACACCTCCTGCCCCGCCCCCACCACCACCGCTACCATTTCCACCACTCCAGACTCCAGATAGCCATCCCAGGCAGAGAGCCAATGCCATCCAAGGCTATGGAGCAGCAGGCTTTGAAAGGAGAAAATCGAAAGTATGTGTCATGTCACTGGCCCTGCTAGCCAGTGGGCGGAGGTCATGGAGGGTCTGGTTGCTATAGCCAGATGGGCACTACCAGGCTCGTGAGTGGCAGAGAAGCCAGCACAGCCTTGACCCTGGCTCAAAGCAGGTGAGCATCAGGTAGGACAGGGCAGATCCTGGCTGCAAGAACCAGCCCAAACTGGTTCTTCGCATGTGTGAATCACTGAGCCCAGAGGACAAGCCATACCATGAGGTGTCCACGGGTCCCCAGGAATCCCATCATCTTTCCCTGATCTGCCACAGAATGTCTACGCAGGTGACAGCACTGAGGTTACATCTGCTCGTGACACCGGGTCACAGTGGCATTTTAAACAGGAACAACTCAGTGAGCAGCTCAGAAGAACATGTCGGTGACAACAGCAGTCCAGGCACTGGGAAGGAAACAAGGTAACAGGACTAGGCAAAGGCCCTGAATGTCACAGGCTCTGGCACATGCCAACAGCCTCCATGTGCAGTGACCACACCTCTTGACTTGAAGACAAAGAAAACTTTCTTTGAAGCTTTCAATGGCTACGCTCACTATACCAGGATGGCATGCCTAGGGCTGGCACCCGACTCCCACACTCCGTCTGTGTAAGGTAGCGCCACGGCTCTCACATCACCGTGACTTCTACAGCGCCACCAAGACTGAGCCCTAGGTGGCCCAGGTGGCCCAGATGACTTGTTTGGAAATTCCTCCTTCCCCCCTGTGTTTACTGGAGTCATCTTTCAAACAACTGGTTCATTCAAATGTGGTCTCCAGCCATGTTTCTGGGGAGCATAGAACAGGCTGTGGCTTTGGGGAGTCACAGGTCACTCAACAGGCCCAGTTAGAGTGAGTACTGAGTCCCTGAACTTTCTAAGAAGCCCAGTCCACCGCTGTGCTGTGTGCACCTCTGTGCTGTGTGCACCTCTGTGCTGTGTGCACCTCTGTGCTGTGTGCACCATTGTGCTGTGTGCACCTCTGTGCTGTGTGCACCTCTGTGCTGTGTGCACCTCTGTGCTGTGCTTTCCAGCCTGGAGCCTTGAGTCTCAGCCTCAGAAGATGCCTTGCTGCCTTGAGCCTATGCAGAGATGGGGATGAGGGGCCTTTCCTGGAAAACAGACCGGCCTGCCAGAGCACTAATCACAGAAGGAATGACAGCTATCCTGGCCAACCTTCGATCGCTGATTGGAGTAAACACAGTGGGATTAGAAGTAACCACCAGAATTCCAGCTCATTAGAGCTGAAACATTACAAAGCTTGGAACGTCTTCTCTCTGGGTCCCTGCAGACTCAGCCAGCCGGTGGAAAATACGCCTAATTCACAGATGAGTGTGGGAGTCCTCTCCCTCCCAGGCCCGAGGGTCACGGATCTGGCTGGAAGGGGTGGGTCTGCTCAGCCCGGGGACAACAATGATTTCATCCTACCTTCTTGGGAGAGGGGCTGGGGTCACACTGCAGCATCCACAAGCTGGAGTGCTGTAGCTCTTTCCCATCCTCAGGACAGCTGGAGCCCCCTGCTCTGTGTGACAAGAGCCCGATGGAGCATCTTCCCTATGTACAACTTGTCCCTGGCAGAAATGGCCCTGCTAGACTCTCAGCAAAAGCTCTGGCCGCAGACTCTTCTTTATTCTTTTTTAAAGTATAAGCCTTCAAACCTGTCGAGTTATTTTCAGTTCCCAGGATATATAAAACAGGTCTCAGGTAGAATTTTGACACTGGGCTGTGATTTGCCTACTTCTGTGTCCATAGAGATGAGTGCGTTCACACAAGCACCAAATTCTCCATTTACACATTCCGATTCATCCTCCATAACCCAGCTCATGTCCCATTCTGCATGAGCTTTCCCCACTAACCACTTACAACTCTAAAGCTATCCCCTAGCCCAGCAGAATCTCATCGCTCTGACTTAGTCTGTCCCCCAGTATGAACATGGAGGGACCAGGTACCAGAGTCATAAGGGCAGTGGCAGCAGTACCATGGTTCAAGCTGGAGGTAATGTCCAAAGTGACCTGGTTTGTGGCAATTGATGCAGTATCGCCTGTGGACCCAACCCCCTTAGGTGTAACATGAGGGACAATGAACGTCCCCTCCAACACCCCCTGGTGACCACCTCTGAGGTATGGGCTCTTGCCAGAACACTGAGGCTAGAGCTGGGGGAGAGGTCTTCATGGGATAGAGAACAAAGTCTCCAGGGTGAGAAATGGGATGAACAGTTTAGAGCAAGGGTAAGACTGAGGTGTTGGCTGGGAAAACAGCCCTGAAAGTGGAGGTGCAGGAGGCAGGGATGGCCAGCATTCTGGGGACCATGTCAAAACTTCAGCGAATTCTCCACAGACAGAAGGAACCAGGCTTCCCTCCAGGACCAACCAAGTCTCAGTGTGTGGAGGCCCATGTGGGGGCAGTCAACCCTGAAGACAGGCAAGGGCCAGAAACTTCTAAAGTCACAGGACCAGGCCAAGCAGACTGAAGCCTGAGACCTCTGCCCATCCCACTACTGCTGGTGACCTTGATTTGAGGACACTGTCAGAACCCCAAAGGTGGAACTCGATGCTCCTCATGGCCCAGCTCCCTGGAAAGCAGACCTGGTCTCCCTGATCTCACTATCACCCCAGACCTCCTTCCTTCTCTTCAGTTTCAGGGCCTCTCTCTAGAGCTCACACAGCCTTGGCATCCTGCCACTGTGTCAGCCAGCCAGGACCCCGCACAGCCGGCATCCCCATGTGCCAGACTGCATGGAAAACATACTCTGCAGCCTTAATGTAAAGCATGTGTGTCCAGCCAGCCCCACAGCGGCTGCCTGGAGGAGGCCAGAGAGCCCCTAGCTGGGCCTCAGCGACAGTCCATAGGCTCCATCCCAGCTCACAAGACACTGGCCAGCACCAGGACTATAGGGTCCAGGTTGCCCAAGGTCCGAGGCTGGCCTTATACACAGCACATTAGACCGGGGAACCGAGAGGTACCTTCACCTCTGCTTAGAACCCCAGCATTCATAGAAAGTTCTGAGCTACCTGGCCATCTTCAATGGGTCATTTTAAGTCCTTTTGAGGGAAATCAGAGGACAATGACTCCGGAAAATGGAGTAGCCATGTACAGGGACTTACAGATGTCCATAAGGACCTCGAGATGGGGACACAGTCATGAATGGTCCTGAACTGTACAGTGCCCTTCTGGGGTGTTTAGTAGGTAGAAGGAGGTAGGTGAGAGAAAGAGGTAATGATGAGAGAGGGCATCAGTGTGCAGCCACAAGCCAAGAAGCATGATGTCTCCTTGAAGCCAGAAAGGCAGCAGGCAGAGCTCCCTGGACTCCCCAGAGAGGTCCTAGCACTGTTGGTGCCTTGACTCCAGCTCCGTTGGCCTCATCTCCGGCATCAAACCTTAAGAACTGAGACAAGCCATTGCGATTTGAAGTCTTTAGAGCTGGCACCGGAGCTTTATGCAGATTATCTGTCTTATCACTGTTGCCCTGGCCTGGGCAGTGCCCACCCAGGCTCCCTCTCAGCTTATACATCTCTAGATTATGGCCAACTGCTCAGTCCTTGGGCTCTGCTCCAGCTGTCCCTAGAGACTTCTTATTGGTCCTGTGGGTATGCTGGGGGTTCATCCCTTTCTCTCCCCACTCTGTAGGCTCTTTGCCACAGTCAACACTTGCTGAATACAAGGGCTGGCATATCTCCCATGACAGGGAGCTCATTGCCAGACATCCCAGGCCACCTCCACTTAGAGGACTGTACAGCACTGACCCTAAGTGCAGAAACTCAGGTTCAGGTAACCACTGATCAAGAAGAACTGTTTAGTATTTAGGTGCCAGTGTTTGCAGGCTAGGTCCTGACTCTCAAACCCAAGAAAGGAAACAATTGGCAAACACAAAGGCCATTATCATCTCTGTGTGCAGTCTATCTGCCCTTACCACAACACTGAATGGTTGGCCAGATAAGAAAAGGGATTCCCTGTCTAACTGGAAGTCTCAGATCAGCCTTTAATGCAACTTTATCCCTAATACTGTTGAGATGCATTTTCACTAGGAAAAGAAGAAGAGGCGGAGAGAGAGAGGGAGGAGGAGGAGGAGAAAAGGAGGAGGAGGAGGAGGAGGAAGAGGAGGAGTAGAAGAAGAAGAAAAAGAAGAAGAAGAAGAAGAAGAACAACAACAACAACAACAACAAGAACAAGAAGAAAGAAAGAAAGAAAGAAAGAAAGAAAGAAAGAAAGAAAGAAAGAAAGAAAGAAAGAAAGAAACCATCTAGTTTTCTGTTATTTGGAGTTAGTCAGGTGTCCTGTCTCCTATCTGGGAAACTCATTTTATACAGCCCAGAACTGGAGCCTAAAGGGCTGAATGAACCCCAAACCTAAGGGACAGACCTTCCCCCACTCCCTCACTCTTCTTCAGTAGGGAGGGCAGGGATCCTCAGGGCAGCCCTGGCCTCTGTGTCTAAGGAGGGGCTACGGAGGGAAGCAGCGGCTGGGCTGCTTTGGAAAGAGGCCCTAATGGCCGCTCCACAGACTGTCTGCCATGGCCTTGAACCACTTTCTTCGCCTCTGAACCCCAACCCTTTCTGACTTGCCTGTTTCCTTTAAAGGTGATAATGAAGTCAGTAACTGGGGGAGAAGGAAAATGAGAGGAACAGAGGCTAACCCATTCTTATCTGCTTTGGCCTACCTCTTGCACAATCGAAGGACCACCTCCCGTGAAGCTCTTCTAGTCAGCAACAAGTCTTCCTTAGAGACCCAAAGGTCGGGCTCCTCATAAAAGAGACTTCAGCCTCTGAACAAAGCAGTAGCTGCCTTAGACAGGCCCACCTTGTCTCAAACTCAGTTTCTCTGTCAGTAACTCTTGGGTTAGAACAGGTCAGACAGTGGCCAGACAGGGCTCAACCCTTCCTTAGAGGCAGACCCCTTCACTTTTTTAGACTAGCTCCCAGTTACCGTGGAACAAAACTACCCCAAATCTAACAAGCAGGGTTGGCGCCATAGATTTTGGGTAAGGAATTTGGAGTGGCCAAATCCTCAGTTCCAGGGTCACCTTCACCACTGCTACAGTCTCGTTTGAAAGTTCTACTGGTGTACAAAGGCCCTGGGCCCAGGTCCATTCCTGTACCCTTGCTAGACTACGGTCACAGGTCACTGGAGTCTCCCCATAGGTTGCTAAGAGGGGCTCAGGATGCATGCCCTTGTGCCAGGGACAGTATACATGGAAGGAAGACTTGAGTTGTAAAGGTACTGGCTGGGGATGGAGGTGGAGGCCCCCAGAGGGAAAGAAATTGGTTCAAGGCCATGGTAGACAGTCTTCGGAGTGGCCACAAGGGCAGCCCAGCCGCTGCTTCCCTCCACAGCCCCTCCTTAGACACAGAGGCCAGGGCTGCCCTGAGGATCTCTGCCCTTCCCACTGAAGAAGAGCGAAGAAATGGGGAAGGTCTGCCCCTTGGGTCTGGGCTCCTTCAGCCCAGTTCTTCAAGGAGGACATGCTAGTGGGAGTCACCTTGCCCTTGCCTCTTCCTGCTATGAAGGGGGTGTCATTTTGCAGGAACTTAGGTGAGAGCCATAAAGGTGGCCTGAGAGTCCAAGACATTTCCTGGTGGGAACAAGACTTCCGCTATAGTGCCAGCCCGCAGGGACACACATTGCCAGTCTTCCTATAGCTGTGCACACAGGTCCCTACTGCTCACACACTACATCGTCCTGGATGCTGTCAAGGGGGAACTTGTGGGCCCCTGTAACTGGCCAAAAGAACTCTGTGTCTCACGGGCTTTGTCCTGTTCCAAAGCCCCTGTCCCAAAGGCTCTTCAGATGTTTACCGCTATTTCTGCTCCTCCAGGAATTGCCTGTTCAGAACAGTGTCTATTTTTCCACGGAGAGCTATTTCTGTTCGTCTTTAAGAGGTTTGGTTGGTGAGGGTCTCGTTCCCTTGCCAATCAGCAGCACTTGAAGTGTCTCCTCCCACCTCTCAGTCACCTTTTCATTCTGGTCTCTGGGTGTGCCTGTCTCCTCTTACTCGGAGTACCTCTCTGTCTGCTGATTCCTAAGCTCTGTGCCCCCCACATCTTTCATCCAAGTAGGATGATGCTAGACTGAAGGATCAAAGTTACAGGGTGTTTTTGCCATTATGGACTAGGGAACTTTGGGTATCTTGGTGGTGGGCCCTTCAATGACAGTGGCATGCAAAAGATCACCTACCTAGCTCCCACTGTATCTGAGTGGCAGCCAGACCCTCTGTGGGTACAAAGATGGGTTTTAGAACTCCTAGCAACTTTAGAGCAATTCAGATGTGTCCCCCTACACATGACACTGAGTTCTGGGCACATACAGAGGCTCTGTCTCCTATCTGGACAGGACACCCTCTGGTACAAAGTGGAAAGACTATGAGCATTGTGTGCACAGTGGTGGGAGCTCCTGGATTGTCCAGCAGTCACATTTCTGTGGAGGAGGAAGAGAATTTGTGATTCCCTCAGGAAAACTGCAGGCCCCACAGGGAACTCGCTAGCTGGGAGCTTCTGAGGCTCTGAAGAACTTTCTGGCACTTTCTTCTTTTGCAGGGAGCTTCACAGAGGCTAGGAAGATGACTCAGTCTGCAAAGTGTTTGCCACACAGGTGTGACAGCCTGCGTTTGATCCCCGGAACCCACACAAAAGGCTGCATGGCAGTGCATGCCCGTAATCCCAGCACCCCAGAGGTGGAGACAGAAGGATCTACCAGGATCTCTGACCAACCAGCTTAGCCTATTCAGAGAGTCTCAGGTCCCAGGGAGAAACCGTGTCTTAGAGATTAACCCTTGAGGACATCCATGCCCATGGCTGACTCTGACTTCCACATCACACAAGTTCACACACACAAACATGCCTTCACATACAAGTACACACCTGTACACCCAATCTGCATGCACAGTAAAAAAAATTTAAATGCAAAAACTCCTTTTAAAAAGTGTAAAACCAGGCATGGTGGTGCTCCTGTGATCCGGCACTCAAGAGGCTACAAGCAGGAGGACGTTCAGGTAGAGGCAAGCCTAGGCACTGTGTGAGATCCTGACTGCAGCAAAATAATGATGGGCAGCCCCGGTGGGGCTGCTGGCCTGAAGCAAGGGGTAGGGAGGGCTGGGACCCTAGCCAGGTGCTGTTTCTTATTCTAAGAGGAGGCAATGCCTGCCGTGAAGAATTAGTGTGACCATTATCCAGGTCTTCCCCACCTGAGTCCTGGGGATTGGTGTCCTGGAAGCTGTAGCCCAGGGGACAGGAGCATTTGACATGATTCTGGAGGCATTGTCATCTCCTACAGGTCTCCCAGCTACAGTAACTATGACCAGAGCTGGTTGACAAGATGAAACAAATGATGGATGCATGCATGCATGGATGATGGATGGATGGATGGATGCACGGATGGATGGATGGATGGATGATGGATGGATGCATGGATGGATGATGGATGAATGGATGGATGGATGGATGATGGATGGATGGATGGATGGATGATGGATGAATGGATGGATGGATGGATGGATGGATGGATGGATGGATTGATGGAGATGGTGGCCACAGACTGTTCAGAGCCCATGCTAAGCAGGTGAGGGGTGATTCAGTCCACCATGGAAGCCTTGCTATGGGGCCTTCATTAAACAACAAAGAGGGAACTAAAACAACTTCGCATCCCTAGCCCATGACTTCTCTAAGGATGAGAAGTCAAAGGCTACTGGACAGAAAGCCAGTAGCAATCTGATTAATTCCCCAGGGCAAAGCCTTTAATCTAACACAACAGCAAATTCTTGTTTTTTTCCATTAAAAACAATACCTCGACCCCACACCGGCTGCCAGAGCCTTAATGAGATCCCTTGCCCCCCCGGGAGACTGAATTGGACCTTTGTTCTTCGCAGCACGGGGTTCAGAACATTCCCAGTTTGGCAAGAAGAGCCAGTTGGGGGCCTGTGCTGCGATGAGGACTGGGAGCCTGGATGTGACATAAAGTCCCATGGAGTTCTCAGTGACCTCAGCTGAACTGAAAAGTGGTCCAGCTTCTTGGGAGAAGGTTGTGGGATTTGCCCAGGCTGCACCTGGGCACAGTGCCCTGTGGTAAAAGCCCTGGGCTGGGAGACAAGAGGCCTGGGGTCTCTAGAGCTAGCCACCATGATGTCACCTCTCACAGGGAAATCTTAGGGAGTTTTGCCCTCATTTGTGACTTCCCAGGTCTGCTGTGAGGACTGGCTTCCTGGGAAGGCCGCTTACTTAGGCAATCAAGCCCTGGGTACGACTTGCAGTGATCAGTGTGAGCAGGGTATATGACACAGGGGTCTGGGAGAGAAAGTTAGGACAGCATTTCCTGATACACAGAAGCAACTGAGGGGGGACATTAATGATGTTACACAGGAAATGCTCTGGCACCACCTAGCCTGAGCCACAGCATGTACCACCCCCAACAGAACACAACTTCTAGTCACAGAGACATGAGCTGAGCCGACCTCCCTGTTTACCAGAAACTTCCCTAGTTTTAGCTATGAGAGTCTCATATTCCAGAGAAGCCTTCAATCCTAAGTAGGCTCGGACCATTGTTCCTCCTCTCTCGGGTCCCATAAACACAGTGCTCTCAAAGTGAAGTTGGAACTGGGTAGAAGATTGGAAATGCAAACCCACAGGACAGCAGCTCCCAGAGGCTGAAGTACCTCAGAGCTCTTCAAAGGCATGATCACAGCTTCCCTTTCTAGCCTGCCTGGGAGAAGACTGGGAGTTTTCCTCAGAATCCAGTCAGGATGGAGAAATGAACATGGCAAGAGGGACCCAAAGCAGGAGAGTGGGGCCCGGAAAGACATCAAGAATACCATGAGAGAAACCAGTTAACTGGAAGACTGGAAACCACTGATACAGGGGACATGTAGGGGACAGGAAAGTCTGAAAAAAGCATGTCAGACTCAAACATGGGACAGGCAGGGACTACGGGAATGACCTGTGAAGGTTCATGATGCCTCAGACCTTTCCCGGGTCTCTAGTCCGTTTCCTCTCTGTTTCTATCACTACCCATGTGTCTCTAGTTCCATTTGTTGTTCCTGCATACAAGTACCTTATATTTTCAGTGGGCTCTCTCTGAACTCACATCGGCGCCTGTAAAACTCCCATGGTCTCTGATTGCCCCTGGCTGGCCAAAGTTTGCTTTGATGGCTCAGCTGGGCTACTGCTCTTTGGCTTGTGGGTACCCTCATCCACACCAAATTCCCTTCTGGTCACCAGAGGTCCCCAGGGTAATATGATGTACTTCAGTAAGAGCCAAAAAAGAGACTGCCTGACCACATGACCCCACCTGACTTCTGCAGTCACAGAGGCCAACCCAGGTAGGTGCCCCCTCTCCTGGCTGTACTGACTGGCTTCATGCCTACTGGACATACATGAGCTTGCCAGCTGGGGCTACAGGGCTTATTCCACCTCATAGGGATCCTAAGCTCTTCCAACATTTCTCTATTTTCTACATGGCATAGGGCCATAGGACAGTCACCAGGACAGGTCGCAGGCCTGGGACCGGAGAAGTCACTTTCAAGGTGCGTGTTACAATAGCTGTGATTCCCCCAGGGGATGTCATGCCTTTGGTGACGAGGTGTCATGGAGGGGTATCCAGGACAGACCTGCATGGCCAACGGGCAGATAGAGCTCCAGGACAGCTTCTCCACTGTCTGGCCTCGACACCTCCCACTTGGCACCAGGAGACCCAGGAGACCGCTCGTGGGAAACAGCCACAGGCAGTGACCTGTGAAATCGGGAGCCACAGGAAGAAAACATCTTGTCACTGAGAAAATATGCTTGTGCTTATTGGAACAGTGTTTTTAGGCTCATGTAAAATAAACATATTGGGCCGAGTGTTGCTACAAGCCCCACGCTTACAAAGAGGCAAGGATGGAGGTATGAAATTGCAGCCGGGAATTGCCAACTATGAAGAATTACAGTGGGATTAGCTTCTTGAACTGCAAATTGGGAAATTCAGAGATGTGTGGCACCACCTCAGAGGCCTGGGCTTCTAAACAAAATTTATTATTTCTGTAAAATCTGGGAATAACATCTTCAGGGATAACAAATATACAGCGAAAACATGATTTTGGTCTGAATATTTGGTCTCCATGTAGACGGTTTTCATTAAAAAGGGCTTTATAAAAATGATAAAAATGTTACAGTTTGTTAAATTAAGTCTGAATCAGTTCTATTTAATAATCTGATACATTTTAATCTTTTTTTTAAAAAAAAAAAGCCTGACATATTGAAAAGAACTTCAAGGCTGGACACCTTTAAAAACAAAAGAACCTTAAAAGAAATATTGTTTGCTATACTGTGTGCTATTTTTGTGTTGACATTTGATGCCAAGTGACTGACACCTGAAGCCCAGCACCCCAGACTTTCCGTATCAGTGGGGCCCTGACATTTTCTAGTCTAGCTAACCCTTGCGAGGTAGCCCCTACGTTTGTGCCTCTCAGCTCCACGGTGAAGCCTGCTCTGGAAAGTGGGCATGTGCCATGGGAGGGGCAAAGAAGGGACAGAAAGGGAGTAAGGCGTCACTGGAAGCTATCGTGGAGCCCTCCATGGAGGGTCTTATCCGTGAGCTGTGGAGAAGACCTTCAAGGGTTCGTGGAGAAGGTTCTAGAGAGGATGAGTTTGCCTTAGCAAGGCTGCTGAGCCCACAGAGTCAGGCAGTGGTGACACTATTTAGGAACAAGGAACAGATGGGAGGGGGGAGAGGATGAGTGGAGGTGCAAAGATGGGAAAATAGACGAATCTGTCTCTCGAGGGTTATGGGATGTCCTATATGCTTTCTTAGCCCTTAGGAGAATGTTCCTGCAGACTTAAGTTCCCACGTCAAGGACCAGGGAACAGAAGGAGGACATGGTTTGGAAAGAGTCCATTGAAGTGGCATCGGGAAGAAAGTTCTGGGATACTGCGTCCTGGGTAGGGTGGATAAGACCATCTGGGGTTCTAGGGGTGGTCCTGGGTGCTAAGGGCTGGACACTGGGTGCTTGGGAAGCCTTCGGTGGGATCCGAGACTAATGGAGTGGGGGAATCTTTGTCTTGGGTTTCTGTCTGAGCACAGCTACAGGATTCCTGAAAGCTCCGCTGTACAGGAAAAAACTGAAAGACTTGTGCCAGCTCCGGCTGCATTTTCCTGCCAGTGTGCCCTGGAAGACACCTTTGTCCCTGGCCTCCTGCCTGTTCCCTACAGCGCAGTTGACACCACCCGCCCCTGCCCACCGTAAGAGTGGGCAATAGCACGTTTGGCTTCTCACAAGGAAGAACCTACTGGATAATGCAGCCCGGGATACTCTCCGTTCTCACAGTCTCCTTCATGCACCCGCCTCACCCACCAGAGTCCAGAACCCTAAGCCTAGCCAGGCTCAAATTCCCCAAGGGGACCCTCTGGACCCTGGTAGGATCTGAGGAAGGAAATGGAGGAAGCCTAACTTCAGGAAACTGGCAAAATCACCAGTCTGGAATGGTGTCCATCAGAGACCCATAGAAGCACCAGGGCCCCCGCTGGGGTTCTGTGAAAGCTGACAGAGATGGTAGAGTCTCTGGTAACACAGCCGTTCCCATCTGCTCTTTAATAGCCTTATTAAAGGGTGCTCAGTGCGAAGTGAAGCCACCCCAAGCTACTAAATAGGGTGTGACTCAGGTCTTGAGAGCAGCCGGGCCTAGGAGCAGCATCTAGGAATGTCACCCCTGATGTCAGGTCATAGCAAGTCACCTGGCAATGGGACTTGGGCAGAAAGAAGCAGTGATTTTTCTTTTGGTCCCAACCTTCCCTACACCTACCTCGCTCAGTGACTGGTTCAGCATCAGGGCGCTGTCTCACCTCAGCTGATCAAGATGTAGATCGCTCCAGCTGGGTGTCGTTTCCATGCCACACTCGCCCAGCAGGCTAGGGGCAAATGCACCATCTCCCTCCCGGTACTGGGTTCAGTCTTCCTTAGCTGGCTGAGGAAGACACAGGGTGGGGAGGGGCAACTAGAGGCTGGACCTTCATCCGGGGTCCATGCTATCCTTGGGCACAGTTCCTCTGTGTTTTAGGTCAAAGACCGTCTGTCTCCATCTTGTTCCCATCTCTTCCCCAAAGCCTGAGTCAATTCAATGGTGCCAATTAGCCAGAGACAATCTGTTTGCTTGCCTCCCACTACCAGCTGAGAAGTCTCTTCCAGGCAGGAGTTAAGTTTGATTCTTGGTGAGTCACAGTGGCTCTCAGGACCATCATTTCCCAGCCCAGAGCTGTCAGGCATATGGTTATTATACTTCTTCTGGAATTTGGTTGAGGCCCACCCTGTGGACCTCCTGGGACCTACCTGCAGGAGTCTTATTGGGAACCTTATTGCTACCTTGCTTCCTGTGGCCTTGAGACACTGGTCCCATTCTAGAGTCTCCCTTGCTTGCAATAGAACTAGGAGGCCTCTTCCCTTGTTCTGCAATAAGGCCCTCCTGCCCCCTAGAACACTCAGAAAGGAATGACAGTAGTCTCTCCCTCCCATCACTGAATTTCACAGGCAGGACCCACTGACACCCAGCATCCTTCAGCCTGAAGGCATGTGGTTATTGTTACCATGCAGACCAGTTATGCTTTCTGTCCCTCCCTGGTTTTTTGGAACAGGCTTGGACTCCCACAAGCAGACTTCACGAGATGCTAAAGCCCCTCTAGGAATTGGGGATGGGCGACCATGCCTTCTGTGACATCTACAGGTATGAATGAACTGGATGGCCACAAATTCTATCCCTTCAGCTCCTCATTACCACCCATATCCTGGAGGTGGGGCAGACAGGTGCCTACAGCATGTAGGTGCGTGGGTCGTGGTCCAGCCCTGCAAACGCCCAGAGAGCAGCTGCAAGGCTGCATGCTGCCAGGTGACCGAGTGGAGCGTAGGAGGTCAGAGTTCCCACCATGTATCTTGGAGCTGCACACTTACTGCTGACGTATGGGGGAGCCGGACGTGTATAGAACCCCTTTAGAAGAAATAACCTCATCCAAAAGGCTCCACGGACATGCCCTGGTCTACAGGGCTCTTGTGCCTCAGTTTCTTGATTCTCACAGCAACAGCAGCCCAGGCTCATTAATTGTCCTACGCAGAAGAAAACAAAAGTTCAGAGAGGCCCCCAGCACTACCCCTGGGCTGTCTGCCCAGGCTCATATCTTCCCAGGAAGACCCAAGTCCCTTGAGTTTCTGGTTCAGGGAAGGTAATCTGGGCATGTCTGGATTATTTTAGAAAGTTATTTTTCATCCATTTCTCTGGAAGCCCAGAGGAGGCCCCTGAGCTCCTCAGAAGGATGGTCATGGCTGGCCAGTGGTGAGCTGGAAACCAGTTCTGTAAACGCCCTCTCCTCCACTGGGGACTATGGCAGTCAGGTGCCCATTCCCACCAGCTGTTCAGATTGGCCACCAGTTGGCCAGCGGGCAGTAGTGCCACAGATGGAGCTGGGGACCAGATTCTGCTAGAGGTCCCCTAAGAGTCCTGCCACCCTCACTTTGCACATAGCCTCCCAGAGCTGGGGTGGGGCTTACAGAGAATGGTCACCCCTTCCTCACAGTCTCTCAGAAAGTGGTGGGAACCCTTCTGATCTTGTGAGTCATGGGGTGTCAGCCTTGAGACCTAGGCAAATTTGCTGCTACCCAGGCCCAGCCTCCGGATTCTGCTTGGTCTTACTTTGCAGCTTCCTTCCCGCTTGAAGGTGAAGGTTCTCCAAGGGCAGGGAGCTCATTCCGGTCTCAGCTGGCTCTGAGTGTGAGAGACTTAGGGAGGTGTGGAGCAAACAGACCTAAGGACACCAATCCTATGGCCTCTGTGTGGCCTGGGAAGGGAAACATCCTGAGAGCCATCAGCTTAGTAAGGGCAGGAGAAAACACAAGAACCACGGAACCGCCCAGTAAGAAGTAGTGACCCTCAGCTCTCCAGGAGTCTGCCCTCACTCTCCATCCCCAAATCTGAGCCCCTCCACCCCCTCCCAGAGTGCAGATGGCTGGGAGAGTTGGGCCTAGCCTTGTCGCCCATAGTTTCCAGGCACAGGGAAGGGCCACTAGGATCCTGGAGTGTGGTGAAGGATATAGAGGGGCAGCGTCTGATTCCATGAACGTCTCTGCCTCCCTCTGCCCATGGAAATTTTGCAGACATGGGATGGCATTCTCATGCGTGTCTCCAAGTTCAGCACCCCCAGGCTCTCTGCCTCCAGGCTGTAGACTCCAGCCTGGAAACCCCATTCATGTGACAGCCTACACAAGAGGCTGGACAAGAGCCCAAGAGCTAGGTGTGGCTCAGTGGTATCACTGCCACTCAGGAGGACTCTCCCCCAATGGAGCCTGGCTGCCCTACACAAACTACCGCCCCCCTTCCTCTAAACCACTAGCTTGTTTCCGAGTCTGGGATGTCTGACATGTCTCCCCCACATTTGCTTCTCATTTCCAAGTATAAACCTGGCAAGAGGTGCATGGATCCCGTCAGAGAAAGTTCCATGTTTTTCTCCTCCTGTGTCCCTCCCAAGTATCCCCCTCTAGGGGCAGAATGGCTCCTGGGTGGTTGCTACTGGCCACAGAGCTCCAGGCAGTGCCAGGCAACCAAGGCACTGGCAGTCCTCCGTTTCCAGTCGGTTTTGCCACAAGACTTGTTGTGCAGAGGGCAATCTCAGGCTCCTTGGATTTCTCTAGTATGTGTTGACGGCGCCCACGAGTCACCCCATTTATCATGAGAAGGGTGGACCCCATCCAGCTTTCTACCCCGGTTGTTTAATGGGCCTGGCATCCTTTTGCAGGTGGGGCCTGCTTCTTCCCAAGGCTGCTACCTTGGCATCTATGTGCCACTGCCTTCCTCGGCTCTCTCAATCCCAGTCCTTTCCATGGTATCCAGTGAAGACAAATCTTTAGGATTTTAGCCAAAACTCCCTTCTCCCTCTCTAAGCGAAGGCAGCAGAAACGGGGAGGGAATGGTAGGGTCCCACACATCTCAGAGCCTGTCCACACAACCTGGCCCATCTCGGGCTATTTGACCTCACAAAGCCTCGGCTCTACCAGCCCCATAATATATGGTCAGGATATGTTTTGGCGGCAGACATGCCTGTTGAGTCTCCTCCAGGCCTGGACCTGCTACTCCCCACTCTGCTGAAGCAGACATTTCTGTGCAGCAAGACTGCAGTGTCTCCCCACCTCATGGGCTGGGAACACTCAATGAGCTGATTGGGGGTGGGGTATTGACTCCTTGGGGAGAGACAACTGAAACCTGGTCAGGATAAAGAAACAGTCACCCTATCAAGGTAAAACAAGGATTCTCTACTACCCAACTCCATATCCTTAGTCAGAACCAGAGCTTCTGGGCTAGATGACCATGAGAGGGGTGAGGAACATCTCCACGCACACTCTTAACCCTGAGACACGCCCCGCCAGTCCCCATACACCGAGTCCAATCCCTAGGATGTTCCTGCATCCAGAGTCTAATTTAACACCTGGTCAAGACAGGGAAACTGAGGCTCGACAATCATAGGGGCAATCAAGGAGTCACAGACTGTGGCCAAAGGCCCTAGGCAACAGCAGACCACACTAGCCTGCTGCTGGAGACAGCAGTAGGCTTCCCTCATAATTAAAGGTCAGACCCGATTGCCCAGGCAACAAGAAAGAAGACACAGTGTGGTTTCTGACCTTTCTCAGCTAATAAGGAGAAATATTTGATGTCGTAAAACTTCTCATTATTAAAGCGACCAGGAAAAGCTATTCAGAGACACAGCCAACAAACAGGCTTACAATTAGCATGCACACAGACCCATATAGGGCTGACTGCTCACCCCACCAGAGGGGTTGCAAGGACAAACCGACTCCAAGATCCAAATGTTCCTGCCACCATTTCACCCTGTTCTGCTTCTGTTATGAGTGCCAGGTGGTTTGGGGCAAGCAATAGGGCATAACTTACTCTGAGAATCTGGAGGGCTGGGGGACATGGTGATGACGACAATGGAATCCCAGGTAGGACCATCTAGAAGGGAGGACAGGGTATAATAGAAACTAGCTCTGCATGGCGGAGCAGAGACAGAAGATTTTTCCAGAACCTTCTGGATGCTAGGGCACCGGCTTATGACCAATGCTCTGCCCCTTTATCACTGCCTGGATTCCTTAACAAACCTTTAATATGAGGTCTTGGGGATAAACTAGAAAAGATAGGTTATGGTTCAATAGTGATGTGTCAGCATGTCATGTTGACCGGCTGTTAATTGAGCTGGTCCACTTGATACACGCTAAAGTCATCTAGGAACAGGGAGCTCAGTTGAGAAAATGCCTCCACCAGATTGACCTGTCAGCAAGCCTTTGGGGAGTTTTCTTAATGACTGGTGTGAGAGACTCTAGCCTACTGTGGATGGCAATGCCCTTGGCCAGGTGGTCCTAGGTAGTACAAGAAAGTAGGGCAAAGGATGGAGAGCAAGTCAGGGAGCAGCGCTCCGCCTGGGTCTCTGCTCTAATTCCTGCCTCCAGGTTCCTGCTCAATTTGAGTTCCTGCCTTGAACCGTAAGGTGTAAGCTGAGTTAAACTCTCCATTCCAAGTTGGTTTTGGTCACAACAAAAAGTCACGACAGAATCAAACCATTAGGTCCTTATTGTCTCCTCAGAGCTGCCCCCTACCTCTTTGCCTGGCCTTCCCCTCCCCCACTCGGTTTTCCAGCACCACTTCTTGACAGGGCTGCAAGAGAAAGAGGACAGCTGGTGCCAAGACAAGAGAGAGATGAGCCAAGCAGTGAGGGGCTAAGGGCAGCTACATCCAGGCAGTGCTGAGGTCCAGATGCTTCCGTAAGGATGAAGCCCTTGCCCCAAAGGCCTTGAAGAATGTCTCCAGAGAAACGACTTGAAATGGCAGACAACCTGCTGGTCATGGAAGCATTTCTATATGTCCCTCTGGGTCTAATACACAGCTTGGCCAGGATGATTGAGACCATGACGGTGAAACTGTATACATGAAGCCTCAAGTGCCCATCACTGGTCTCCAGGGCCCAAGAAGAGCTCTTCCATCCCAGGCCCTAGTCCAGTATGTCTGCCTCCCCAGGGAGGATCAGCCTGAGGAAGGAACTCAGATGATCCTAAAGTTCCTCCACACGGCGGCTCAGCTCTGGGGATCTTTTTGGGGACCTCCATTCAATACTCCCATCTCCTTGAACCCCACTCCAATGGCATCTCCCTCGGGACCTCTGTGAGCCCAGATCCTGGAATCTACCTGTGTCTCTGTGAGCATTAGCACCCAGCTGCTCACCTATGCTCAGGGCCTTTGCATCCCCTAGGGCACACTTAGCAGCAAGGAGTCTGTTAGGAGCCTAGGAAAGCCGCAGTCCTTTCATGGAAACTTAATTTTCTTACAAAGAGATTGAAAATATGTTTACAATATCTTTTCATATATATCTTTACTCATACATACATGCATATATGTACATATACACATATATAATATATAACGCAACATATGTATGTGTTTATTGTAGTGTATATAATATATAGATAATATATACACACAGCATATGCATACATAATACATATGTTGTATGTATGTATTATATGCACTATAATATAATAGATGTGTATGCGTGTATGTACGTATGTATGTACGTATGTCAGCAACTGGAGGCCCCAGGCTGTTTCTTACCATCTTCAAGTGATACCCCCTCATGGACTTCATATTCTCTCAGCTACAAAATCCAAGGCTGACCCTGGATTACAACAGACTGAACCAAGGACTCAGGGCAGCAGGCCAGATGACCTCCAAATCCCTGAGGACACAAGGGTGCACGCTCTTGGGCCCCAATCAGACTCCTCAAGTGTGTGTCCTCATGCCTAAGTGTGCGGCCAACTGGACAAGCACTGCTCAGAGACTAGAACATTCATAGCCCTGCCCCCAGAACGGTGATGGGAGATGCAGCCCAAAGGGAGTTCACAAGGCTCTGCACTCCTCGGTGGGCTTTGGTCTTCACTGCAGGGTGAGGTTAGTTATCAAGGGAGTAGGCTTCGTTAAGAAAGCACCTGTGGCCTTTTGCGTTCTCCCCCTTCACAGTAGGGTGAATATACTCAGAGGCCCTCATCAGGGGAGCCCCTTTGGCCTCCAGAGCTATCAGAAGGAAACCTTTTTTGCTTTTTGTGTTTCGTTTAGTTTGAAGCAGGGTCTCTTGTAGCCCAGGCTGGCCTAGAACTGGTATGCAGCTGAGGGATGACCCTGAGTAGCAGACCTGTCTCCTGCCACCTCCTGGTCCCCTCCCCATTCCTAAGCCCACCTGTTTGGGAGCTTCCCTAACACCCTCTTCTGTGAGGAGAGAGCTGGGAGGGGCTGTGTAGCCTGCTGAAATGGGAATGGAGACTTGAGCTGTTGTGTGGACACTTTTCTGATCCCCTGAGTATCTGCTGGGGCCTGAACGAAACCCAGGCATTCCATCACTAAGGTCACCTGATCAGGTTATTTTCCTTTAAGGGGTGGGCAACTCCCTATACACCTCCGTCAAGCTACAGAGTAGGTAGGTTCTGCTCCTGGTGTTCCTGCTATTGATGTGCCCCAGAGGCCTCCTCCCTCAGGCCAGGCAGGGGAAGGAAGGCTGTGTTTACAACAGCAAGCTCTTAGCACCCACAAGGCTTCTCCCCACCCCTAGACTGCTCTTAGCACTCAGACAGCTTCTCCCCACCCCTAGACCTAAAGCAGGTCCAAGGCCCCAAACCTGCAGAAGGCCTCCTTGGGAGTAGAGAGCCCAGCAAAGCCGTGGTTAATTTTCCCGTCCTCATTAATTCCTGGATTTCCCCCTCTCATTACAGGGCAGTGAGGCGGTGGGTGGTGTGCAGTGGGGCTGCATGCCTGCCTGGCTCTGAGAGTGCTTACCAGAAGGCCCAGCAATGGTAATTGCCTTTGCCCAGCCTCGGATGGCCTCATTAGAGGTAATGAAATCTAGGAGCCCAGGGCAGGAGAAGTGGGGGTCCCTCAGGGGGATGAATGTACAGGCGGGCGTTTGTTCTGCAGAGGACAGTGGCCCAGGAAGCCAGGACCATGGAGAGCCCTGTGGGGCTGGGGAGCAGGGCTCTGCCCATTCAGGGGCCCAGAGGCCAAGCTCTCGGGATGCATGGTTCAGTTTGGAGCTTGGTTCCAGATCCTTCCTTCTTGGGACCCCTCTCAGTTGTCTTTGATGGGAAGGGTAGTCCCTGGTGCTTTCACCGGGCTCTTCATGCCATGCTGTCTCCGCCCAGCAGCCCTGCCTGCCCAACCATCGTTTCCAGAATGGGCAGGACTAAAGTTCATCCCTGGCCTCAGTTTCCAGTCTTTCCCTTCCCTAGCTCCTTGTCTGTCCAATGAGTCTTGGAAAACAAACATGGCTGCCTAATACCCTGAGGCAAGCCCAGAGTCCTAAGCTGCACTTTCAGTCCCCAGACTGCAGGTCTAACCTTGGCTCTTAGCTCCCCACCACAGCTCAGCCTCTGGTCACATGATCTTCCTCACATGCTCTTCCACCTGTGACCTTTGCTCAGCCGTCTCTGCACCTACAGTTTTCTGTGTAACATGGTGAAGGAGGCACCAGAGCCGCTGCCCCAGCCCTCCCATCTCACCTGTCACTTTCTGTGTGTTACCTCACTGACACCTGATGGAACCTTTCATTATGGTGCTACTTTGAGCACACTGGCCTTTCTGCCCCTGAACACAGGTCATCTCTTCAGATCCCCAATAAAATCCAGCCGAGGCCTTGTACACAGTAGGCACATCCTAAATGCACAGCGGTCTGAATCGGCAGTACCTTTCCTTGCATCCTCCCTGCATTTTGCTCTGTGGCTAATGGCCAGCGCAGCTCTCTCCTGAAGGGTTCCATAGCTTCTGAATCCTCAGAACTCTAGGAGAAGGAAGTCCCCGCTTCCATGAAAAGGGAGCCCAGGTGGTGAAGAGCTGTAAGTGCTGAGCCCCAGTGTCCTGCTGAGCCCCAGTGTCCTGCTGCCCCCAGCCTCCAAAGTACATGGCCTCGGAGAAGCTGTGGGCTGTCCTGACTCCCACCCTGATGACTATGATGATGGTCATAGCACATCAGTCCAGCCCTGGGATCCTCCAGGGAACCTGGATGGGTTGGAGCTACCTCTTCCAGTTATGGTATATGACTAGTCCTCTCCTGCTGTCACAAGTTGTCACAAAACAGTGCTTCGGACTCTACAGATGTATTACCTCACAGCGCAGGGGACAAGGCATGAACCACCTTTCACTGGCTCCTATTAAGAAATCAGAGGCTGTGCTCATTCTGGACACTCCGGGTAGAATCTTCCGGGTTTATTGTGGCCTCCAGAGGCCTCTCACATTCCTTGACTTTTGGCCCCTCCCCATGCTCAAAGCCGGCCACGGCCTGTCAGGTCCTCTCTGGCTTGACTATGACCCTGACCATCCCTTTATCCTTTAAGGGTCCATGGAGTTACATTGAGCCACCACACAACTCGGGCTCATCTCCCCATCTATAAGACCCGAAACAGGCCTCTGCCGTGGAAGGTTCCATGCCTTGTGGAGCAGGGCACGCTGGGTTCGGAGAGTTGAGCCTTGGACAGTTTCGGGACCACAGCCTAGACTGCCTGGCACTGTCTCAAGAAGCCTGGGAGTGTTGAGGAATTTGGGGGAGTTCCTGGAGGGATACAGGGGAGCCCCTGGGGAAAGGAGGTCCCCAGAGGATAAAGGCCAGGGTGTGAATCTGGTGTGTGTGCTGGTCAGCGACCTGCCTCTGGCTTAGGACACCCCAGCTCAGCTCGGCTGCCTCCCAGCCGTGGAGGAGGGTGCTTGCGAGGAACTCCGGGGCCTGGCACCCTCAGCGGCACCATCTGCCTTGGCACGTGGGCTGCAGCCCCATGGCGCTCTCAGTTTTCTCTGATTCCCATTATCATTTCAAATTAATCAGATCTGCAGCTTCTGGCCCTGACACCTGCAGCTCATCTCTGCCCTGACATACCGCGCTTCAGCTGGCCATGGGCAGGTGCTGGACCAGACTCCCAAACCCTGGCCACTTGCGCAGCTCGTAACCCTCTGCAAAAACCCCACATACCTCTTGTATGCTTGTAAGAAAGCCTGCCTCTTCTCTTGTAGACCACTGACATGTCTGATACGGTTCTGCTGGGACTCCATAAGTGTCTCCAAGAACATCAGGTCCCTTGAGTTGACCCCAGCAATGCTGGCACCAGTTGTCCTTGCTCTGATCCCTCCCCCCCCACACACAATGTAGTGTGTTCCTATGCATGGGCCCCTTCCTTGCCTATTCCCAGGAACTTTCAAGGCCTCATTCCTTGATGTCCCAATACAGTTCTGTGGTGGTGGTGTGAGACTGGCTGAGACCCAGGTTGGCCAGGTGGACCTGTCATGACTCCTTCGGTCATGCACTGGTCTGGCACAAAATGACTGAGGTTAACTGGGTCTATAGGACTGGATCAAGTTTATAGAACTGTACCATAATGGAGCCATGGTCACTGTTGCACAGAGCCCATGGGCCACTGTCTCCTCCCCACAGCCCTCAGCTGATGCTATATTTTAAGGCACCATAGTATTGGAGGTTTGGGGGTTTTCTGAGCATCCTCTCTCTTGCCACCATTTTGTTTACAATAACTAAAAGACCAAGCAGGGCCACCCTTCCCTCCCAGAGACGAGCAGGAACTCTGTGTCTGGGAGCAACAAGAACAAGAGAATCTCCGGTTCCTGCCCTGATGGTGGCCACTGAAGATGGAAAACAATGGCATGTACATTCCATATGTCATGTGCATGCTTGCCTCCAGGGACTCAGATGGATCCAGACCAGGAAAGCAGCCTTTACATTCCAGTCCTAAGGCAGGAGCACACAATCATCCCTGAGCCACTCTCTTTAGCATCTAAATGCCACAGGCTAAAGGCCCCGTTAATGGTTTGACTGTGAAATGTCTTTCAAAATGACTAATGCATTCAGGACTTTGTTCCTAACTGGAGGTGCTATTTTGGGAGATCCTGAAAACTTTGGAGGGGAAGAGCCTATCTGGAGAAGGAATGTCAGGGGAGTAAGTCCCTCGAGACATCTTTTTCCTGCCCTCCCCCACTCCCATCACCTCGGTGATCTGCCCAGATACCTGGGGATCAAGTGACCATAAACTTAAATGACCTACCTGCAACTTAGATCTAAGAGGTTTGGGACAGGGACTGACACATAATTGCCCTTTCAGGAAGGGGGTTTAAGAGGAGAAATGGCCTCAAGGCTGTGATGGAGCTTGGACGTGGGAGAGCATTGGGAAGGAACGGCAGAGCGAACCTCACATGGAAGAAGCCTTCCTTTCTCACCTGGAAGGGAGCTTGGTTGGAGAGAGTAGATAATGTATGGGATTCACACCTACTCCAAGTTACTCCGTGTTATATAAACAGTGGCTTCCAGGCTGCGCATTGCCCTAGGTGAAACATCATTTTACAAGCAGCTTGACTCCATTGGAGGGAGACAGATGACTGCAGCCGCTGGATGGACCCAGAAACTGCACCGTCAGGCACCACTCAACAAACCAGGACTAAAATGACTTTTCCTGCGAGTAGAGAAGGAGCCAAGGTATCTGTCTGCGCATTAGGAAGACTTGCAAGTGTGGGGGCGTGTGGAGGATTAGAATCATATAAGGCAAACCAGGACTGAGAACTCACCAGACACTCCAGAGTGCGGGAAGGGTGTCACCCCCCTCACCCAAACCCATAAAGGGAGGGACACCTAACTCTTAGACTCCGTGGTCCCATACCAACCTATCACCTGGTGTGTGCCTGGAGGAGTGAAGACTCCCCCACTTGGCTTGGTTACCCCACTGTTGAGGCATCCTCCTTGGCTGCCTGCCCAGCCACCTGTTCCCCCAACTGAACCTGGACCTGATCGTGGTTTCCTGCTCCAGACCATCCCAAATCCTGCAGCTTTGCTCTCAACCCCAATTCTGGAGGCTCCCTCCTCTGCTACTCTGGTTTGTTATCTATAGAGACCCTTTTTCTTGCTTTCTCGGCTGCTTCTGAAGGTTTCTGAACTCAGCTATAGCCTCTTTTCCCCTTATACATTCTATAGCCCATATGCATGCACAGGTATATGGATATATTAATGGTGAGCTGCATACTGGAAGTTGACGTTCGGAATTAAGACAGTCAGCTTACCAAGGTAGGTGGGTTTTATGACAAATTGCTGTCACTGCATCCACTAACCTTATGACTTTATTGTCATTCAGTAAATTGTGACATTGTGGAAAGACACCACATGTTTGTTTATGTTTCTGGCATGGGGTGCAAAGGACCAGAGTTCAGTTCTCTGTTGAAAATCTGTTCGGGGTCATAGGGAAGAAACCACTGATCCCATGAACTGGAGTTTCTGGACAAGGTAAGCGTTACTCTTGGTCAGGAAGGTGCACTGGGAAGAGCCAACAAGACAGGAAGTAAGCTTTACTCATTTCAGTGCAGTCAGTGACTGTGTCTTTTCCCATTGGCTGGGACTCAACCTCACAGTCTCCCAGGATTGGCTAGTTTTTAAAAAATAGACACAATGGGGCTGGAGAGATGGCTCAGCCGTTAAGAGCATTGCCTGCTCTTCCAAAGGTCCTGAGTTCAATTCCCAGCAACCACATGGTGGCTCACAACCATC
>NC_022009.1:45403014-45423066 GCF_000317375.1 Microtus ochrogaster
TTGCCTGCTCTTCCAAAGGTCCTGAGTTCAATTCCCAGCAACCACATGGTGGCTCACAACCATCTGTAATGAGGCCTGCAGGAAGAATACTGTACACATAATAAACAAATAAATAAATAAATAAATATTTTTTTTTTAAAAATTGGCACAATGAAAAAGAAGGAGGAGAAGGAGGATGACCCTAGAGGAGGCCAGCCAGCCACTTAGCCACATCAGTTGCTTAGGTACTTAGAACGCAGGAGGGCTTTTGAGTAAACACAAGTTTTATCAGGTATATGGAGAGATCAAAACATTTGCATTAAAGTCTTAGAAGGTGAAAAAAAAATAAAGATTTGAATTCTTTGTCATAAACACAAGATTTCAGTGTTCGACAGAAAAGACACATATTTACTCCTTACAACACTCACCTGGCTGGCCCACAACCACCACCCCAGCTGCAGCGGAGCAGTCTTCTTCTGAACTCTGGGGGCACCTATACTCATATACACATAACCCCACATGTGCACAAAATTGTTTCTAAAATTTAAAGAAATCTCTTTATTAAGTGATAAGCAAACTTAAAGAAAGAGTAAGAGAGGGACACCTATGTAGACAGGCCAATGGGACAAGCAGAGGAAAAAACAGAAAAGCCTTCAAGGAAAGCCCCTGAAGGAAGGTCTTATTGCTGGGAAGAGACACCATGACCAAGGCAAATTATAAGAGAAAGCACTTAATTGAGGCTTGCTTGCAGTTTCAGAGGTCAGGAAACAGGCAGGCATGGCACTGGAGCCATAGCTGAAAATGTTACGTCCTGAACGTCAGGCAGGAGGCAGAGGGAAAGTGACACTGGGCTTGACAAGGGCTTTTAAAACCTCCAAGCCCACACCCAGTGACACATTTCTTCCAATAAGGCCACACCTCCTAGTCCTTCCTAAACAGTCTGCCAACAGGGAACCAAACACTTAAACATGTGAGCCAATGGGCTGTTCCCATTCAAAACACTACAGCAAGTTTTAGTGGGGGCTAGTGGGAAGTTTCACCCCACACGATCTAGTTCAACATGGTAGATATGATAAAGAGCATGGAGGAACCAAGTACTGGTTAAGACTGTAAATCAGGAGCTGCTGTCAGACCACGGCATACAGCTTCTTAGAGCTCAGTCTCAAAGAGAGAAGCTAAAGGGTGTGCATGACCTGACGATTTCTGTAGCCTGTGCGATTTATCTTCTTATAGTGACCAGTGTCTTTTTCAAATATATTTTATTTATTTATTTATACATTTTTAATGTGTGTGTATATGTGTGTGTATTTGTGTGTGTACATACTATATGTGTGTAGGCATCCCTCTTTGCCAGGAAGGACACTGGTTCCTCTGAAGCGAGGTGTTTGTGAGCCCCAATGTAGCATTTGGAAATGAACTCAGGTCCTCTGCAAGAGCAGAAAGCAATCTTCACTACTGTGCCATTTCTTCAGCCGCTGTGACCAAAGTCTTAAAGGGATAGGCCATTCTCTAACAGAAACCAGGAGTGGAAATAAATCCCTTGATCCCTTTTGTTGTTTCTGTGGCGTATTTGAGCACAGCCCCAATCAAAATAAAACCTCTTCCCAAAGAGTCTACTTTCTGCTAAGGTCTGAGCTTACAGCTAGGCCAGACCTTTACATCTAAATCTTTGCAGACTGGTCAGGTTACTTTCTAAAGACACAGTACCAATAAAAGTTCATTGCATTTATTTATGTATGCATATGAGGTAGAGTGTGCATGCCACCATGCACGTATGGAAGTCGGAGGACAGCATGCAAGGATTGCTTCTCTCCTTCCATCAAGTGTGTTCTTGGAATTGAACTCAAGGTCGTCAGGTTTGGCAGCAAGCACTTATACATGGTGAGCCATCTTGCTGGCCCAAAGCTGAACCCTTTTGTTTTCTTAGCAGTCTTCTGAGAGGGTTCTGATTTCTCCACATCCTCATCACGGCTAGCTGTTCCATGCAGTTATTGTCTGTTTTGTGTGTACAGAGGCCATGGAGGGCATGGAATTCTCCCTCATTGTGCTTTGCTATGCGTTTCCTTAAGCATCCACGTGACAGGATGCCTTGTCAGGTGCACTGCCCAGCTCTGGGGGAAAGTCCAGGCAAACTCACTTTTTAACTGAGTTGCCTTCTCTTTGTGCATGTGTGTAGTGTGTGTCCACACATGTGCACAAGCACGTGGGTCCATGTAACATTGTGAGACAGGATCTCTCACTGAACCTGAGGCTCACTGATTGGCTAGACTGACTTAAAGACTCCACCTGTCCCTGTTTTTCCACCAGCACTGAGGTTGCAGGTGTGTGGGTGTATGCATGCATATGTGAGTATGTGCATCATGTGTGTATGTGTGTGTATGAGTGCATGTGCATATGTGTGTTTGCAGGTGTGTGTATGTGTGCATGTGCGTGTGTCCCCACATCCACCTTTTGTGTGAGTGCTGGGAATCTGAACCCAGGCCCTCACACTAGTATGGCAGGCCCTTCAACAGCAGAACCATCTTGTTATAGCCCCAGTTGTCACTTTCTCCAAACAGGATTGACATTCAAAAGCTGTGTACATAGCACACACAACTTGTTGAGCTTGAAGAATTATACACCCAAGAAAGTCTCCCACAGTCTAAGTGGTAAGGATATTCTCCACCTCTGAAAGTTTCCTCTTGCCTTTTTATTGTTTGTGGACACATGAGATACATACATGATATAAGCTACTGCCTTAGCGTGGATTGCGGTATTCTAGGGCAGTTCCACCTTGCGGGATTTTGCTGTTTGACTAATGATCTCTGTTTGCTCTGCTCCCCTGAGCTTCACTGCTTCAGAGTCATCATATGAAGGATGTTGCAGCTGGCTTGGGGTGTAGCCTAGACTGAGTTAGGGATGCCCACTTGGCTGGATATTGTGTTCATTATTCTCAGCTCTTCATCGGGCTTCCTAGCTTGTCCCTCCTCTGCTAAAAGCAAGCTTCTGGTGGCTTGGCATGCAAGGAGGAGGACTGGGAAGGGTGTATGCAGAGGAGGTGGGCAGTGGGTCAGGGACTAAGTGAAATGATTGCTCTCCAATTGGGCAGCGGCTTCTAATTGGCTGGGAGCCTAAATAGATAAGCCTAGAAGGCCGCTCAGTGAAATAAGACAGATGCAGAACAACAAAGATGGTGCGATAGATAGGACTAACAGCAAAGATGGTGCCATAGAAAGTTAATGGGACAGGTGGTAGCTATGTGAGAGGAGACCGGGTCTGGAAATCAGCTTCCCAGTTACAGACTCCAAGTGCTTCTCTTCTGAAGCCGGGCATCCTTCTACTCACAGGCCTCAGTTAGAACGTCAGATTTTCAGCGTTTGACTTGGCAATGCCACTTGTCTGACCCTGGGATCTCTGGCCTTCATTCTCGCCTGGATTCCTAGCACTTTGCTGAATAGAAGGGATGAGAGTGGGCGTCCTTGCCTGCTTCCAGGTCTTAGAGGAAAAGGCCCCGTTTCTCACTGCTGAACATGGCATTAGCAGAAATGTTTTCCTGCATAGTCTTTATGGTGTCGAGATAAGTCCTTCCCACACCTAACACACCGAGAATTTTTATCATAAAAGGCTATTGTAGGTTGTCCTGTTGAGATGATTATATGACTCATTCTTTATTCGGTTACTGTGCTTGTCACGTTGATTGATTGGCATATGTAACCTTACAAACCACCTAGGGCAAATCCCACCTAGTCCTGGTGTATAATCCTCTTAATGTGCTATTGCATTCAGTTTGTTAAGACTTTCCTGGGGACTTTTGTACGTGTGTCCATCAAACCTCTGGCCTATAATTTTCTTTTCTTGTGTCTTGATTTGACTTTGGGGTCAGGGTGACACCGGTCTCATAAAAGTGACTTCAGGAATGTCACCTCATCTGCTTTTGGAAAGAATCTAAATAGGCATGACATTTATTTTTTTAAAACTTTCCTTTAAATGTTTGCTTGTAACAAATTCACTTGTGACAGCCTCCAGTCCTGGGCTTTTCTTTGTGTGTGTATGTGTGTGTATGTCTCTGTGTGTTTGTCTGTGTGTGTGTGTATGTCTGTCTGTGTATGGGTGTGTCTGTGTATGTGTGTGTGTTTGTGTGTGTGTGCCTGTGTGCGTGTCTGTCTATCTCTGTGTGTGTGAGTGTGTGTGTGTCTGTCTGTCTGTGTATGAGTGTGTCTGTCTGTGTGTGTCTGTGTATGTGTGTGTGTTTGTGTGTGTGTCTGTGTGCCTATGTGCGTGTCTGTCTATCTCTGTGTGTGTGAGTGTGTGTGTGTGTGTGTGTGTGTGTGTAGGAGGAGGAGGCAGCTCCTTATTGATTTAAGTCCCTTATCTGTTGTCAGTCTCTTCAGACTTGATGTTTCCTCTAGACTCCATTTTGGCAGATTGTATATTCCTAGTTCATTCATGTCTGAATTACAGGGTTTATTAGCATGTATTTGCCTCTAAGAGCCTCTGATGATATTTGTCAATGGCCTGTCATCTGCTACAGAGTTCCCCTCCCATTTCCAATTTCATTTATCTGCCTCTTCTCTCTCCTTTTTTTCTCAATCTAGCTAATGGCCTGGCAGCTTTCTGATTTCAAAAATCCATCTTTTAGCATCTTCGACTCTTTGGTTATTTTCCTCTCTCTTCATTTCCGCAGTAATCGCTGTCATTTCCTTCCCGTTAGTATTACATTTTAGTTTGTTCTCTCATTCCTCCAGGTACGAAGATGGCTTATTTGAGCTTTTTCTCCCTTTGAAATGCATGCATCCATCATTGTAAACCTCCACTCCTCGTGACTTTCTGCGGCAGCTTGTAGCTTCTATGATATTGTGTTTTCAGATAGTTTTCTAATTTCCATTTCATTTTTTTTGCCTCATTGTTATTCAAGAGTGTGCTGTTTAGCTTCGATGTATTTGTGATTGTTTTCGTGTTCCCGTTGTCGCGGATTTTGACTTCATTCCTTTGTGGTTAGTAAAAAAAAAAAAACCTTGGAATGCTTCCCTCTGTATTAGGTTTTCTCGGACTCCTTTGGTGACCCAGAATGTGATGTAATGCGGACCGTGTCCCACATGGCTGAGAAGAAAGTGAGCTAATGATGATGGAGATTCTGGGCTCCTCCGCTAGGTCCATTTGGTCCATAATGTTGGCTGAGTCTGCTGTTTCTCTGCTGCCTTTCTGTCTGGACCCATCGTGGAAATGGGGTGTTAAATCTCACAGGGCTACCAGGCCCTATCTGTTGATCTCTTGGGATCACCTCTGTTTACTTCATGTGCTGAGATGACCTGATAGTCACATCTGTCCTCGGTTTGGTTCTGATTCTGTGATAAGACACCCTGACCAAAGCCACCATCTGAGAGTGTGACAGGCATTGTAGCCATCTGTGTCAGGGAGGGACCGCTGCCATCCTAGCAGGAGCTCCTAATTCCACACGTGTGACATTCCTGTACCGTTGTCCTAAGACTTCCCTGATTTGTTTCAACTATGTTTTGTAGTTTCCAGGGGACAAACCTTAAGCTTCTTCGGTTAAGTTTATTCTTACACATTTTATCCTTTGGGTTCTACTGAGAATGGAAGTTTTTGCTCAATTTTCAGTGTGTTCGACATTACGGTATAAGAAAGAAATTCATTTTTATATTAATCATTTATCCTGCCATCTTGCTGAACTCATTTATTAGGTCTGTATGTGACAATTCATACCAGCATATACATATGTACATGTAATTGGAACCCTTCACATATATGATTATGTAACAATATGAATAGGAATATGGCAAATTGAGTGCTTTTATACCTATTTCTTGACTAATTTTTGTGGCTACAGTAGGGTGTGAGAAGAGCAAGCATTCTGGCCTCCTTCCCGGGCTGTAGCAGGAAGTCTTTTTTCATCATGATATAAGTCAGAGGTTGTCATGGCAGTTTACTAGCTTGAGAACTAGTCTCCTGTCTCAAGGCTGCTGAATGAAACACTACGGGAAGGATTACATATGAGTGTTTGCCTGCGTCAGATTCTGCGTTGTTCTCTTGTGGGGACTGTGTGTTTAAGACTCTATTCTATTAACAGGATGTATTACAGTGATCAATTTTTGGATTTCAAAACAAATTGCGTTCTGTGGATAAATCTCACTTTGTCTTAGCAGATGAGCCTTTTGTACACTGTTGGATTGATTTACTAGTGTTTGCGGAGGACTTTTAGCTACAATTTTATTCTGTCATGATGTCTTTGGTTTTTGTATCATGGTAACGCAGAAAATGAGTTGGAAGATGTTTCTGCCCCCCCACTCCTTCTTCTCTTTTTTAAAACTTGTGCCTAATAGGTATCAAACCTTTTTAAAGTAATTTTGTAGAATTCACTGGCAAAGCTGTCTGGTTCCTGAGAGTTTTTTTTTAGGAGCAACATATTGCTACAATTATTAATATTAATATATATGGTTCCTTTGTTTTTATACAGGTCTATCAGATTTTCTATTTCTTCTCCGGTCAGTTTTGGTAGCTTATATCTCTCTAGCATCTTGCACATTTCACTTGGATTACCAAACTTTTGGGCGTGCAGTTGTTTATTACATTTGCTCATGTTTTTCAAGAAAGTATAGGTTTTTATTTCTAAAGATCTGTTTTACTTTGTGTGTGTGTGTATATGTGCACACATGTGTGCAGTGCCTTCAAGAGCCAGAATAGAGCCTCGTTACATGCATGTGCATGCACATATATGCAGATCCAAACACATGTAAATATGCATGTCCATGAACATGCACACATGCAAATACACACATAGAGTAAAAAAAATTTCAGAAATATATCAGAACTTTTCAAAGTTCCTATGCACATGAAATTCCTCACCTTTTCCTTTAAGCCTAATATTTTCTCAAATTGTCATCAACTAGAGGAGGTAGGCATGCCGTGAAGCTAAATAATGCCTGCAAATATGTACAAGAAAAGGCACTGGGAAAAAATTGTTTTGGTCCTAGAGAGGCTACCTGTGCTTCAGTCTTATATCCATGTCCATATAGTAACCTAAATAGACTTCTACATGGACTAAGTGCATGGGAGAGAGAGAGAGAGAGAGAGAGAGAGAGAGAGAGAGAGAGAGAGAGAGAGAGAGAGAGAGAGAGAGAAGAGGGGGGAATGAGAAGGGGAAATGGAAGGCAAATGGGGGAAATATTGGAAGGACGAGAATGGGTGTGAATTTGATTAAAAATTATATGCATGATGATAAATGTTTTATTTTACTTTTGATCAAGGATCAATCCGCCATTTTCTTGAATAAAATCTTCTATAACAGATAACAATCTTTTAGTCAATTTCTCGAATTCTAAAGTCACTGATGCTGCTAATTTTGGCATGTATGTGATAGACGTGTTTATGCGTGGTCTTACATGTGCATACATGTGGGGGGTGCACACACAGACATATGTATGTTTGTTGAGACCAGAGTTTGATGTCAGCTATATTTCTCAATCTCTCTCCACTTTATTCTTTGAGAAAGTTCTCTCACTGAACCTACAACTCACTGATTCGGCTGCCCTGGCTGGCTGGCAGATGCCCAGGATCTTCTGTCTCGACCTCCCCTGCACTGGGATTACAGGTCACACCACCAAGCCTAGCTTTTGTGTGGGTGCTGGGGATCTGTGCTTGGGTCCTCATGTTTTGAGACACATAGTTTACCAAAGAGTGGACACTATTCTTGTAACGGTCGCCACTGTTCTGGTAATTGGCACCTGTGTTCTTAGAGGAAAGTCTTGCAGGTCCTCACTGCGCCAGCTCTACTGACAGTAATCTCCACCTCCGACAGCTCCTTCCTCTCCCCAGTAGGAGACCCAGGCAAGGCCTGAGGCACCGCCCACTGGATGACCTGAGGCAACTTCTTAGATTCCTGTCCATTTCTTTTTCTACAGCAGACAGAGGAGATGTTACACAGAGACGGTCTCCAAGGGCTTTCTGGCCTCAAATACCCTGCCTGGCTCAATGCCTTGCCTAGAGGCATCTGGAAAACAGCAAATCTGTGTGTTCTCAGCATCCCCTAAAGCAATGGCTTTTAAACTTCTTTCCCACAGCCCAGGTAGAAGTGAGAAACCATGCTAGGAACCTAGGTAGACGCATTTATTCGGACTCACTTACATACGAGCTGAGGACTCCCGCACAGCTGTGGCGGAAGGCACTTGGGTCTTCCTCTCCGGTTGAACTTTTTTTTTTTTCAAGTAAGTAGGGGGCTGGAGGGATGGCTCAGCTGCTAGGAGTACAAGCTGTTCCTCTAGAGGACCTGGGTTCATCTTACAGCCATCTCTAACTCCAGTTCCAGGAGATCCAACACCCTCTTTCGGCCTCTGCCGGCACAGCATGCATAGGGTACACAGACACACATGCAGGCAAAACACCCATATGCATAATACAATAATTCAAAATAAAATAAAAAGTAAATAGATTGCTGCTTATAGGTCACTAAAAAGGCTCATGGACCCAGCAGGCACCGCCACCTTCCTCTACAAGTTGAAGACCCATGAAGACCAGGTGGCCATATGGAAAGCCCAACTCCTGCTGGGACTCAGAACGTTTGGTTTTAGAAAAAAGGCTGGTTGGAGGGGGTGGTCTAGAGAGAATGTGGGAACACGGCTCACTGATGTCCCTGGGGCTCTAAGCAGGATCCCCTATCAGAGCAAACAAAGACTCTTTCCTATGGGTGTCCCAACAGGCAGGCCTTTCTCATTGTGAACCGAGCTGTGTCTTCCCCTTAAGTCCTACTGTCCAAATCCTAACGTCCAGTGTGAAGGTTTTAGAGCACAGGATATTAGAAAGTGATTGGCCCATGAGGGTGGAGCCCTCCCAGTGGAAGCAAGGTCCGAATAAGGAGAACTATGAGATTCTGTATCTCTCTCTATTCTCCTGACAAAGGCACCTCTAGTGTGTAAGAAAACACCAGAAAGATTCGCCATTCTCCTTTCAGCTTTTTGTTTTTTTAAATAGAATTCACAAGAGGAGTCTCTTGGTTCCCGGAGAGGTGTGTTGTTATTATAGTCAATAATGTAATCCCTTTAAAAAGTATTTCTGTGATGGAGCTTCAGTGCGGACACCTGTAAAGGTCAGAGGATAATGTTGTAGGGTCAGTACCTCTCCTTTCACCTTCGTGTGGGTGCTGGGGAACTGACCCAAGCTGTCAGGCTTGCGTAGCAAGCACTTTTACCTGCTGTGCTATCTTGTCAACCTAAATTACTGCTAACAGGTCTATTCAGAGTTTCTGCTTCTTCTCCCATACGTTTCAGGAGCTCAAGCCCTTCCAGCATGGCTACCCATGAGCCAGGAATCACATCCCTGACACCTTCATCTTTAATGTCCTAGCCTCCAGAATCATGAGAATTTCTGTTGTCTGAGACAACCTTCCTATGATGTTTTGTTACAATATCTCAAGCTGACTGGTACACCTACCCAATCTTAAATCCCCAGATACACCCAGCTACCTGGTAGACACACTGAAGGGTCCCTTGAACCATTCATCAAAGCCACCATTGTGTGTTGGCTACAGAGGAAGACACATGGTAAAGGAAGCCGCCCCTGCTTCGCAAATGGTACTTGTGGGAAACATCCTTTTTGACACGGACTGCAAATATCAGCACATCTATGAGGCAGAATGGGGTTATTCTGAAGAGCCCATCCTTGCTGCCACACCCTCACCCTGCAACACAGATGGGAAGTCCATCATGGTGGCTGGACTACCCTGGTTGTCACTCAAGAACAATCAGTACCTCCCTGCTTTCAGATCAGCATCTCTTGGACCAAAACCACAAGCCAAGTAAAATCAAAGTTATTACAAAAACATTCCTATAATTGCTTCAGCTTCTTGACACTTGGAAATCACAGCATCCTTCTTCTTTTCTTTTTAATTTCCTTTTAATTGACAACAGCAGACCGCAGTCGAAGGCTCCATGATCTCAATGGGAGTCTAACTTTCCAAGACGAAATGAGATCTATGAAACCCCACCAGTGGCAATCACAGCTGACTCCATCCTACGTCCTGGCAGCCCACACTCACCCAGGGACATCTGGAAGACGTCACGTTTACCTAACATGTGGTCCTACTAATTAAAGGGTGGAGGGGGGTGTTAGTTGCTGCGTGTGAGACACTGACCAGATGCAGAGGAGGCCAGGACATCAGCAGGGTCCTGTCTGCGAAGGGCAGGGGTGCAAGCAGGGTCTAAGAGTCTCAGCAGGCCAGACTGGCTGAGCAGTCCCTAAGGCTCTAGACCTGGGTTTCTAACAGGTGACAGAAGACAGTCTCCACAGACTGAGGCCAGTCCTTCAACAGCAGCGAGGTCATTTGACCTCATTTTGAGTTGACAAAATAGAGACTTAGTTTTGTTGACAGAGGTTGGGAAAACCTTTATTTTAATGGGAAATTTAATAAAGAAGAGAGAGAGGCAGCCCCAAGCCCACCCCACTCCTGCTTGGGACTCCTCCTTAAGATGACTATATAGGTACAACCTGTAAGGTACCTTATCAGGTAAGGTCACAGGCCCCTTCCCCCCAAACATCTATGTCACACCTTGGAAACAACGCGAGAATATGATAATCATTTAGCCATAGGTCTCTGGTGACATTCACCCAGAGACAACTGCATTTTCTTGGGGTCTTTACTCAAGCACAAGTTTCTCTCTTGCTCTCCTCTATTGGTGAAGAAGGAACTTGTGTGGGCAGCTGTGACTGCCAAGTGATGCTCTGTGCCCATCCTGTCCTATCACCCCTCTGCAGCCGAACCCAGGGTCTTCTGGGCCATGAAGGTGCGTATGTTCAGAACGAATACAACACTCTTCCTCTACAGAGCTGACTCCCAGAAAATCATTTCCATGCCAGCTTGTTCTCAAGAAGACTTCAGAAGGGCCCCCAGAGTCCTATAAACCCAACAGTACCTCCCAGACATCCAAAACTGCCCTTAGCACTGTGTGCACAGGCCAGGCTCAGCAACGGCAGTTCATCCGCCACTGAGAAGCTCGGAGTTATCTTTCTTAGTGAGGTGTTTTTAAGTAAGGAGAAGGAACTGTGTATATCCACCTAGCATGGTTCCAGTGCCCGTAGTCCCATGGCAATGATTCCTACAGTGGTGTGGCTTCCATTCTCTTCCCCTAGAAGACTTCCTTTGGTGTTAACTCTGGGGTTCATAGCCTCTTTCAGATTTATGTGTCTAGTTTGCCTTTTGTTTGTTTGTTTGTCTGAGAGCCAGTCTGGTCTCTGAGTACAAATCTGTTATGTGGCCAAAGATGTTTGTGAACCCTGATCGCCTTCTGCCTCTAACTCCCAAAAGTCCCAACTACAAGTATAAGCCATCTAGTTTTTGTCTTCACCCTTTGAAAGATATTTTTGCTGGGTATAGAAGAGAAAGTTTGCCATCACTTTTCTGTCAGTTCTTGAAGCCATCACCCTTGGTTCTTTCGAACTCAGTGATGCTGGTAAGACCCATGCGCTCATCTTTGCTCCTCTGTAATGTGAAAGACCAGTGACTGGCTTTTCTCTGGCCACTTCTAAGTCTTTCTCGCCATCATGGGTTTTAGCCAAGTCAGCCAGGGTAGCCTCTAAACACTCCTCTTTATGTTTTATGTCTTTAGGGTTCACTACCCTTCTTGAATCTTGACAGTCACAGTTTCCACTACACTTGTGAAAGTTTCTAAAGCCATTTTCTGATATATTTTCTCTCTCCTCTCCCATGCTGCTTTGCCTAGACACGAGGCCTATGGAAGCCATCTATGGCTCCCTGGTGTTCTGTATTCTTCTCTCCTTAATGTTTCATTTTAGATCATTTCTATTACTGCATCTGCAGGTCGACTCCTCTTTCCTTCTGAGCACTTAATCCTCTGCTAATCTCATGGATATGTTTTTACTCTCAAATGCTGTATTCTCACCTCTTTAAGGACGTTCTTGCAGCTCCTTTTGTTAAGGATGTTCTTGCAGCTCCTTTTGTTACTGGTGTCTACTTAGAGTGTCCTGTGCTTCTTTTAGCTTCCTGAACACAGAGGACAGAGTTGCAAAACTGCTTTTGGATTCTGCCTACTGATTCCATCTCCTTATGGCATTTCAGAGTCAACCCAGAGCCATTGAGTTCTCGTGTGATTTTTATTTTGTTTTATTTAACAAGGGTTAATATAATCCAGGCTGGTCTCAGATTCACTATGTAGCTAGGATAACCTTGAACTTCTGATCCTCCTGACTCTGCCTCTAGAGTACTGAGATTCTAGGCATGCTCTACCATAGCCAGTGTATGTAGTATTGGAAGAACCCACAGCCTTGTGCACACTAGGCGAGCTCTCTACCAGATAAGCTGTACCCCAACACTGCTTTCTCCTACTTTGAGATGCCTACTTCTGCTCCTTTTCACACATGGGCTGTTAATTTTCATCTGATTCCCCACATTGTATTACCCCGTTAGGGAATAGATGTTTATATTTCCATAAATGGTAGCAAGCTCTACCCTCATACATAGTGAAGGTACTGGAAAAGGGTTTCATTTACCCATCACTTCCAGATGTGCCCAACCTTTTGACACTGAGACACAATGCTGTCATCTATGAAGCTCATGATTGAGAACTTTTGAAATGAGATCTTTTTATTAGAAACAATTCTTCATTCATAATCTCCTGAGTGAGTTTAAGATTTTGCATTGCACCCCATTCACAGCCATTCTCTGTTGCACGTGACCCACGGGCTGCGGATTGGACACAACTGAGGAGCTCTCACTGGTAGGGTCCAAGTGTCAGGTCCCCACCACTAGGTCAGCATCTACAGGACACCCTTTCCGGTACCTGTGAATGTCGCCATTGTTGTCGTAGATGGTAGGACCCATCACTGTCACCAGTCATGTGTGAGCCTGCCACTGTCACACCCACAGTGACCAAGCTCTGCTGACCTCTGAACTTTCAAGAGGAACCATCTGCAAGCACATCCCTCCCATACATCTGCATCCTCACCCTTTTCCCGCCCTTAGACTGAGCTGCATCAGCTTCTACGAAACCCTGGTTCCATGAGAAAGACCTGGGCTCTGTCTGGGTCCCCCTCCCTGTGGTGTGCCTGGACATTCTCCTGGCTGCAGCCTTAGGCCATGACAGGGCTCACATGGCTTACTCCCCCATCTCAGGATTACTGTCTTGAACCGACTCGGACTGTCTGACATCCCGTGTCTGACAATTGTTATTCCGTGTGTTCTGTCCAGATTGTTAGCTATTTCAGGAAGGATGCTAAATCTGGTGTCTCTTACATTATCTTGGCCAGAGGTAAAAGTTCATCACACTGTTATTGCAAACCAAACAATGACAGTGCCAAAGGTTACTGAGCACCAGGCAGACTCCTAGATATCAGCGTGCTGTGGACAAACACGCATCTCTGCTCCCTGGGTAGACCATGGAAGAGAAGAAAAACTGGTCTGGAATGGAAACATGACAAAGGAAGTTTTAAAAGACACTTAATCTTGTTTAGTATGTCCAGAAGTAATGAGCACTGGCGAAAAGACTCTTTAATAGGGCAGTAAGGTGTCCCACCTGGTATGTGGCACATCTCTTTCCTTGTCCCCCTACTGTTTCCTCCAACCCTATGCTATTAGAGTTGCCTCAGGGAGACTAGAGGCCTCACTCCAAATTTGGGGCTTTTTGAAAGCACCTTCAAGACATTCCAAGTGATGCCCATGTCCCGGGGGCTAACAGAGAGGAAAGAATGGCTTGGGCGGATTTGTTCCCACAGCACGCATCCCAGTGCAGCCCAGCCCAGTGGTAATGAATTGGTATACATGCTCTCTAAGTTGACAAGTGTTTACTCTACAAAATCTGGAACTTGGATCCAATAAAAAAGAACATTTTTCCTGGGGAGCGTCTGGTCTGATGAGGCAGGCCTCTTGTGGCGGGGCTGCTTGCTGGACAGCATGCCTGGTTGCATGCAGCACGGCTTCCTAGAAGTTCAATGTTTCCACAGTGGGTCCTGGGGGAGTCCGCACCCACATTCAGTCCCAGTGCAGCTGGCCTAGGCAAGGCACGGCCCCTGTGTCTACTGCTGCCATTGATGGAGGCCCCCTTCTGACTCCCTGGCCACAGCCCTGCTCTTGTGACATGTGGGATCTCTATCCTCCCAGGGTATACTGGCAGTCTTCTTCAATTGTCACCTCAGCCACAGACACACGATCCCATTCCCAGCAGCTCCCTTGTTTTCATGAGTTGAGGGTTTGAGTCCCACCCCCAGCCACATTCCCATGTGGAAGGCCCAAACCCTCGGGGATGATGTCAGGTCCTTTGTGCAAAGACTAGGTCCTGAAGTGGAGCCCTCATAGTAGAATTAGTGCCCTGGGAAAGGGGCTGGGGACACACAACCCTCTCCCTCCTGTGAGGACTCAGAGAACGGGAGCTATAGTTCAAAGAGGGCCCCAACCGGGACTACACTTGCCAGCTCAACCTTCAACTTGTAGCTGCCAGACCCGGGGAAGCAAATGCCTGGTGTTTAGGAGGGAGGCCTCCTGGCTATTGATACTGGGTATGGCCACAAGTGCTAATGGCTGATCTCCCTCAGCCCCGCCCATCTTCCATAACTACAAACGCCTTTCTTCAGCCCTACCCATTTTCCCTTAGCCCCACCCATCGTCCCCAAGTGCACTCTTTCCTGAGTCCCTCTTATCCCCCTTCAGGTCCACTCTCTCCTGGTACTGCCTTGCTGCGGACCCTCCCCACGTGACTGCTGCTGCACTAGCCACAGCAGACCCTCCCCACGTGACTATTGATGCACTAGCCACTGTTCTAGAACATTCCACCTCCGGCTTGTGCGCGGGGAGGGGGGGGGCACCTCCCACCCCCCCACCCCCGGGCACTGTAAAGGGTTGGCTTTGTCTGTTGGGGGAAGGCTCGTAGGAGAAGTGAACAACCAAATGGACAACCACTGAGTCCAACAGGCCACAGGAACCTACAGAGAGCAGTTCCCAAAGGTGCCTGGAACCCAGTGTGTGTGTGTCTTACATTCTGTCCCCACTGGTCTCTATCACCTTAGAGGTTCACCACAGGGGCAAGGACTCAAAGGACTCTGGGGTGGATCTCAGTTGCCAGAGATCAGCTCCCCTAAAATCTGCTGAAGGTACGTGAAACCGTTCAGGGTCCTTGAAAATAAAATAGTTGGGTGGGGAGCAAGCAAAGTTTAAAAACAAAGATTTATTTATTTTTATTTGTGTGTGTGTGTGTTCATATTATGCCTTCATGTATGGGTGTGCATCACATGTGGGCCTGGTACCTGAAGATACCAGAAGAAAGCATCAGAGTTTCTGCAGCTGGGGTCACAGATGTTCTTAGCCACCATGGAAGTGTTAGGAATAGAACAGGGGCTTCTGGAAGGGCAGCAAGTACTCTTAACCCCTGAGCCATCTCTCAGCTCCAAAAGCTGTTTTTCATTTGGGCATTTTGACCCTAGCTTATGGATGTCTTCCAAACCTTTCAGCTTTTCAGTTGCATAAGAACAATGTCTTAAAACTTTTGTACAACTTTTCTAAAACTTAAAAGGGAAAAATCAGAACAAAAAACTCTGGCCTTCTCATTTCCTTCAGGCACAAACCCACCCGGAAGGATGGAAAAAGCAAAACAAAACAAAAATCCCACAACAACAGCAACAGACATTGTGGCCCAGCTACACCTGAAGCTGGGGCCCTCTGCAGCCCAGCCACCCTTGCCCTGCACTCTGGAGCACCCCAACAGGAGTATCCTGGGAGCCAGAGGGGAGGCAGTGTGCAGCCTGCTGAGACACACTGGGGAAAATCACATTATGGGATGTTGAGAGTTGCAAACTGTCTGGTTAAGAGACCAAGCCAAGACGCCAGGAAGTCCCCACCTGCACCCCAAATGTATATCTGTCTCTCAGTCAGTCTTGGCTGTGAGTCTTACTTTATAGGTCACAGGTTCTGCACACCCTTCACTCTGGAATGGGAGGATGTTGTCCAGGGGAGCGGTGTGTGCTTTTTAACCAAGGAGGCTGTGCAGATTCTGCTTAGGGCCTCCCTTTCCTTAGCCTTCTGCACCCTGGGTGGCTTTCTATCTGCCCCTGTCACCCCACACCTCAAAATCCTTATTTGTAGACTTGTTCACAGAGCAATTGTGCCGGGTTAAAATGCAGTTTTCAGAAAGGCCGCCTAGATGCCCGATGGGAGTGTGATTTATTAGCATGTGAATGGCCCCTGTCATTGGGAAATAAAGAGAATTTTGACCTTGCCAGTACAGCCTGGCCCTTTCTCCCTCCACTCACTACCCCCCCAAAGTAAAGCTTTCCCTACCCCTCTGGGCTTGGTGTTTTTTTATGATGCAGATTTAGGAGAGCGGCACAAACAGAAGGGTCAGCTAGGGCAGCAAAGGGGGTGGACTCTTAAGGCTGGGGGGAGTCCAGGCTTCTGCTTTGGTGTGGAGAAATATGGAGACCGGGCAAAGCAGGAGGGAACTAAAAATGAAGCCTGAAGGCTGGGTCTAACCCTGTCACAAAGAATCTGGAGTGAGAGCAAGCGGGTGGCATTGGGGGAGGCAGGGAGCACTAGGGACTTCCTGCCTGTGCTGGGGCACAGCTCGCAGTGGACATTTAAGCAGAAGGAGGCCAGGTGTGCGGCTGGGAGGTGGTGCTGCCAGGTCCTGGCTGTTTCTCAGCCTGCCAACAGGGCTAAGCTCCTGCTCTTTCTTTGGATGTGGGTGCTCTGCAGTTTGGAGCCTGGGCCCCTGGAAGCCTGCACCCCTGGGCTTTCCCTGTCACACACCAGGTTTCAGACTTTCTCTCCAAAGGGACACCTGTGGTTCCTCAGGCACTGACACTGGTGTATGCAGAGTGGTGGCTGCAGGGACAGGGAACCTGTTTGCTCCTGGGGAGGAAAACTAGGCCTGCCAAGGAGAGGATTCTAATGAAGTAAGCCAAGCCCAGGGGGTTGAGTGCAGGAAGGACCAAAGTCCCTTCCCAGGAAAAGCTGTCCAAGTGGGGACCTGCCAGCGGAGTCCAGCAGACACGAATATATAGTCCATTGCCAAAGGACTGTGTGGGAAGGGAATTGAGTGAACATTCTTCGCATGTGCAAAGGCCCTGGGGCAAGACAATGTGTGTCCTGTGGGTAAAGACCCCACTATGACTGAGGCTTTGAGTATGAAGCCTTGTCTGTATGGAGGGAATGCTTTGCTTTTTTACCACAGGATCTGGTTAGAAATTTGTCTTTGATAAGTGCTGCAGGGAGTACTGAGATCTGTGAGGCCTCCTGGCAACTGCCTCTGCCAAGGTGTGCCTGTGTGCATGTCTGTCTGTCTGTCTGTCTGTCTGTGTGTGTGTACATTCTGAGACACTGAGACAGGATCCCTTCTCTGCACGAGACCCCTTACCCCCAACTTTCCCGCAGTGCTGCCGAGGAGGCAGGATGGCACAGTGGGCTGCCTGCGGCTGAGTGAGGACCTGTGGTTGCAGAAACAGCTGGAGGGAAATCAATTTGTTCTTCGCTACAGTCAGACACGAGCCAATTAGAGCGGCCCCCATGGGGCCTCTGTGCTCGGGGAAAGTGAACAAGCCCGGGTGTATTAATCCCCGCACCCATCTTCCTCCAGCCTGCAAAGTGAAGGGCACTGCAGGAGGAGCACCAAGCCTTGTTTACTCCTCACTGTGCCCCTGGCACCGTGGTTCACTCTTGATCTTTTGTCCCCAATGCCCAGTGTCTGGGTGATTTCAGAGGTCCTCGGGGCTATGCACAGGCACAGGGTTAGTCCTCAGAGCACCGATCTCAAACCCCAGGACCAGACAGGCCTGCATGCATGGATCCCACCACGCCACCTGCTCCACCCCTACTGGAGCACCACAGGGAGGTTTACATGGGCCACCACAGCCATGTAAACCTTCCCAAGAGTTTGTGTCATTCTTTGGGCCACACAGGCCTTAAGCAGAGAAACCCAAAACTGCATGTGACAAACAGCCCTTAGAATGCTCTGCTAGGTCCCCTCTCCAGCCTGAACCCCTGTCCCTGGGCCACTCTGTTTTTCTCTGAGCTCCACCCCCATGCTCCGCCTTCACCCCCCACTGCACAGCTTCCAGGAGCTATCAGGGTTAAATAAGGTATCACTCTGCGGGTTATTGATCTCAGAGCTGGAAATGGGAGCAGAGATTTCCCTCTGTGGGATCCCCGCCTGCCAGCCCTGTCAATGTCTCTGGGAGGACTGGAGAATGCCAGGTCCCTGCCTCCGCATTGCCCAAGGTCCCATGGGAGCTCAGGAAGGACAAGGGCTTCCAGGTGGCACTGGAGTCCCCAGCTATGACACTTTGACCACCCACCATGTTATTCTGCTTCTGCTGACCTCTCCCCTACCAGCTGTATCTGGTGGCTCTAGCTGGCCCTCGCCCACCCTGCTGTTCCAGGCAGTCAGCATCCTCTGGATATGAGCCTCCCTGCGAGGCCCCTGGGGAACATAGGCCTGTTTTCCAGGAAACAGCATATGCAGGCCAGGAGAGGCCTGCAGCTTCCTGGAACTGGCCTTCTAAGAACTTGAGGGGGTGAATGTGGGAAGCAGCTGGGGAGGGGCTCTCTGCTTCCCCCAGGTGTTTGTGCAGGTACATGCAGAGACTGGCCTCTGCTATCTGGCAGAGGTGGATTCCCTCCAAGCTGTGCCATATGCTGCCAGCAGCACCCCTCTAGCCTGAGTTTTGGGGATGGGAGTATGACCACGGGGAGGAGGGCTTCAGTTAAGGGACTAAGCTATCCACTGCCCTGGCCACTTCCTAAGCTCCTCCTGCTGGTCACGTAAGCACTTTAACCGATCCCTGGCCCTGGGTTTCTTCTCAGTTTAGAGAGAAGATGTCATACCCATCAAAGAGCCTGTGAGTCACGAGCATGCGTGTGTGTGTGTGTGTGTACATGCGTGTGTGTGCATGCATGTGTGTGTGTACGTGCATGTGTGTGCATGCATGTGTGTGTGTGGTGCCAGGTATGCAAGGCAGCAGGTCTGCTAGCTGCCACAGGGTTGTTAAAGGGGATTGTGAGCTTCAGGCAGCCCTCCCTTGTTTGATCCTTTCTGCCCTCCAGGCACCTCCCGCCCTCTCAGTAGAGGTCCCAAGCACAGCCCCTCCAAAGGCAGCACGTCCATCCAGGCCCTGGAATACCCCTTACTCCAAGGACTGCCAGATCCAGGAATCTGACACATCCCAGCCTCCCCAGCTGCTACACACAGACCCCGTGGGCCCAGTGAGACAGCCATTTCTGCTTGTTTGTTTTGTTTTCTCTCAAAAAATATTTAAAAGAGAGAAAGAAAAATCCACAGGGAACTTCTGGTGAATAAAAGTCAAAGCCCACTTGGGTTCCCCGCTGTCGTGAGTCATCTGCCCTTGTCTTGTCACCAGGACAGTTGGCTGCCTCAAGGTCACCTAGACCTTGGAGGTTACGGCTGCAGACACCAGCTACAGACCTCTGAGACCCCGGGGCCCCCTTCTGCCCCTCACCCTGACTGCTGCTGCAGCTCAGCCCCTGGCCTCAGAATAATCTTACCCTTCCTCAACGGTTCAAAAAGTTTTGTTCCCCTAGTGTGACAAAAGTCCCTGTGATGGTAAGGAGACCTCCTCTAGATGGCTGCTTGCTTCCTTCATGTTTGCAGATGGCCTCCAACGCTACATAGTCCATTACTTTAAAGAAGTGTTTAATTATTGATATAAATAAAGCTTGCATGACTTTATTTATATCACATGTGCAGGTGCTTCCAGAGGCCAGAAGAGGGCGCTAGGTTCACTGGAACTAGAGTTACAACAGTTCTGAGCCACCATGTGGGTGCTAGGGACAGAATTTGGGTCTTCTACAAGAACAAGTACTTTTACCTGCTGAGCCATCTCCCCTGTTGCTACATTCAAAAACTTTGGACCAACTACAGGTAGAACCTTTTTTTGTTGTGTTTTGTTTTGTTTTGTTGAACAGTTTCTTTGTATAGCCTTGGCAATCCTGAAACTCAGTCGGTAGACCAGGCTGGCTTCCATCTCAGAGATCTGCCTGCCTCTGCTTCCCAAGTGCTGGGATTAAAAGGTGTGCACCACTGCCACCACCACCACCCAACTGCCATTTTATTTTATTTTATTTATTTA
>NC_022009.1:45424051-45426888 GCF_000317375.1 Microtus ochrogaster
CTGCCCTACATGATGGAGTTTATTGACCATTCTGGCAGCATTTACACAACACGGGGTCTCAGTAATTGAAACCTCGGTCGCCTAGAGATTTCAAATAGGGGAAGGTAAACAAAGGTTCTTCACAAATGCTGACTGTTTCTCAGGGGGCTTGGGGAATCCCCTGGAACTAATCCTCCATGGGAAACAAGGAAGGACCGAATACACCTGGGAAGCTGTCCTGGCATCTCTGGCATTCCCACCCAAGTTACCTGACCCGCGCAGTGGGATGTGTGCAGAGATGAGGAACACTCATACCTGGGAAGGGCCTGGCAGGTATAGGGGTATGAGCGGAACAAGAGGCTTCTGCCCATGTGGGGATAAGTGCGCCTTGTCCCTGGGTGACAGTGGACTCTGCAGCTCTCGAGTCGCTCCCCAACATCTCTAACGGAAGACAGGGGGGCTGCTGAAGGCCTAGCTGAAGGTCAGGGGCTTGAAATCCTTTGCTCTGAAGCCCAGTTCAGCTGAGCCACAAAGACTCCCACCTCTCATCGGCTGGCACGCAGAGCTATTGTCACCTATTGTCTAAGGGCCAAGAGCCACAGCCTGACCTCTGAGATCAGGGAACATAGGATCTGTGTTAATCCCAAAGAGTCAAGGAGAAAAACCACCAACCCAAATCATAATGGCCAAATTAATTAATGAAAGCAAACTTTTTTTCATTTCTGTACACGGGCTGTCTCCCCCTAGAGGCGGGGTAAAGATATCAGCTTTGGACATGGGAAAGACAAAGGCTTTTATAGTGGTATGTAGGGGCAGTGGGTTTCCAAATGGGGGGGTTGGCAGGCAAATGGGCAGAATTACAGGAGCAGCACAACAAGGTGATCGTAACAAGGTAGTCATAACAACCTCTAGAAACAAAGGTAGGGTTGCAAGATGGTCATAACACCTTTTGAAACAAACACATGGTTGTTTCTTCCAGGAACAGGCAGCACAGAACCATTTGTAGTTAAGGTTACAGGTAAGGCATAGCCCAATCCTTGGGAAACAGAGATGTGATCATAAACAGGAATGAACTTGGTTTGTTTTTACTATAAGACGTCTTTCAAGTCCAAGGTGGAGGCAGACTGGCTCAGCACCTGAGACTGCCCTGTAGCCATAACAGGAGGTACCGTGACCTGGGCTCTGTTTTAGCCATTTGGGAGGCTCAGCTCTGGTCTGTGCATGGTGCTCATGGAGCCAGCATAGGTGGGCGACCTGGACTTTGAATGTGAACCTTCTCCCAGGGCCTAGTTCTACTGCCTACCATACCTTGTAGGCAGCAGCCCCCACCTCCCAAATGGACCATGCACAGCCCTCCATCCTTCCAAGGACAGTTCTGCAGACTGGAATGGTGTCCTTGACGTGCACCGAGGGCTCTTCTGAGAAGCCATTTGGCCATTTTATTTACTTATCTCTGTACCCACTCTGTGCTGTTATTGAAGACCTCATTTATTTTCATTTTCCATCTACCGACAACTAATGGTAAAAGCATTGTCAAGGCTGGAAAGGTTTGTGTTCTCCAGAACACTGGATGACCACTCTCTAATGGAGCTGTACAGAGACCCTGACTCTCTCCAACATGGGACAGTTGTCTCCGGGATGGCGAGCACAGCCTGCACCCCTTTCCCAGGGGGTGTCACACATTCCCTGTGCACCCAAGACAATGGTAGATCCTGAGACGCATTTCCACTTTCTCTGGGGTTGTCAGGAGTCTCCGAGACAAATTAAAAATGTCAATCAAATCCACTGGTCTGAATCTTTGTTCTTCTTGTCATTCAGCTCTTCCTCTGGCACACGCACGCTCTCCGGGAGCACTGAGACATTCATCCCTTGCTCATAGCTGACTCGTTTCGGCTTCATCTTTTCTGGAGGCTGGTCCTGAGGAAAGGCTACCATATCACAGTTAAGAAGAGCCATGTGGACCAGCAGCCCCCGAAGCAAAATCTACAGCCTCCTTGACCACCATCCCCACCCAGGTTCACACACCCAAAACCTTTCTGACCCCAAGGTCTTAGGACAACACCACGCTGCTAGGGAGACACAAGGACTCCTTTCCAGCATGGAATGTCTGCCTCAAACGGTGGGGTTTCAGGTCCTAAGTGGTGCCCGGCCCTCGTGCTCTATTGGGGTGACTTGGAAGGCAAAAGAGGACAGAGAGTAGATCCTTGGTCACACAGCACGATGGTGGTCTGGCCTGCTCAAAGGCAACGCTCCTCATCCCCACAGCCCAGAACATTAACAGAGAACGCATCCTCAGATTCCAAGCAAGGTCACTGCCTCCCACGTGGAAGATTCCAGGTAAACATGGACTGACTTATCACCATGGACTGAGCGTCTGCTGCCCAGGCCAAGGCTGAAGGACTAGGATGGAAACTGTGGGCAGCTGGGTGTTTCGCCCACCAAACTTCTCAACAATGTGGGAAACACCACCCCACGCCAGGCCTCCAGGCCACCCCACAGGGCAGTAAACACTGTGGCCAGGCTTCTGGGAGGAAGCGGCCAGGCACACAGAGGAAGCTGACTTGTGAGCACAGGCAATGAAAAGAACTGTTCAAAACAAGGCTGGGGGCCTGCGGGATGGCTCGGTTGGTAAAGTGCAGGCCACACAAGCAAGAGGACCTGAAAGCTGTAAAAAGTCAGGCGGTATGTACCTGCAGTCCCAGCATTCAGGAGAGGAGATTGGGGGGGGGGTGTCCCTGGGGCTTGATGGCAGCCAGCCTTGCTGAACTGGAAGCTCCAGGCCAATAAAAGATCCTTGTCTCAAAAATGAAGGTGGAGAAATGATTGAAAAAACATCCAATATTGACCTTTGGCCTACA
>NC_022009.1:45426998-45427783 GCF_000317375.1 Microtus ochrogaster
GGTAGAAGACGGCTGTGCAGGTGACATAAGGGGACAAGGATGGTGGCAGTAGATGCACACTCTTGCTGATGCCCCTGGCTTGCTCTTAACCTCATGGGAAGCCGCTCTCTCAGTCTAGGAGCTAAGGGAAAGTTGTGCCTCAATGTCAGAAAACCTTGGCAGCTTCAGAGTGGAGCTGGCAAAGGCCAGGAGAAACACAGTGCTTCTTAGAGTAGCTGGGGGCAGCGGGGGGGGGGGAGAAAACCCACAACAGAGCTGGTAATGGCTGCCTGGCTTTTGAAAACCCACCCACCCCAGAAATGTTCCCCCACCCCTTTTCGCTGCTTGCCTCTACCTGACTTTTTCATGTGTGTGTTGGGGTGGGGAGGGGAGTTGCTTGCAGCAGCAGACAGGTGGGTATTTCTTAAGGAGAGCGACAGGCCACCCACATGCTCTACCCCATTCCCTCTGTGCGCGCCAAGCCACAGAGCATCTCTCCGTTTGAGCCCACCCAGCCTGGGGCTGAACCTTGGTGAAGAAGCAGCAGCAGCAATGGCTCAGAACCCAGAGGAGAGTCCTGCCAGGTCCATGTACTGTATCAGGCTGAGGAGACAGGCATCCGGAATGGGAACACAGTGGCCTACCACCGGGGACCTGGGGACACGGTGGGAAGACTATGAATGCAGATGGCCACTGGGTCCTTCTGCGTCAACACCGGGAGCTCTCCAGGGATTTTTATGAACCACACACTGTCAAGCATGCAGACATACTCCATCCCACAGAAGGAGATGCTGAAATTGTGTGAA
>NC_022009.1:45428396-45432555 GCF_000317375.1 Microtus ochrogaster
AGGCCCTGTGGTCCTCTCCTGTGTGTGGATGCTGCAGTGAGTAAGGCCCTGTGGTCCTCTCCTGTATATGGATATTGAAGTGAGGCCCTGTGATCCTCTCCTATATAGGATATTGCAATGAGACCCTGTGGTCCTCTCCGTGTATGGATGCTGCAGTGAGGCCCTGTGTCCCTCTTCTGTATATGGATGTTATAGTGATTGCAGGATGGTGGCAGGCATTGGCCGTAGGAAGTCTGGAATCTGCAGAGGAAGGACATGGTAGACATCAGTGCAGGGGTGGGCTCCCCAAGGCCCTGAAATGAGAGGTCACAGTATGTATATGTAGAAGGGGTATGGGGACAGATCAAAGGGACCTTTCCTAACTTGCTGCATGACCCTAGCTAAGTCACTACCCGTCTCAGGGGCTCGGTTTTGCCTTTTGTAAAGTGGTTCTCGGGAATGGCTAGCAGCAAGAACGGAGAAACAAGCGAGCGAAGAGAGATGTGGATAGGGCTTCCTAGGACTGCAGCCTAGCAAGGGGACAGTCAGTGCAGTTCAAGCCATTCCATGGCCAAAGACAGGGATGAGCAAGCAGTTGGAGAGCAGAGCACCCATGGGTGGCAGGGGACACTGGCGTCAGTTGTGGAGATAGAAAAGTGCTGCCAGGCAAGAATTTAGGGGTACCAGGGGCCAAGCTGGAGAGGGATTCCAAGAAAGGTGACCCTGACATGAAGCCTTCACCCTGGGACCTTCCTCCATCTACCTGGAAACTACAGGTACTATATACCTGTGCACAGTATATAACGTTAAAGTTTACATGAATGGGCACTCTTATATGTGTTGTATGTGCATATGAAGGCCACTGACTGGATGTCTATGCTCTGTTCTGTGTGCATTTGAGCATAAAAGCTTACAAGCGTGTGTGTGTGTGTGTGTGTGTGTGTGTGTGTGTGTGTGTGTGTGAGCGCGCGCGCAGAGGGAGAGACAGCGCGCGTGCGAGAGAGAGAGAGAGAGAGAGAGAGAGAAAGAAAAAGAAGGGAAAGGGGGAGTCTAGACAGGGGTGTGGTTCTGTATATTAGGAAAAAAAACAGTGTCCAGCACTACCTTGGTCCCCACTGTGTAAGTAAGAGCCTGGTACATACAACTCCCAGCTAGCAGGGCCTCTGGGCGGGAGGAGGGTGGATCTCTGCCAGGTCTCCTGGCTAGCACTGCCCCCCAGTGGCCATCCTTAGTGCCCAAGGGCCTGGGGCTAGAGTAGATGGTGAACCAACCACAAGGTCCAGGAAACCCCTTGGGAAAACGGAAAATTTTTGGCCCGAGCCCTCTAGACCCACCAATCACGTGGTGGTGAATGAGGAAGCAGACACTTTACCCTGGGAAGGGGAAGAAGGAGCTACCTCCACTACTATCCCATCAGGAGCTCAAAGGAAATAGCCAGCACCCCAAAGCCCCCACCTGGACAACACCTCTGTTCTGCTAGGCCATGCCCTGGGGGTGGCAGGGCTGGGGATGCTTGGTGAGCAACGTGTTGTGAGTTTAGGATCTTCAGCATCTGATGACAAGGACCTGGGAGCTGTCCCAAATGAGCTCCCAGAACTCCCCCATGGAGGGACCCTCTGGCCTCTTCTAGCACAGAGAGGAAGCTAAGCCAAAGTCTCCAGGCTTTCCTACTTGGTGGAGGGACATGGCAGTCCTGTGGCAGCGGGGACTAAGGGCTGGGTCAAACCCTCACCCCACCCAGTGGGCACATTGTCAAGGGTCATTGTTTAGGAGGGAGGAAGCCTTGGGAGAAAAGAACTTGGGCGGGAGGAGTAGAAGAATCCTCACGGCCAGGGTTTTGGCAGTGGGTGCAGGCAGCAGGTGGGTGGAGTTCCTCAGATGACAGCCCAAATGGCCCCTCAGAACCCAGGCTCCGTTGTAGGATTCCTGTGGCCTGTGAGACGTCCAGTTATATTCAAGTTTCTGAAAAACAGTCATGGTTAGATCCTGATCATGCTAAGTACCATTGCCTGCTTAGCGGAACACACATTTTGACTGGGTGACCTGAATTATTTGTTTAACCTGCCATGAATGGAAAGTTTATCTCTCCCTGGCACAGGGCTTGCCTCTGCTCAATGCAACATAAGACCATCCTGGGCAAAACTCCTTACTCAGGTTTCTGGGACCAAAAGGCCTGCAGAGCCCATTGTCTGGGTCCTGCAGATGACAACAGCCAGCAGGGTGCCCTAAGTGAGAGGGGGTGTGAACTAAGGCCCAGCCCTCTGGTGCTTTAGGAGATGGTCTTTCAACTGTTTGGTGTAGACGTTCCCCCCATGACACTCCTTAGAACCCAATGGGGGAGGCTCAGAGAGCAGTTCAGGTTCCGGCCTCCTTAGTGAATCTCAGATTTTACCTCCAGGGTTTTCTTCCAGGTCCTTCAGGTAACTTCATATCTAAGGGTCTCCTCAAACCAACAGGAAAAAAGGGCATCTCCTGGGTGCTTGAATTCTGGGGCAACTCTCTGAGCGCTAGGCCTGGACCTGGAGCTGGCAAACCTATACGCCTGCATGCAGCTGGACACTAGAAGGGGGGTGGTGATGGGAGGAGCCTGTCCTGCTAAGAGTCTGATGGACAGCTTCTCCTGGCTACAGAGATGCATAGCAGACGGACTGGGGGAGTTGCCCTTCTCCCCTGTCCACTGATGCTGCTCACAGGACCTGCTAGGCCCTGGTGCACCCTCCAATGCTCTCTCTGTCTGCTGGCCCTACCATGACCTCCACCCAGGGTTCCCCGTCTAACATGAGCATTTCCTGCTCATGTGGGACAGGAGATGGTGGTCCACACTGCCCTGAGGTGTGCCTTGGACAGCAGGATTTGTCACTGCCCCCAACAATAGCTTCTAGGCCCAGAGAAAGACAGAGCAAGTCAGACAAAGCTTTGTGGGCCCTGACTTCATCATAGGTGGGAAGCAGGAAGAGGTGGGGTAGAAAGGGGCAGCAAGGCAGCCAAAAAAACATCAGACATAAGGCATGTGGGGCAGGCCAGAAAGCCCAGGTGTGTGGGTACAGAGGGCCTTGTGGCCTCCGTTGTAGTTCACTGATCTCAGCATCACTGGAGACTAGATTAAGCTGGGGACGTGTCCATGCATGAATGAGAACCTGAGTTCGATCCCCAAAATTCATATGAAGAGCATAGGTCTGGTGGCACCCCCTTGTAATGCCTGCCCTGTGGAAATGGGCACATCCCTGGAGCCTGCTAGCCACTGTCTGACTAAAGCAGTGCGTCTCAGGTCCCAGGGAGAGGCCCTGTCTTCAAAAGCAAGGAGAACAATATTCAAGGCTGACCTTGGTTTCCATACTCACGTTCATAAATGTGCATGTGTACACCTGTACATGCACACAAACACACACACCTTCCACATGCACACACATACACAGAGAGACAATGAGACATAGAGAGACAGAGGGAAGAAGAGGGAGAGAGACAGAGAGAGACAAAGAGACAGAGAGAGAGATTAAACCCTACAGAACATCATGGAGACAGATTGGTGAATCTGAACATGAACTTACTGCACCTTATTTAAACTTATCATGCCACAGTCAAGAAACAGAACCACGACACAAGCTGCAATGTGGATGGTTTTTTTCTCCTAGGCCAGCAGTCCAGGGCACGGGGACTTTGTGGCACATGATGGGAGCAGAAGAAGTGCACACACAGCCAGGCTGTGAGCTCCTGTGTACCCCATGCAGACCTCACTCCACTCCCCTTATACAGCCCTTAGCGCTGATTGCACGAACAGGGCCAGTGGAAGACTTAACAGGAGAGAAATGAGGTGCATGTCTGGGAAGGAGTGGGTGCCATCTTGGCCCTATCAGATGGAGAGGGAAGTCACCAGGCCCTGCCAAAAAGTCACTGAGCTACTCCAGGCCAGGGTGGAGGGGTCCAAAAGAGCTGGCTGCATCTGAGTATGGACAGATGTGTGAGGAAAAAGCAACACGGGAAAGGCCTGGTTCAGACATGCTTCCGTGTAGGCCCAGTAGGCCTGAGGGCAGCTGAGGAAACCAGGAAGGCCCATGAGTGCTGATGAGCTGGGACTGGACTAGGGTCACAGACGCTATGGCGAGTCCTGTTCCTGAATGAGTCACAAAAACTGTGTCCAGTACGTGCAGTAGGATCAGAGACCCATTGCCATTGTTCTTGA
>NC_022009.1:45433162-45464176 GCF_000317375.1 Microtus ochrogaster
GTCACCAACAGACCACACACGCCAGCCAGCCAGAGGCTCTTGCATGGGGCAGAAACAAGGGCATCTCCAACCTCAAAGTGAACAAAGAGAGAAAGCCAGCATGAATGGAAGAGCCCGGGTGTCAGAGCCAGCCTCCATGCAATGACATACGAAGGCGACATCACTCCAGCCCCCGCCATCCCAGAGTTCCTGTAAAATCTCCCATTTCCTTACAGGAACGAGTCCTGTGAGATCTTAACCTTTGTCCATTACCCCGAATCAACAAGTATGTCCACAGGATTCTCTTTCTAAACAGAGGCAAGTTCTTGGGGCTATGATTCACAAATACCTTGGTGCGGGGAGGCAGGTAACGGAACCCTTAAATTCCTCATCTGTAACTTTCCGTCTCCCTCCTCCATCTCCCTCTCCACTCCACTCTCTTTTGTAGTGCTGGGGTTCAAATCCATGTTTCTGTGCATCTCAGGCAGATGTTTTAACATCAGGCGATAGCCTCAGCCTTCTATTTTAGCTTGAGGCAGGGTCTCCTTGTCTACCCCAGGCTAACCTTGAACTCACGACCCTCTTGATCAGCCTCCCAAGTATCTGGGATTAAAGATGTATGCCACCAAGCCCTCCCACCTCCACCTCATAAACTGAGAAAATCTGTATTGAAAATTTAAGTAAATAATAAATTAATTACCCTGGTAGCCTAGCATCCTGAAAGGACCAGCCTATCTAATAGAGAAGACAGCGTTTTTACTTCAGGGGTCAAACCCAACAGAAAGTGCCCTGAAAAGATTATAATGGTATTCAGTTTAGGAACTGGACCTCTCCTGTGGTCCATACCAGACAGTAAAGGGGATCCTCCAGGTGTTTCCCCATACCCCAGTTCTACCTAGTCTTCTCTCGGTTACTCTCCGCCTGTCTAGAAAGCAAAGACCTCTCCAACTCTGTCATCGTCAAAAAGGAGAAGAGAAGGGCTCAAGGAGTCATTCAATTAGCAAGTAGGTGGTGGTTGTGCCCAGAAGGAGCCAGCAGCAGGCACAGAAAGAACCCAGGGCATTTATAGAGGGCTGGTTGAGAAAATGGGTGTGGCAGGACCACTCTGGGATGTAATCTCCTTCCTCCCAACTAGCTGTGAGTTTTCTGCAGCTAAAGCTCATGCTGTGGCCTCCATGTAAGGCCAGCTTCTGGGCCCCATCCATGCACAGTTGAAAAGAGGGTGGATTCAAGAGAGAAACATAGTGTCTGCTAATAGCCGACTGTATCCAACCCTGCCTGCTAACTACAGCTTCCAGGAAAGCACTCGGGTCAAAGGGGATACATCATCTCTTTTCAACACACTAACTGTTTTCCCAGCTATTCAGAGAATTGTGTCTGCTAACCACTCCACAAACTGTGGTTTATATTTCAGAGGCTTCGTGTGGACGCCTAGTTGGTTTCTGAGGCACAAGTAGCTTGCAAGAGCCACTTGATGAATAAATGAAGGAACAGACAAAACCCACTTATCACTGGCAACACTGTGCCCTCCTGCATTTTTCCCTCAGACCACAAGCTGTGGCACTGCAGGGGACACACTGTTATTTCTTGCCTCTTAAGACTGGCAGGATGCTTAATGTTCTATATATACTTCTCTTTTCCTTCTCTTTTCTTTGTGATGGTTGGGATCAAACCCAGGACCTCCTGCATGCCGAAGGTTCTCCTCTAGTCCAATATACATCCCTGGGTGGAGGAATGTCTCCTATAAAGACAGGAGTGATCCATCCGCTCTACAACGCAGATTCCAGGAGCTGGAATGATCCTTACAAGAGGCCTTCACTAAGGAGCCTGCCTGGACCTGTCTCATATCTTCCTCGATGCAAAAAGTATGCCCAAGACCCTGACTCTTCTCCCTGCACTCCCTTCCATCCAGGGCTAACATTTTGCCCCAGGTGCCAGCGTGCTGAGCTTCTACCGTGGCTGTCACACAGGCATCTGGGGCCATAGCAGTATCTGATGTTACAAACGTGTTTGTGCACTATGTTCAGTGAGTCCGGTTTTATCCCCTGCTTTTTCAGACCCAGGCCAGCTGGCCTTAGTGGGTTCCCGATAGAACATCCCCATTGTCTCAGTGTGTGGGTGCACCCCTCGCGGTCCTGAGTTCCTTGCTCATGCTCTCTCTCCTTCTGCTCCTGATTTGGACCTTGGGATTTCAGTCTGGTGCTCCAATGTGGGTCTCTGTCTCTGTCTGCTTTCATGAAACCAGACTCGCTGAACATAGCGGACAATGAGGACTGCTGAGAACTCAAGATCAATGACACTGGGTTTTGATCCTACTGCACATACTGGCTTTGTGGGAGCATAGGCAGTTTGGATGTTCACCTTACTAGACCTGGAAGGAGGTGGGAGGTCCTTGGACTTCCCACAAGGCAGGGAACCCGGACTGCTCTTCCGGCTGATGAGGGAGGGGGACTTGACTGGGGGAGGGGGAGGGATATGGGAGGCAGTGGAGGGGAGGAGGCAGAAATCTTTAATAAATAAATAAATAATTCATTCATTCATTACCGGGGGGGGGGGGAACAAACGTGTTTGTGGATGGAGACTCTATACCTACAGTTTGTGGATGGAGACTATACCTACAGTTGTGTCCTACAGGTGTACGCCCTGCCATCACCACCACCTACAATGGCATTTGCTCCACATCTCCTATCTGATGTGGGAGTCCCCTCCATGTGCTGTGATTACCATTAATGAACAATGAAACTCCTTTGGACCTATAGCAAGACAGAACTTAGGTAGGCCGGGAAAGCTAGGCTGAATGCTGGGAAAAGGAAGGGCTGAGTCAGAGAGAAGCCATGGAGTCGCTGGAGACAGACTCTGGGAGTTTTATCTGGTACGCCACAGGCTCATGGTGATTCACAGATTAATAGAAATGGGTTAAATTAACATGTAAGAGTTAGCCAATAAGAAGTTAGAGCTAATGGGCTAAGCAGTGATTTAATGAATATGGTTTCTGTGTGATTATTTCAGGGCTAAGCAGCCGAGAACAAACAAGTGGCCTCGTCCAACTTACCTCTTTTTATTTTTTAGTAGGAAAATCCATTGCAAAAACCTTTCAAATTAATCACTAAATTAATTGCAAGTCCCAGCTTCTTGACTGGTTAGAACTTTGAAGTGTATACTGGGGGTTGGGAGATAGCTCAGTAGCCAGATGTGATGGTGCACACTTGTAATTCTGGCAATCCTACAGCAGGATGGGAGATGGGGACAGAAGCATTCCCTGGAAGCTCAGAGATGGGTTAGCTTGGAGTATACAGCACAGCTGCCACAAGACCACACCTCAATAGAGATCGTGCCTCAACCAGAGAGACCCTCCTCAACAGAGATCCTGCCTCAACAAGAGAGACCCCACCTCAACAGAGATCATGCTTCAACAAGAGAGAACCCCCCCCCAACAAGGTGGAAAGCCAATAACTCCCAAATGGCCACACATGTGCCTCTCTCTTTCAACACATATACAATTGATTAATTAAGGCATATACACAAGATTAATTAATTAATAAAAGCACACAAATGCATTTTCTAGATCTCCTGGGCAGACTGGAGGCTCTATGAGCTCCCAAGGTGAACAGCCATGGAGATTCCAGAGTCCTATTTCAAGGCTCCATCTTCTGGAGATTGGCTCTCGGTTACTCAGCTGTGGGAAGAGAAGGAAGAAAAACCCTGGGGTGGGCTAAAGGAGCAGCCTCCAGAGAGGGTGTATGCTTCAGTGTGGCGGAAAGAGACGTGAAGTCAGGGCTCCATGCTTTCTGCTATGGTCTCCCCACTCCGTGAGCTAGGAAGGACTTACAGGATTGTCTGTCTGTGTGAAGCCAAGGGTTGCAGAATAATTGACTGCCCCACTGAAGATGTGCAGGTCCCGACCCCAAGAATCTGCCACTGTCCCCGTACTTGACATCAGAGACTTCACAAATGTGGCTAAGTTACGGGTCTTGAGCTGGAAGATGAGCATGAAGGATCCCAGGACTCCCAACCTGATCACCAACACTCCTAACTGGGGACACATCACTGGCCACGGTTGGAATGTGAATTGGAAAGAAGGGGTGTCGGAGAAATGCTACCTTGCAACTGACTTTGACGATGCAGGAGGAGCCCTGAGCCAAGCCTGCCAGGTAGCTTCTAGAAGCTGGAAAAGTAGAAGAAGTTGCCCTTCCTACTGGAGCTTCCAGAAGGACGCGGCTCCTGTCGACAGCTTCCTGTCAGCCCAGTGGCACCCTGTCAGGCTTCTGGCATCCAGACTATGAAGTAATACGCTGTGTTGTTTTAAGCCACTGGGTGTCTGGCAATTTGTCACAGCAGTGATCAGAGCCGAATTCGGCTCCTGAGTAATCATACCCATGTGTTGTTGCAACCAACTCTCTGCGCCATGCCTGCCTCCTGAGTGCTGCTTTTGTGTTTTTCTCCCCCAAAGGTACACAATGAGCCAAGCAGCTGTGGCCCCTCTTACCTCATGGAGCTCAGAGCACAAATGCTCTTCTAGTGGCTATACTTATTCATTCATTCATTCATTCATTCATTCATTCATTCATTCAACATCTAGATACTGAGCAGTGATGTGTCCCAAACTGTTCTGGGCACAAGAAATAGTCATGAATGTCACCCAAAGTCCCTGGCTCCGGTAGCTGATGTTTTCAAGAGTGGACCTCCTCAAGGCGTCTCCAGGCTCTAGGAAGTCCCATCAACAGAGAGAATAAAGTCTATCCAGCCATACTTTGGAGTATTACTCAGTCATAAAGAACAATGAAGTGTTGGCACCAGTTACAGCAATGACAAATCTCAACAGTGTGGTGCCCAAAGAAAGAAGCCAGACCCCAAATACCACATATTGCACCATTTCATCTGCTAGGAGTATCCGGAATAGGCACGTCCCTGGAGACGGCAAAGGCTGGTGCTTGCCAGATGGGGGGGAGGAATGGAGAGCGGCTACTAACAGGCTTTTGTTTGCAGTGATGAAAACATTTTGGAACTGGATGGCAGTGAGGGCTGGACTACAATATGAAGCTATCCAAGCTACTGAATCCTACACTTTAAAATGGTTTAAAAGGGCCAGGGCTGGTGGCACAAGCACTTGAGAGGCTGAAACAGGAGGCTCACAACTTTCAAGCCAGTTGCACAATAGAATGAGTTAAAGTCCAGTTCCGGTAACTTAGTGAGACTCTGCCTTGAAATTAAAAGACAAAAAAGAGGAGGGAATGCAGGGAAATGGCTCAGTGGGTAAAAGTCTTTGCTGCACAAAATTGAGGATCTGAGCTTAAATCTCCTGAACCCACATGAACATGAAAAGTTTGGCAAGACCACATAGGCTCAACTCCAGCACCAAGAAAATGGGAACAGGGGGGATCATGGGAGCTCACTAGCTGGCCTACTTAACCAAAACAAAGAGCTTCAAATGCAGTGAGAGACCCTGTCTCAAGGGAATGAGATAGGGAGTAGCAGAGGAAGACAGCTGAATGCTCTGTTTGTATACACCTACATACGATGCACGTGCATACACACTCACACACATACACACACAAATCAAAATGGCTTATGACACAGATCGGTGAAAGAGTACTTGCTCTACCCAGAATGCATGTACCCCCAGGTTCACTCCCTCGTACTCTTCTTTCCTCAGAGCTGAAAAGGCAGATGTTTGCTGTATCACAATGTCAAAAAAAAAAAAAAAAAGACTCAGGCAGTACAATTCATGTGCTCCTCTTGGTGGAGGCATTTGGTTAGCTGTGTGGAGGAGACCCAGAAATGCTTTGGGGTTCTGGATCTCACGTATCAGCATCTCAGACTGCAAATACAGCAGCCCTGGGAGGAGCCAGCTAAGAGCCAGCTCCGGCCAAGAGGGTCCTTATCCCTCTGACGCTGTCATGGTCACAGTGGTGGCTGGCTCCTCACTTTCGTTCATCTGAACTTGGCCTATAGGGTACTTAGTCTTCCAGCCTGCGCTGACCTCTGCAGAGAGTTAAGAGGGCTTTCCAGTTGTATGTGGCAGCCCTAAGGAAAGAGAGAGGGGAGAAAAGAGATTCACAGATCTGATGGATGTGGTTTGTGTCCACTGCGGGGCAAATGGAAGGACAATGAGGGTTACCTCGGAAAGCACAGAGATACAGAGCCACCCTGTGCTTCTTTCCATCCAAAACCCAGATATTAAGACACTATACCGCTCACAGTTTCTCTGGCATTGGGTGCTGTTAACTATAAGCCGTTTCAGGATTTTTAACATGGGTCTGGAAGAGAGATCAAAGTGTTAGAATGAAGACTGGCCTCAGAGACCAGCACAGAACGAATATTGTAAGCAATAGTCTACTTAGCACATCTCTTACTGGGGTCCAGGCACTGCATCCAGGTGGTTCCAGGCCCCTCACCAACTCGGACCTAAAAAGACCGACTCATCTTTTGGAAGATGGGCAGCATCCACCCAGATGGGCACATGCTAGGCCGCCCTGTCCAGTATCCTGTGCCTGCTGGCTGCTTTAAATAAAAACAGCCGTGTTTCCAGCCAACGTAAGGAGGGTGGGATCAATCGGGTACACAGAAGCAGATTACCAAGCAGGTGGCTTTGGGCTAAAGATAAATTGTGTCCTCATGTAACTTGGGGAGAGTGGGATGTACACAGCTCCTAATATGCAAAGCAAGATTGTGTAGTTACTTCTTTCTCCTGGGGGCCGGGGCTGCAAGGTGCCCGGAAGACCCTCCCTGGTGCAAGCGTTGTCACTCAGCGTGATGCCCTAAGCTTCCCACACTGGAGATCATGGCGGGGGGGGGGACAGACTAGGGTTTAAGAGTCATGGTGGTTGGGACAGGGCCCTATGTCCCCCTTCTCAGGACCACAGTTGCACAGAGCAGTGGGAAAGGCTAGGCAGGGCAAAGTGGAACACCCTGCTTGGGGTTTGGGTGGCACATCCTGTTCCCAGCAGGTGTCATCCTTGGGGGGTCACCCTTTCTTCTCTGGCATGAGTTAATGCCCCCCCACCAGACAGCTGGCCTGGTAGGTCTGCACAAAACTGTTGGCAGGAGCTTACTCCTCCCAGGTTTCTGCCGCTTCTATCTCTGCTGTGCCTGGCCCCTGCAGAAACTAAGACTTCTCAGCTCCTCCTCCACCTCTTGTTCCTCCTTCTCCTCCTCTGCCTCCTCTTCCTCTTCCTACTTTCTCCTCCTCCTTTGTACCTTTGGGACTAATAATTACAGATTCACAAGAAACTGCTAAAATAGTCCAGAGGTCTTAATAGCACCTTCATCCAGACCCCCCGTGCAGCATCCTACATGAGAACACAGTATCAAATCAGGAAGTGACCTCAGTAGCAGCCACCCACCTAATTCTGTTCTCTCTCTGGTTATGCAAGCTGTCCGAGCCTGACCAGGCTTCTGAACAAAACATCATAGACCAGGATGTTTCAAGAAGGCTGCCTTTGCAACAGTTCTGGAAGCTGGCAAGTCCAGGACTCCAGTGCTGTCTGGCCTGACTTGGTTCCTTCTCGTGTCCTCACATGTCAAAGGCATGCTCTGTCCTTCACTTCCTTAAACAAGCTTATTTACACAGGGGACCCCACCCCACAGCCTAATTCTTCCAAATGACTCCCCAGTACCCTCACCCTGGGCTTCTGGATTCTGAAGGGACACAAATATTCTGTGCACAATCCACACACTCATGGTTAGGGTTGTATGTGTGTTTGTGTGTGTGTGTGCATGTGCACACACACATGCCCACTTAATTGCATGCAGCTTGACCAGATGATGGATTATGGTAGGCACCACAATCAATATATAAATCAGCTCTAGCACACAAGGGGCTCCCTTGCAAGCAACTGATTATAGGGTCTCATGCCCTCCCTTCAACTCTAACACCTGGAGATTCATCTACTCTCTGTTCATATCTGCAGTGTTGCCCCCCTCCCAAGACTGTTGTGCGACACTCTTCAAGACTGGCTTGTCTTGTTAGACACACTGCCCTTGAGCAACCTTGGAGTTGCTGCATGCGCCCCTAGCTTGATCCTTCCCCCATGCGCTGACCATCACTGAACCCAGCAAGGGCATTTAGGTTTCCAGCTTTAGATTCTACAAATCAAATGCTATATTGTGTCCAGGACCTTGTATAAGAATAAGCTTTCCTATCTCTGGAAACTCCAACCCCCAGGAGTGTATGTACTGGGCCAAGTGTGTGTGTGTGTGTGTGTGTGTGTGTGTGTGTTGACATGAGTTCATGTGTTTGTTCGGGTGTGCATGTGCAAGTGTGTGTGAAGAAGCCAGAGATCAACCCTGGGTGTGGTTCAATGGGTGCTCTTCATCTTGTTTTTCAGTCAAAGTCTCTCACTGGCATGGGACTGAATGATGAGAAGAGGCTGGCTGGTCAGGGAGCCCTAGCCATCCACCTCTGCGGTGCTGGCATCACAAGCACATGCCACCACGCCTGGCGTTTTATCTGGTGGTGGGGGTTGAATTCAGGCCCTCACCTTTCTCAGAGGGTACTTGACTAACTTGCTTAGTCTGTCGTTTTAATTGTCCATCTGTTTATTTGACACAGGGTCTCACTATGCAGCCCTGGCTACTATGGAACGCACTCTGTAGACCAGGCTGGCCTCAAACTCACAGAGATCCTCCTGCCTCTGCCTCCTGAGCGCTAGGATTAAAGGCATGCGCCACCACACCCGCCCATGTTGAGTTTTTAGAGAGCCTTGCAGACTTTTCTAGAGTGAACAAGATGCCCATTGCCCATCAGCCGTGTGTAGGGGCCCAGTTTCTCTGCACCCTCACAAACTGTGACTATCTTTGCTTTGTTTGCCTTGAGAAACCCTGCTCAGGTGTCTTGTGACTGTCTTTCAATTCAGATGTTTGTCTCTGCATGGCCGTATTGTTGTTGTTGTGTGATAGTTGCTCCATTCTGTGCCTGCCAGTTTGAATGTGCTTGTCCCCAGTGGCAGCCGACACGGCACGCCTTTAATTTTGTCTTCGTTTCATGCATCTATTTGCTGTGTGTGTGCTGCCTCAGGTCGAGGCAAAAGTCAGATCAATTGGCTTAGCTCTCTCTAACTTGACTGTGCTTCTGTACTGTTCTGACAGAGATCAGCATCCCAGGTAGGATTCCCTGGTCAGAGCTATGCTCTGCAAAATTTTCTGAGGCCTGTGGCTTGTTGCTTTACCCTCTGCAGGGCACTGCAGGGTGCAAAGGTCATTACTTCTGAGGAGCCCCATTTTGGGGGTTTTGTTTTCTTTTGTTGTTTATAACCTATGTATGGTTTTGGAATCTTGCCTACGAACTCTATGCCTAGCCCTTAAGTTTCCCAGATATTCTCCTAGGTTTCTCTTCTTAAACTTTTGAAATTTTGAAATTTCACTGCTAAATCTATGAATCTCTTCTTTTGTTCTTGTTTTTTGTTTGATTGTTTGTTTTGCTTCTTTAAATATTTATTTTCTCTGATGTGTAAAAGTGCTCTGCCTGCATGTACATCTGTGCCCCGTGTACCTGGTACCCATGGAGGCCAGAAGAGGGCATTAGACATCCTGGAATTGATGTTACTGAAAGTTGGGAGCCACCATGTGGGTGTGGGAACTGAATTCAGGACCTCTGGAAGAGCAACCAGTGCACTTAACCACTGAGCCATCTCAAGTCCCATTTTTTGAGTGGAATTTTAATGTAAGGCTTGAAGGTGAGGTCCAGGTTCATGTCTATAATTGAAGGAGGCTCAATTACCAGGCACTACAGGATGGCACCCAACCCTAGTCTTCTGCAGACCCCCTAGGCCTCCTGCAACATTCCTTTGCCCTCCCTAAAAAGCTGGCTTCTTCCACTCCCATTTCCTAGGAGACTTGTTGCCATTAACCACCAATGGCTTCCCCTTTCCTTCCTTCCTGAAATCAGCCATGGGCTTTCCATGGCTTTGCTTCCATTGCCTGGCTCCCAGATGAGTACATCCTCCCAACACCTTGGCTGTCTCCAGAAACATAACTGTCACCCAACCCTAGCCAACACCTTGTCACCTCCCATGACTCTCTCTGAACCTGCTTTGTCAGGCCCCTGCCTCTGACCACAGCTTCCCATCCTCCCAGCTCTCGCTCACCCTTCTCCCAAGCATGCAACCATCAGCCACTCCATGCTTGTCCTCAGTCGGTCCTCAGAGGCCTCTGCTTCCTGCAGCTTCTGTTCTCTACTTCCTCCTTGAGGCAGCCCAAGAGGGATGGCTAGGAGCCTGCTGAGAGTGAAGGTGAGCCCTCTGACCCCCTTCCAGCTGTGTCTGCAGCAGGCATTTCAGAATCACCATCTCTGAGCCTTTGCTTATTTCTTTCATGAGGACGGTCTCCTCTCCAGGCCTCAGTTTCTCTTTGAGGTCTGGCTCTGAGTCCTATCACCTCATGGGCCTCTGCCTGGTTCAGAAGAAAATCTAAGGGACAGTGCGCTACTTGGGAGAGGGGTGGGGACACTCAGGACCAAGAATAATCAACAAGATGGGCATGTTATCCTTAGAGTCAGCTGTCATCCGACACAAACCTAGACCCTCCCCCCCCCTGAGAAGAGGGAACTTCAGCTGAAGAACTTCCCGCATCAGACTAGCCTGTGGGCATGCCTCTGAGACATTTCCTTAATTACTGATTAATGAGGGAGGGCCCAACCCATTGTGGGCAGTACCAGCCTTGGGCAAGTGGTCCTGGGTGTGTTAAAAAGCGGCTGAGCAAGTCAAGGAAGAGCAAACCCCTGTAAGCAGCACTCCTCCACAGTCTCTGCTTCAGTTCCTGCCTCAGTTTCCCTCAATGACCTGGAATATGTAATGCTTACCTGCCACAATCACCTCTTATTCACTCTAAATTTTAGGGTGCATTAGCAGTAGAACCATCTGGAATCTTCCATGATTTCCACTCCGTGGTTACTGTCCACTGTTCAGAGTCTCCCAGTGCTGACCTGCAGAACAGACCAGAGGGCATGCCCTTCCTGCTGGGAATGGGTGGGTCTGCACCCGCCGTGCACTGGCTCAGATCTGAAGACTGGACGGGGACAGTAATAGAAGCCTGTCCCGCGGGACACTGACCTGGCATTGCCCTCTCTCCACTGTGACCCTAACCTGGAACTCTGCCGTCCTCTCCTTGTCTGACATTTTGGACAGGATGCCACATCTTTAGACTCAACCCGACTGTCACCTTGGAGGCCACAAATAAATTTCCCAGGCAAATAAACTAACTGAAAATTAGCATAAGCAGCCTTAAATTAACAGGATGTCACTTTACAAGTGCCTCACAAACCAGTGGGAGATGTAAGTCGGCCTGGGGTGACTCAGCACTTGCAAGTGTCTTTCATTATATAATGCTGCTAATTTTTTTCAAATGTAAGCAACGTGCTTTCTTCGTAAACATTGTGTTCTTTGTTCTGCAATTTGGAAAAATGAATTCCCTTTAAAGCAAGGCTTTGCTCTACCACAGAACAAGGTGGTGGGGCTGGGTCTGAATTGCCCAGCCCCCCTCCATCTAAGTAGCCCCTAGCCAGGTAATCGAGATGGCTGCACATACACAGACTCCACACGCATGGCCCCAGAGACTGGTGGTAGCTGGATGCAACTGAGTCTAAGGAATGGATTCTTAGGGCCCTTGACATTCACTGGTTAAAATCTTGCCTTGCCTTCTCTCTGCAGAGCACAGCTGTGAGCCAGACATGGGCTGTGACGGGTCAAACTTTGCCAAGTACTTAGAGTGTGCATGTATGTACTCTAGGCTAGGTGCTGGAGGGACCCCATGATCCACACAGTCTTCGTTAAGTGGGGTCAGGTGGGCAAGGTGACCTGCCTCAGATACCTATGTCACTAGAGGAGGTTCAATACCCAGCCCAGAGCTTGGGAAAGCTGTAGAAGGCCAAGTTTACAGGAAGTCTCAAAGAGTAACCCACCACTCTCAGGGAAGTAGGGAGGATTTCCCATTTCAGAGGAAAGGCTCCTGTGAATGTCTGGTATAAAGCAGTGAAGGCATGACTCAGGGGTTGAGACCATCCTGTTGTAGGGTGTTCCCCAAGCTGTGGGTTCCATGAAGAGACAAATGTCCCAGGAACCAACTGCCTCTGGTGCATTCTTCTGCTCAGCCAATGGTCCTCTCATATCCAGAAGACAGGCCTTGCACAGGAAGTGTGTGGCATCTGTGGCATAGGGGAACAGAATCACCTTGGGTACCCAGGCCCCAGCCTAGCACTTAGAAAACAAGTTTGAAGGTTCTGGAGTTCTCCGGTGAGTTTCTCAGGAGGAAGGTTAATATATGATAGTCACAGGCCAGACTCAATCCGCATGAGAAAACCCCAGCACACCAATGGTACTGACATCTACTGATGGTTCTACTATTCTACCATGGCGATGCAGAGAGGCAGGACAAACGCTAAGGACACAGCCTAGTCCCAGGTCTACTCAGGCAGCAAGGAGGCTGTGGCCAGCCATCAGGAGAGGCCCAGGGACTCTGACAAAGAGGGAAGGACCCAGATCTGAGTCCTGGTAGCAAAGAGCTGATAATGATCTAACCTACTCACCCTTGGTGCCGTGCTGTGGAGAAGTTACACTGGAGGGGACCAGGGAGGCGCTGGAGAAGGAGCAGTTGGCTGTTTCTGACTCCACATTTGTTCCCTTAACTGTCTACTGAGCCCTGGTCCATGACCTGTGTCAGAGCTAGAAATGGAACAATGGGCCTGACCAAACCCATGGGGACACCTAGGCTGCAGCAGAAAAGCGCCTGAAGTCAGACTACATTTTGCTAATAGTCTAGCCCTGTCAAGGGCTACATGTCACCTTGAAGGATCTGGGCCTTAAGTAGCCCAGGGCTATATGTGGCATCTTCCCTGCCTCTCACATCCAGGCAGGGAGAAGACTCCAGTGGGGTAACAGATCTGAGCAGGGCTCACTGGGAGAATCTGGTTTTAGGGTCGACAGAGGCTGTGGAAAGCCACGCCCTGTCCTGTGCTAAGGTGCCCTGGCCTGCTTGCAAACAGCCCTACAGAGAGCCCCATGGCTCCCAGCATGCTTTGTGTTTCTGTTCCCATGGACCCAGCTGATATGAATCAGCCTAGCCCACCAGGAGCTGAGGATAAGTCCAGGAAGTGGGGGAAGGCTTCACTAGAGGCATTTCCTAGGTGTCACTAGGGAAATGAGAGCCCCAGAGCAGATCAAAGGTGCTCTTGTTGTTCTCTCTGTGGAGAGACACCCTGCTGTGCTAACAGCCTGCTCCCCTGGACACAGTAGAGGTGACCTGGGAGCCACAGGACCTCATGCTTGCCCCAACTCTGCTTTTATCAAACTATGTGTTACCCAGTTTCTTTCTCTGCTCCCTAGACTTCATTTTTCCGTCTAAAGACAGAGAGGTAATATAATCTCTTTGGGACCTCACTCTTGCTCACCCCCGATTTCCAGAACTTGTGTGGATGGAGCATGAGAAAAAGCATCCGTGCCTAGCTCCTGACCCTGAAGTCACTGCCCAGCCTCTTTCCACAACCTCAGCCTTGTCACTTCCATCTTAGTGGCCTCTGTGAGCCTGCAGGGAACCTTTTGAAAAGTGGCAGACAGAACTGAGGACTTGGCCCCCTCCCAGGAGAGTGAGTGTTCAGCCATGCAGGTCTGCTGCCCAGGAGGCACGCGAGCAGCACCAAAATCTGCACGCCTATGGGGCTCTCCTCTGCTGTTTCCCATGCAGCTGGCTACATGACCAGGTCTTCTCAGGTGCTGCTGTCTGTGAGACTGTCCTGCAGCCAGGCTCCACAGAGAGGAAACACAGGTTTTCCAGTGTCTGCTGGCTGCCCAGGTGACAGAGAGCTCATCGTCAGAGCCCCTGGATGATCTTACTCTGAAACTAGGAGCTCGGACTTGAGTGAAATCCCCAAATGTGGAAATAAGCTGCTACTTAGGTGTTTGTCATAACTCCAGAGTGGGAAGGCCTGGGAGGCAGAAACGAAGGTCATTCTATAGATGCTCTTGGAGTCCTGGGTAGTCAAACCTTGGTTCAATTCCGATCAGAGAAAGTCCTTCTCACCCCAGAGTGTTGTTATCTGGGAAGGGTGGCAAATGGGAGAGGTCAGCTAGTGGCACCTAAGCCACCTCCCTTTGGGGGACTATGAGACAGGCTTTCTGAGATGTGTGGCCAGCAGGAAACCGCCTCCAGGAAGCTCCTATTGTCCACGCCGCATGGCAGCGTATTGTGCAACGGCCCACTGAGTTATCTCCACCCGGTGCCAGGAAACAATTGCCCCATCTGGCTTGCCATCTGTGCTCAGAGCCCATGCCAGTTGGGCACTCAGTCCTGAGCCGCCTTCCCCTGGATGTCCAGCATCACTGAGCACAGAAGTCGTGTCCACACAGGGGTCTGTGCCCCCACAGTAGGCCACCAATTCCATGAACATTGACTTCTGACCTTGGCTTTATGTATTTGGTTCTGAGTCTATCTCTAAGGTGCTGGAGCCAGGCACAAGGCAGCCTTGGACTCAAGAGATTTCTGAGGCTTCTGAAGCCACTTCACCCTCTCCAGACCAGGGGCAGCAGGTACCTAGCTGGGTTGACCCCAGGCCCTGCAGGAAGCAAACACAGAGCATCAGAGGTCATCAGTATGCCAGACGGGACAAGCTGCCTGCAAAAGGAGCTGCCTGACCTTCTGAACTGAAACTAAAAAATAGGTTCTTAGAGGAAGGGTGCACATTGATGTTTCAAACTGTCCCCAAGGGCAAGCAGTGTGGGACTGGGAAGATGCTTCAGTGGGTAAGAGCGTTTGCATTAGAAACAGGACCCTGAGTTAGACTGTCCAGCACCGACATTCAAAAGCAGGACACAGCTGTGCAATCCTAGCATTTGGGGGATAGAGATGGGCAGATCCTGGGAGTTTGCTACCTAAACAGTAAGCTTCTAGTTCAGTGAGAGACACAGTCTCAAGACGTTGAAGTGGGCAGTGATGGAGAAAGATGCCTGATTGCGCGCTCAGCCACACACATGTGCACACACATGCACAAGTCAGCAGTGGTAGGACAGGGGCACAGAAGCACTGGGTGATGTCAGAAAAATGAGGTGTTTCTTTACTAATGACCCTCTAGTGAAGTGCAACAGTCAGGATAAAAAAAAAGCAAGGTTTTCTTATTGTCCTTGAGCTGGAAGTCTGAGATCAAGGTGCCCATAGGCTGGTTCTTCTGAAGTCTCCTTCCCTGGCCTGTACCTGTCCTCTTGAGATGTCCTCACAAGGGTGTCATTCTCATGTCTATACTGATCTCTTGTTGTAAGAACCATAGTCATGCCAGGTTACAGCCCACCCAAACAGCCTCGTTTTAATTCATCTGTTCTCCACACACAGTTGCTGTCTATGAAATCAGTAGTTTGAGTTTCAACAATTCCGCCAGAAAACAGGGACTGAAATATGTATTTGCGGAACTTGAAGGGGGCTGAGAAAGAGAGTTCACTTGGGAAAGTGATTGCCATGCAAGCATGAGGACCTGAGCTGGAGCTCTGGTACCCATGTCACACGAGCTCCGTGTGGCCGTGTGTGCTTGTGACCCCAGTGCTGGAAAGCCAGAGACAGCCATGCTGGCTAGCCAGTCTATCCAGACCAATGACTCCCCACATTCCAGAGAGAAACCCCAGCTTAAGAACACAAAGAAGACAGATCCCAAGGAAGAACACCCAAAGTCGTTCTCTGGCCTCCACCTATAAGCAGGGACACACACACACACACACACACACACACACACACACACACGTGCGTGCGCGCGCGCCATGTATGCACACATGGACACATGGATGCATGCATGGGGCCACACAAAGAATCTGAAAATGAAAAAGGCCATGGAACACACTTATAAAAACCTTCCTCCCACTTTCTTGGGTCAGCGAGGGCTTGGAGGCTGTGGGTGAACCGAGCAGCTAAGATAGCCTAAGTAGATGGGTTAATCAGTGCAGGCTTGCAGGAGGATGTAGGCACTGATGGATGGGATCACACTTCATATCGAGTGCATTAATCTGCTCTGAAATCAGCCGAGTATTCATCACGATGAAGCCGATTTCCCAGGAAAATTGAATAATTGCAACCCAGGTGGGCGGCCCTGAGTCAGTCCTCATTATCCCCTGCCCTTCATTGGAGCCTCGAGGGCCCTCAGCTGCTCCTTAGCCCTTCAGTGTGATAGATTCCATCCCTATGGACACTCCGGAAGGCTCTTTGTCATGCCTGGGGGCTCCAGGACTTGACAGACACATTATACTGAGAGCTGGTGGGCGGCTGTCATATCTCGCATACTCTGGACAGGAGTCTTCTGTATGTCATGATAATGGCCCATCCCAGCAGACAGTGAGGGCCCTGAAAAGTTCATCAGTGTCTCCCGGTCTCTCAAGCCCATCACCAAGTCTTAGAAGTTCTAGACTAACAGAGGACAGGATAATAGGGGCCGGGTCCCTTCACTGATGCCCTGTCTTTGCTCAGGCAATGTTCTGCCCTGATGAAACTGGCCTTGTGCTTCAGTGGCTTCCAAGCACGAAGTAAGTCTCTCTTTCACATCATACATCCATGTTTTATGACTTCCCAGCCCATGTCCCAGATCCAGGCAATCAGTAGAGACTTCATCCCAGCACTGCTGGCCTTAAGCTCATGGGGAAAAACCTCTAGGGGCACAGATATTGCTGTGCACCATGCTCTGAGCGCACCTACACAGCATCTTCTCTTCCTCAGCTCTTCTGCAAACCCTGCACGATGGTTCTTTCATGTCCTAGTTTAGAATACCCAGAGGGCAGTGCATTTATTAGTCAGGGTTTTCCACAGGAACAGAACTGATAGAATGAATACATATTACTAGAGGAACTTACTAGAGTGGCTTACCCAGTTTGCACAGCAATGGCCATCTACACATAAGAAGGCTGAGGGCCAGTGGCTGGGCGCCTCAGAAGTCCCAATCTAGTACTGACAGCCTAGAAAACTCCAGCAGAGCCACTAATCTTCAATCCATATTGGAAGGTTGAAGAAGCTGAGTTCTGATGGCAGTGACCACAATGCCGATGCACTTACCAGCAAGGGGCAAAGAAGGAAAGGCAAAATCATCTGTTCTTCTGGACCTCCTTGTATCTGGGTCACTGCTGCCAGATAGTTCCACTCACCCTGGGGGAGGGCCTTTCCCCTCAGATAATCCTTCAAGGACATACCCTCCCAGGCACGTCTTTTAGTTGACACTATTCAACTAGGTTGAGACCAGATTAACAATCACAGGTAGAGGAGAAGATGGCTTTATAGGAACTGCTACTCTCTTGGATGGCAGCATCATGGGAGCAGTGCCAGAGTTCCCATTTGCATACTTTTGAACCATGCATCTTGGCTTCTGACAGTGCCCTGTCTTACCTTTTACTTTATGGTCCAAAACAACTAACTGCTTATTTGGGTTTGTATTAGCCATGTTTGCCTTGTCTCATTCACAGACTTCAAGCATGTTCTCGCATGTATGTTTTACTTTGGAGACATTGAGCTGTCAGTTGGGTGTGTGTGTATGTGAGTGAGAGTATGTTCTAGCCTAAGAATGTCTTGTTGCACTCGGCAGCTCCTGTTTCTTACATTTTCATTCAGCAATATACCTTAAAAATCTGTCCATGTCACGTGCTGCTGTGTAGACTTTCCACTCCATGATGTGACAGTCCCCAAGTCCCTCCTTCTGCTCCTGTATCTCACTAGTCTGGTCACACTGGTGGACCCTTAGTTTAGTCTCTCTACTAACAGTCACACATCTTTCTATGCATTCCCTGGGGCATGGACCTGTGCTGACCTTCTCAGGGGTAGGGACTGAAAATTTAGAAGTCAACTGTTGAAGCTGTTGGCAGAAGGGATGAGTAACCGGACTGGAGTTCTAGGCTGCACACCCATGGAGCCTCCATGTAGGTCACTCTTTGAGGTGTAAGAAGCCAGAAATCCCTTTTGGTGTTCCTGGATAAAGAACTATCATTTGGAATGACTGTTTTTGGGGTCCCTCCTTGTCTGCCTAACTAACTAGCCTCTAGATTCTGCTCTCATTGTCCCCCACTCTGAGAAGGTAACCCTAACCACAGTTTAAGGGATGGAGGAGTCTATTTGGCTTCTTCAAGTTGAGTGACACCATCGAGTATGTCACTTGGGGTATCCTTCCAGTGGGTCTATCTATAGAACCCCAAAAGTGTATTATTATTTTCATCTGTAGAATAGCCGGGCTTAGGGAGGAATGGAAGTCCTTAACTGCTGCCTGGATAGAGACCTAAAGGGCAGGCGAGAGCTAGCATGACAAGGCCTATGCAGAGAACGCAGAAAGGCCAGTCTAGAGCAGCTCAGGGGTGGGACTGTAGCTTGGCGGGGGAAGCACCTACCCAGCATGCTGGAGACCCTGGCTCCATCCCCAGCACCCAAGTGATGACCAGTTTTTAAAAGTCACAGTGTTGGCTGCTGTGGGAGCTCCTAACATCAATGTGTCAGGTCACCTGCTTCGTGTCTCTGCCAGCATCTGCATCACCCAAGTGACCCCCCAAAAGAACCTATCTTATTACTTTTTCCCTTTCCAAAGTGACTGTCACACCAGTACACCCCTCACACACTTGGCAGTGGTCAGTCTTGCTACTTTTAATTGTCCATTGTTTTCTGCAGGGTCCTGGATCTTTGGGAATTTACTGATGTGTTCTAGAGAGTCATTCCTTGCAGTATCAATGTGGTAATTGTCATATTATAACCTGTCCTCTACTGCAAAATTGGAGTCTGTTTTCCATTGACCAGTATCTTTAACTATGATGTAGTGGAACCCAAAGGTAATAATACTTTAGCCCGTGGCTTGTATAAGACCTTATATAAGAAGTTCCACTCCATCCAAAGCCCTGAAGGATTCTCTGGCACATGTCTGTGTGTGTCTCTGTGTGTGTGTGTGTGTGTGTGTGTGTGTGTGTGTATGTGTCCCTGTGCATATGGAAGTCAGAAAATGATACCCACTGTCTTTTTCCACTCTCCACCTTGGGTTTTTTGAGACAGTGTCTCTCACTGAACCTGGAGCTCACTGACTCAGCTAGACTGACTGACTCTCAAACTCTAGAGACCCCCATCTTTCCCCACACCTTACCCAGGCTTGGGGTTATATACAACAGTATAGCACCACATCTATCTTTTTTACCTGGTGCTGGCAATCTGAACTCAGGCTGTCATGCTTACATGCAGGACATTTGGTCTACTGAGCCATCTTCCCAGCCCCCCTTATTTTGCAGGTTTAATGCATGTGGTAGTTTTGTCCTTTACATGTAATATTTTTGATCTACTTATATCCAGGCTGCCCGCACTCACCATGCACGTGGCAAGAGGTGTTAGGAAAACCACCTATTCTTCCTATACCCAGTGAGTCGGTTTCCTCTACATGTGCAACCAATGTATTCTCTCTCTGCTGGCTTCTGCGTTCGTCTCTAACTATCCCCATAGGTTGTAGAGATTCAACCAACCTTGGGTGGAAATGTTGTCTAGTGAGCCATGGTGACCCATGTTTATAATTTCAACTTTCAGGAGGCTGAGGTAGAAGGACTACTGCAGGCTTGTGGCCACCCTAGACGACACTGCGAGTGACCCTGTTTTAAGAAAAATAAAGAAAAGAAAGAAATCAATTTTCTCTGGACTGAAGATGGGAGGGCTTTGCATTTCTGGCCATTATGGTCTGAACAACGGGGTAAAAATAACCATTCACATGGTTTTACATTGTACTAGTAAAATTATAAGTAAGTTACTAGTGTCTGTAGATCCAGTCCTTGAGCCTTCTGGGACAACTGTACCATGCTCCATTCTGCAGAGGGCAGAGTTTCCAACTCTCTGTGCCATTTGTAGTACTATAGTACAGGGTATAGAATTCCCAGACCTCCAGGGACCCCTGTGTTGTGCAGAATATACCCCTCTACTTCTTTTGAAACCACTTGTGGCCTTCATGGAGTGTCGCTCCTGGAATTCGTTCACTAACCAGACAGCCGAGTTCATAAACAAACCAAGATTAGCTCTGGTGGGTTCTTCTTGAAAGGAGAAATCAAGCCTCAGAGGAAATGCAATGCCCGAGAGAGACCCCATCTGGGCCTTGAAGATGAAGGTGGGGGTCACAGGTGGCATCTGGTTGCAGGGAGCTGCCTCTTGTGGGCAGTCAGCTAGGAGAGGTGTCTTCATCGCCCTCACCACTGGGAATTCAACTGAATCACCCTCGTACCCCCTGCAGAGAATCAGCCAGCCAGGCTGTGTCACTGGCCTTCAGAAACATAAATGACGGATGTGGGGTAAAACACTTAATTTTTCTCTCATTCCCTAGACCCATATTTAATTCGTTACATGGTGTTACAAAGCAAATCCATTGTCTTCGCTGGAAGCCTCCAGACCAAGTGGGAGGAGTCGGCCTCCTCCTGCCTCCACCCTGGGCTCTCTCTTCCAAAATAAACTCGGCAATTGTGGACATTATGGCTTCTATGTATTTTAGAACGAATTTGTCAAGTCCTTCAAAAAGTCCAGCTGGTATTTTGAACAAAATTACATGAAATTTATAGATTAATGTGGGAAGATTTGACATTTGTGCGGCTTTAAGCATCCATAAAATGGTCGTTCTCTCCATTTGTTCGTGTTTTCAATTTTATCTCTTCCCTTCTCTTGCCTTCTTCTGTGTCCTTTACATATTTTCAAATCCTACCCCTCCTCCCTCATCTAAAGGTTTTCTGCCGTTATTTCTAGCTTAATTTCTAGATCCTTCATCGTTTGGGTTCATCGTATGAGTGTGTGTCTTCTCCTATTGTATGTCTAATTGGTTAATGCTGGTGTAGGGGAAGCCGCTAATTTTAGTTGGTTGATCTCGTATTCAGTGCTCTTGCTAGACTCTATTATTAGTCCCAATCAATTTTCAGTTCATTCTGTTGGGTTTCTATGTAGATGACATATACTGTGCATGGTGACAGCTGTGTCTTTTCCCTCCCTCTTCATTTCCTGTCCTTTCATTTTCCCATCCTGGGGTACCAGCTAGAGCCTCCATGGGAGACCGACAATTCATGGCATCTCCACTCGTCCTGCTCCTGGCATCCATGGCTCTTGAATTCACCTAGAGAGGGGTAGGGTTTGGTTTACTTTTTGCAAACTTTGTAGCCTGCAAAGTCATTGCCACATTAAACATCTTTGTGTCTATTGGGAGTTTCTTGAAAGTTATTTTGTTAATTACTCTTTGGTGTTGAAATTTATCTGACGTACCTCAGTTCTCTACTCCAGTCAGGGCAGACGACACTGCTGCAATTTCTGATGCTGAGCTGTCCTTGCGCTCCTAGAACAAACTCAACTAGAGCTTTTCCAAAATACAACCAACATTTAATTAGCTAGAAGTTTACCTGGCATTTTGCACCCATTTTTATACATTAGACGTGTGTGTGTGTGTGTGTGTGTGTGTGTGTGTGTGTGTGTGTGTGTGTGTGTGTGGCCAAACCTGAACCAACTTCTCAAAGTATTGGTCTCATCCAATTCTTGATTATTATTTCAATTTCTTTCTTTTGTTCTTTGTTAAAACCCCCTTCCTTCCTTCCTTCCTTCCTTCCTTCCTTCCTTTCTTTCTTTCTTTCTTTCTTTCTTTCTTTCTTTCTTTCTTTCTTTCTTTCTTCTTTCTGGGACTAGGACCCAGAGCTAAAGCTAAGCAAATGCTTCTCCCAATAAGCTAACCCCAGCCCTAACCACCTTTTCTGCCTTTTAAGAGTGTGAAACCATTATGTTTTCTCTCTATTTTCTCTCTATTTTCTTTCTTTGTTCCATAGGTAGATAATGTCAATCTATCAGTTTCTAAAAGAAAATTTTCTCTTGATAGAGGGTCTTGCACAGACCAGACTAGTCTCGAATTCCCTATGTAGACAAGAATGGCCATGAACTCTGATCCTCCTGCCTGGGTTTCCAGTTGCTGGGCTATGTATGGGTAGACACTGCCATCCCTGGTTTACACTCTGCCAGGGTTGGAACCCAGGGCTTTTGAATGTTCAGCAAGAACTCTACCAACTGAGCTACACACCCAGCCTTAAGAGCAAATTTTTAACTTTTTTATTTTATTATTTTTGTATGTATGAATTTTTTTGTCTGAATGTATATCTGTGGACCACATGCATTGTCTACTGCCCATGGAAACCAGAAAAGGATGTTGGATCCTCTGGAGTGTCAGACAGTGGTAAGCCACCATTTGGGTACTGGAAATCAAACCTGGGTCCTCCAGACAAGAAGTCAATGCTCTTAACCTCTTAACCTCTGACCCATCTCTCCAGCCCAAGGCAAATTTTTACTGACAACTTTAATTGTTGACTTATCTATTTTAATTTTTGCCAGTTTTATTGGTGGCAGCTGCCTGGGTTCCAGTGTTACACTCATGGGGAGCATATGCCCATGGTTGGTATTTCCCATTTTCTTTTCACAGTGGTAAAGCTTACACAGACCAGAGTGCACGGGTCAGAAGTGTGAAGTTTGGGGAATTCGACAAATGCATGGCCTCAGCACAGTCAACCCTTAAACGGAGACAAGAAACATGCTTGTCAACAAACCGGATGCTGCACACCCGTTCCAGAGTCACTTCAACTTTATTATCAGTGCAGTGTCCACTGCTGTAGAACTCCAGGCAAACGGAGCCTCGGTTAAGCCAGCTCTCCTCAGTGCCTTGGATGCTGAACACACGGTTATGTGTTTAGGCAGGCTCTCCTTTTCAGCGTAGGATATTTTCCACTGCACAACAAGACACTTTGTCTATCACGCTGTCAAGGAATGTTTGTGACTGAAGAACAAAGCAGTTTATGGATTTTTTTGCTTCTCCTGGGCAGGTTACCTAAAGGTGGACTTGCTTAACGATTAGGTAGGTGTATATTTACTTCCATTAGATTGTCTGAAATGCCACATGCGGCTTCAGAGGCGCACACAAATTGCACTGTTCGACTATAAAAACGATTGTTAAAGACTTTCCGACACAATTGTACCATTTGACACTTTGACAGAAGAAGCTGGCGAGACTCCCAATTGGTCCATATTCTCCATAACACTATATTAACAAGTTTTAACACTAGACAGTAAAAAGCAGATTCTCACTGTGCTATAAAAATCCCATTTTCCTGGGGATTAACACTACTAGGTATCTTTTCATCCCTCATTGTCTACTTATACAACTCCTTGTACATATAGTACATGTGGAAACCTTGTTCGTTTCTGCAGGGATGTTGTTTAAGCTCTGTTGGTGTTCTTGGTACCTTCACGTTTCCACAGTTAGTATTTAAATGTACATGCACGCATATTTTGTTCTTAGCTGTTATTTGCATTTCACTGAAGGGATCTTATAAAGAATAGAAATCTTCATTTTTTATGAACTTTATTGGAAGATTCATTTTTGATTGTGTGATTTTGTATGAGAGAGAGACAGAGACAGAGACAGAGACAGAGAGACAGAGAGAGAGTTCATATTGGCAAGTGTCCACAGAGGTCAGAAGAGGGCATCTGATTCCTTAGAACTAGGGTTAGGTCAACATCAGTTTCCTGGCTTGATGTGGATCCTGAGAACTGACCTTGGGGCCCCTGAAAGAACAGTAAACACTCTTAAGCACCGAGCCATTCTCTAGTCACCCCACCCCCATTTATTCTTTTTTTTTTAATGGCTTTTTTTTTAAATGGACTCTAAGAATTTGTGCTTACACCAAGGTCTCAAAACTATTTTCTAGAGATTGAAGTTGTAATTTTAGACTGTAATCCAGATAATCTTCATGGGGCTGGGGAGGTGGCTTAGTGGGTAACAGTATGTTTGTTTTGCAAACAGGAGGACCTGAGTTTGGATCCCCAGTTCCAACATGAAAAGCCACGGATGGCCACACATGTGCAGGTAGCCCCAGTGCTGGAAAGGTGACTCAACAACAGGAGGCTCACTGGGACTTACCAGCTACCGTATTAGGAGAAAAATGATAAACTCCAGGTTCAGTCAAAGCCCCTGCCTCAAAGGAAAAGGGTAACAATCACCAGAGGAGTTCATGCAGCATCCTCCACAGATCTCCATCATGCCATTGGGTTCATACAACTGCACACAAGATGTCCACACAAGCACACACTACACACACACACACACACACACACACACACACAAAGAATGTATATGATTATTTTTGTATAATGGTAATACTGGGATCCAGAACCCTTTCCTGTGGGCACCCAGGTGCTCTACCTTCACTCTCTGACAGTGCCATGCCTGTTGACATTCGCTGGCATTTCCTTGCACATCGATTGCACATCAATTCCTTGCACATCCTTGTATAAATCAGTTTCTAGACTTCCCGTTTTGTTCCATTGATCTAGTTGTCTAACCCCATGTCAATGCTGAGCTGAGTAATTACTGCTCTTTTACAGTAATTCTTGAAATCAATCTGGCAGTTAAGTTCCACAATATGCTCTCCCGCCCCATGTGTACGTATGCATGTACATGTGTATGTACAAATCTGTGCACACTTAGGTAAGGGCCTGGGGTTGACATTTGGGTAACTTCCTCGGTAGTTCTCTACTTCATTTATTGCAGCAATGCCTCTTTAGGGAAGCCAGAGCTTCTTGGTTCTGGCCAGCCATCTTACCCTAAAGATCCCAGGGGTCTGCCTCACCAGTGCTGGGATTACAGGTGGTCACCAAGTCTGCCTGACTTTTGGGTGGGTTCTAGGGATCTGTACTCCAGTTCATGTTTGTGTTGCAAGCACTTTACCCACTGAGCCATCTCCCCAGCTCCAGTGTTGTGATGGCTATTCCAGGACCTTGTCCTCCCATCTCACTTCTGAGCAAATTCGTTGAGAGGCAGCGACTGGACCACACTTTCCCCAAGTGCCCAGTTTGCTGAGCTCTGACTGCAGAAACATCAGCGACCCCATCTCCACCATTGGAGCTGCGGAGATGCTCACTGTGCATCTCCTGTCTCCCTCCTGCTTCCTCCTCTCCGGGCAGCCACTGATCTGCACTCCATCTGAGCTCACATTTTCTAGAGTTTATATAAATGGAAACATACTGCCTGTCCTTTTTTAATCTGACATCTCTTGTTCACTTATTTTGAGATCCACATATGTTGGTGAGGTTATCAATAATTCACTCCGCTGACAGCTGAACCGTGTTCCGCCATCTGAATAGTCTCAAATGTGCGTATCCACTCACCTGTTGAAGGCGATCGGGGGTCGCTTCCCATTTGGGGATGTCACAAATTAAACCTCTGTGGATAGTCTTTTACGCATATTTTCCTGGATGCATACTTTCTGTTTTGTTCTGAATGATGAGTCTCTCCAAAATTTGTATGTCGAATCCCTACCCCCAAGGATGGCTGTATAAAGAGATGGATCCGCGAGGAGGTGATGAGCTCACGAGGGCGGTGCTTTCTGAATGGAATTAGTTCCATTTTTTAAAACAATTCCGAGTACCACTCACCCTCCTACTGTGGGGAGACAGAGAAGGCACCATCTCTGAGCCTTTACTAAGACAGTGGGCCCACAGCATTTTGAGATTGGTCTTTCTATAATCTATAACTGTAAGAAAGGCATCCTTTTTGTCTGTAGACACCCATTTTGTGTGTTTGTTACATCAGCCTGAACAAACTAAACACTTCTTTTGGGCCAGCGCCTCAGGGTAGAGAACCCGAGAGCTACTGGTAGACATATATTTAACTTCTTAGGAAAGTTGTCAAAGTGTTTTTTCTTCCATTCCCACCACGTGGCAGGGTTTCAGTCGCCCTGTGCTCTTGCCAACGCTTGGTGTGGTCAGCTGCTTTCCTGCTGTATTTTGGGTTTTCTTCGTGTTTCTTTTGGGCCGTTTCCCATCTCTGTGTCTTGAAGATCCCCTCCTCCTTGTAACGTCTGGCGTGAAGCCATTCAATGGAGTTTTCAGTATGGGCGTCGTAGCGCTTGTCTCTGGACGCCGTGTTAGAGCTTTCCACTTCTCCAAAGCCTGCCTTTCCTTTCCAGCACGGTCACAATGGGCGCTTTCCATTGTGCTTTAGCGTGGGTGTCAACACCAGATCCAAGTCTCCACTGTGGTCCGACTTCTCTGCTTGCTTCTTGTCTGGTCATCTTTCATGGGCCACTAGACGTTGTGATTTTACTGTTTCATGTTGACTTTTTCATGCCTGAGCTATGCTTTGAGATACAGTTAAAGGAGCATGGAAACAGATTTGTCTTTGGGGTTTTGTCTTTCAGACTTCTTAGGAAGACCAGAGAATGTCTGATCGGAGGCTGGGACTGTGTGGGGAGAGTGAGGCACTTGGGGTACAACATTTCAGAAGACACTTGCTCTCCTGCCTCACCCCGTCCTTGTACTAATTGGGACGAATCATTTTTCTTTCAAAGTGACAAAAATTTTCCAGGAGCTTTACCCGAAGCCCTGTGAGTTCCGAGGCTTTCCAGACAGGAATACTGGAATAGGTGGTGTACATGCCATTTGCCACAAACATCATCTTCCTCTTCTGTGTCTTGGGGACTTTGTGTGGGTATGCTAAGCAGTGCTGGTTAGATGCTCAATGGGCCTGATGATATCAGGATTTCATTCTCTATGAGCTTGTCCTCTGGTGCACTGCCCCAAGGTCTCTGGCTGTCCTGATATCCCTCCACCGTTCGCTGAGATCCTCTGCCCAGGAAATCCACTGTGCTCTGGGCCCCTGCATTCTGTCGCACACTGGGATGTAAGTTGGATGTACCTACTTAGCACCCTATCTGTTGTCCTCTGTTGAGCATCTTAAGAAACATTGTTTCATGAGTTTTGTCGTTCAGAAAACATCATTCAAGATCAAAGAATAAATGTGAACTCTATTAGTGTCTCTTCGATGAAATTAGAAGCCTACCCTTTATATGTATTTTGGAATTTTTTAAAATTAATTTCCATAATACTGCCTGATATTGTGTTGAGTATGTAGGTCAATGTGAGGGAACATTGTGGTCATTGTCACGAGATTCGTGAGCATGCTATAACTCCCATTTAAACAGATTTTGTTTCATTTTGACCACAACATTTTGAATTTTGACCTCATTTAATTACTTAAGAGCTAGTATCTTATCATCTTCTAAATAATATTGTGATTAAATTTCATTTTTCAATCATGTCTGGCTGTAATGCAGGAAGGAAATTTTAAGTGACCATTTGACTTGAAACCCTGCTCAATTATTATTCGTAGCAAAATTTGCTTGTTTTTTAATTAAGTCTTTGGAGCTTTTTCATGTGGAAAATCTCACTCAAGGAAGCCATCTTCTTCTTTCCCATTCTTTCCTTAGCTTTGCTGCACCTGCTGGGGCTGGAACAAAGATGCCTGGATGTGAAGGCGATGGCAATCCATGCCTTGTTTCTGACCTCGGGGTGAGGAAGGTGGGTTTCTCTACATGAGATGGATGTTGTTTGGGCCAACCTGTTTGGCAGCTGTAAGCTTTTTCTCTACGTGACTAATTAGCCGAAGCATTTCCCTTTCATTTTCAAATCCTAGCTAATCATCAAATGTGGCAAATGCTTTAATTTCAACTCTCAAGATAATCTCAGTGGGTTTCTTTTATTAACAAGATGACTAACAAGGAACGGCTTTTGTGTATTTATTTATTTAATTTTTGTTCACGTATGGGTACACACAGGCGCATGCTGGTGCACTTGGAAGCCAGGGGAAGGACTGGATCCTCTGGCAGTGGAGTTACAGGCAACTTTGACCCACCTGATAGGAGCCGTGGGACCCAGACTCAGGTCCTTTTGCAAGAACAGCAAGCGCTCTTAACCACTGAGCCGCCTCTTCAGCCCTCTGAATGACTCTTGAATCTCATATTCCTGAGGGAGACTTACGTAGGTCATTGTATTTTGCCATTTTTGTATACTATTAAAATTCATTTGCTTAAAGTTAGTTGAGAAAATTTTTGTCTCCATTTCCAAGCAATACTGGCCTAAAATGTTCCTCCCCTTATGATGCCCTTTAAAGAGTTGGGTATCAGCTTTATACCAACCTCATAAAATGAGCTGGGAAATCTTTATTCCTATATCCTGAAAAGGTTGGTATAACATTGGTATTATTTCTCTCTTAAATGTTTGATCGAAATAAAAAAACGAAGCCATCTGGGCCTGTAGCTCGCTCTGTGGGCTTTAAACTATAATTCAAGTGCCATAACTGATAAATATAGGGACCCTTCATATTTTCTGTTTCTTCTTCTCTCAGCTTTGTAAGTTGGGTTTTTCAAGAGAATTTTCCATTCCATGTAAGTTGAATGTATTTGCATTAATTTGTTCACAATCTTCCCTTCTTATCCTTGTAAGGTCTTTAAAGCGGGAGTGGGGCTACCTCCTTCATCCCTAATATTGGTAACTTGCTTTTCCTGTTTTCCAAATCCCTCTCCCTAACTTTCATCGATTTTATTACTGTTTTTAAGAAGCAACTTTTCAGCTGGTACATTTTCTGTGTCTCTAACCACCTTCTACTTCATGGATTCCAGGGCTCACCTTTGGGCTCCTCCATCTTCCATCTTCCTTGTTTTCTTTTTTTTTTATTTATTATGTATACAATATTCTGCTGTGTGTATGCCTGCAAGCCAGAAGACTCCATTAGAGATGTGGAGTTGCTGGGAGTTGAACTCAGGACCTTTGGAAGAGCAGGCAACGCTCTTAACCTCTGAGCCATCTCTCCAGCCCCTTCCTTGTTTTCTTAAAGTAGAAGCAAAGGTCATCAATGCTGGGTTTTGAAGTCTAATGAAAACATTCAAAGCGATGATTTTCCTCCCAAATTGCAGTTGCAGAATCTCATGCATCTTGTGAAATAAATATACATAATTTTAATAACAACTTTGGTCTCCCAGACAGATTACAGATCTAGTCCAGCTGTCTCCTGCAGGCCACACCAGTTCTCTCCCCGCTGATGCCGTGGGTGTATAAATTGACTATCCATGCATGCATGTGACAGAGTTGTTGTAAGCGATGGGCCAAGATTAAGTGATTAAGTGAAGCCCATACGTTATCTGGGTGCACAGCTTTTTAAATCATTCCATTTTTCTGTGCCAGGAGCCCATGCAGGACACACTACACAGATCCACCATGTTTCCTCGGGCTCTGCTATACTTCTTTAGACTTTCCTTCATACTCTTGACAGTGGTTATTTTGTGAATATGTGTGCTTCACCTATTTTTTTTAAGATTTCATTTTTTAAATTTGTGTGTGCACATGCATGTGCGTGCATGCATGCTGGTGTGTGCGTGTGTGTGTGTGTGTGTGTGTGTGTGTGTGTGTGTGTGTGTGTGCATACATGCATCATGGTGCCCATGGAAGCTAGGAGAAGGAGTCAGATCTCCTGAAGCTGAAGTTATATGCAGTTGTAAGATGATCAGCATGGTTCTGGAACCTGAACTTGTGTCCTCTGGAGGAGCAGTCCATGCTTAGCCACTGAGCCCTTTCTCCAGCTCTGCACCATCTGTTTAAACACATTGAGTCTTAATATCCATCAGCTTGGAAAATGTGCTGACTTTCTTCCTCTTCTCATTGGTTATTTGGAGACGTGCTGCTCCATTTCCTCGGAGTTGAAGATTTCCAGGTGCCGTTTTGGTGTAGATTCCCAGCTTACTTCTATGCTATCGCTGCAGACCCCTCTGCAAGCATATCCACATTTGATGGACAGCTGAGCCAGATCTATTTTGAAAACATTCTATAGGCATTTAGGAAGAATGTGTCTTAGGCATTGCTGCATGAAGCATTCTGGAAATATTAACATATCAGCATAGTAGAGAGTGTGCAAATACTTTGTGACCTCACTGAGTTGGTGTCTACTCATTCTAGAAATTTCTGAAGAACAAATATTATGGTTTTTACCAATAATTTTAGATAAGTCTATTCCTCCTTTTATATGAAAGGAAGTATAAATGTGTTATAGTTAAACTCATTTCTTTTCTAAAAAATTAATTTATCTTATGTGTGTATGCTTTGAGTTTATGTCTATGCACAACACATGTACAGGTGCCTACAGAGACCAGACGAGGGCGGTGGAGATCCTGACACTGGAATTATGGGAAGTGGTGAGCTGCAGCATGGGTGCTGAGAACTGAGCCTGGATCCAGTACGGGAGCAGCAAGTGGTCTTCCTCACTGGCCAGTTTCTCTAACCTGTCACATCTTCTGTCAGTGGGTACTTCCTGTGGGAAACGCCCTCTCGTTCTCTGGTTGAATACATTTACACTGGCATATTGCTGACACTTTAAATGGGCCATCCTGCTATTAGCTTTGTTTCTCCCTCTGCTTCTTGCTGTGTTCTTCTTTTCGTGCCATCGTTAAAAAGCTTGGGCTGCATTTGGCAGGTACAGCATGGATTTCGGCCGCTGGTCTGTTCTTGGGGAGGCTGAGACACCGTGGCTTCACTCTGTTCTCTCAATGCTTCCTTTCATGACTACGAATGAATCTTGGGCGCATCGCATTCCCCTCGAACTCCCACTTCTTTGTGAGTCTTACAACACTATCTTTTTGAGATGCTGAAGAGCAAATCCATGCCAGGCAAGCCCCGACCACTGAGCCTTCCAGTCCTCTGGTGGAGGATGTTACTATCTTCGTTTACACTCTCCCACCGTTTTCCAATTGTATGTATTTCCTTTCTATATTTGAACAACTCCAACTTACACTGACATAGAAAAGAGTTAAGAAAAATCATCTCCGTTGCTGTGTTTGCTGTTGGGGGTCTCACTTCCCACTGGTCCGTGTCTCTACCACCCCACAGCCTCGCCGTAAACAGCCATCTTTGCGCTTCTTGTCGTGATGGCGAGAGTCTACTCACTGCGCCTGCCCCGTTTCCGGTCCCTGAAAGTATATTCCTTTTGTATTCATTTCTGAATGGCAGTTCACGTGACAATTTATTTTTCCTTTAGCGCTTCCAACTTGTTTCTCTGTTGTCTTCTATTTTACAAGGAAATGTACAAAACTTCTGGCCATGGTTTCTTCAGGCAGCCCTCTCTCCTCTCCTGCAGGTCCATGTGTGTAAGACCAGTCAGGACTTGGAATACTGGGGATTCAATCCTGGGCCTTGTGCATGTAGCAAGTGCTCCCCACTGAACCACGTCCTAGGCATGCATGCATA
>NC_022009.1:45464276-45470069 GCF_000317375.1 Microtus ochrogaster
TGCCCTCGTCAGGTTGTTGAGTGTCTACTCCACGTTGCTGGATTTCTTTTCATATCTTGAACCGGCCCCTTTACTCCATTCGCCTAAGTGTTTAAATCTTCTTTAGGCCATCGGTCATTTCAACAAATAGACTTCAGTATTTTTGTAAGGCATTTCAACCAGTTCCGTTAGCTTGATGTCTTTGGATTCAGTTGCTCGCAGGCATGGCATCTCCGTTGAGTCCTATGCCATCCTGCTTTTCATAGAAGTCTGCAAATATTGGGATGGCTACCTTTTCCAATTTCTTCTGGAGTCTTCTTAGCGAGTGGCTGTTTCTTGGGGGCTCAATTTGCAGCGACACTCAGAGAGAAGCAAATGAATCTCCAGCCTGACGTTTTCTGCAGGATATGGCTCTGGCAGGTCAGAGGTCAGCTATCAAAGTCAGTTCTGTTTTCCGTTTAGAAGCTTCCCCTGTTTGCAGAGTAGGAGCTACTGTAGGCCAATATGCTTTGCAGCCCGTAAGCTGGGTAGCTGCTCCCTTGCTCTAGAGACCCCACAGTGTTTGCAGCCAAGCAGATCTGCAAGTCCAGGGGCTATGGACAATTGGGGAAGCAAAAAGAGTGTGAGCTCTGCACTGGAAGGGACAAACCCTGGTGACCCATCACCCTGCCTGCACATGTTGGTGGTTTCAGATCTCACCGCCTCCTGGAATGGAGGAAGGAAGGCAGGGAGGGAGAGAAAAAGAAAAAGGAAGGGAGGGAGGGAGAAAGGTGTGGAAATAGAAGGATCTAGGATTTGCTATGCCTGAGCTTAGAGCCCTATTCCCAGTATATATAAAGAGCACCATTATGGTGCAGCTCTCTCTCTCTTTCTCTCTCTCTCTCTCTCTGTTATAGTTTGGAAATTTCCTCTGACATGTATTTATTCTCACCTATAATTTTCTCTCTACAATACATCCAATATAAAGTTAATCCTATTTAATGAATGTTCAATCCTAGATAGTTGTTTACAATACGTCTTTTTTAAACAATTTCCACATTTCTTCAGATTTTGTCCTTTCTTCTGTTATAGCCATCTTTTCCTGTAGATTTGGAAGCATATTATAACCAACATTTTTAAATCCTCCCCTGCTAAGTCCAAGGTCTGGGTGGTGGATGCAATCTGCTCTGTTAAACTCATACCATTTTTTTGTCTTGATTGTAAGTCAAAAATTTGGACATCGTGGATGAAACGTTAGACACTTCTGGTTCCACATCTCTGAAGAATACTAAGTTGAATAGCTGGTACCTTACAGGAATCTACTGTTGAGCCTCATCCCAGGAGGTCAGGCTTAGAGCACGGACCTCACTCCGGCAGATGATTCTCTGTGGTTCTCAAGAGCAATTGTAAAGCGCGTGTTGGCTTGTAGCTCCAGGACCCTCAGTCCTGGACCCACGACACAGCCAGGCTGCTGGAGCCTCTGCATATTATTTTCTATGGACTTACTGGTATATTTATGTCCTATGGTATTTGTTTATAAAATTGATGACACCAATGTTCAATTTTTATGTGTGTGTACATGCATGTATATATATAAACTTTTATAAAGTCTTGATTTTCTTTATTAATGTGCAATGGCATTCATTATTTACCCCTTCTGTCCAGTTTTGACTCAACAAATGTAGCATGGCTACTCCTACTTTTTTAATTCGGTTTGATTAGAGTATCATTGTGCATATTTCCACTTTCAGTCTCTGTATGTCTTTGCCAGCGGAGTTAGTTTCCTGTGGAGAGAAAAGAAGCGGATCTTGCTTTTAATCTCCACAGCCAGTGTGTGTCTCGAAGAGTTCAGACAGCTGTGCTTCTCGTTCTTCGGGGAGTGTGCACCGACTGTGCCCACCTCGTCCCTCTTAGAGACTTGCTGGTCTGCTGAGCTAATACTGTTCCTTCCTTTCCTACATCTCATTTGTATATCTGTCCCCCAGTGAAATTCACTGCATCCTGAGCTGCCAAGCCTGTGCCTATCTTTCCTCCTCCTCCCCGTGCACCCCTCCCGAGTGTCTCCTGCACCACTGGCTTCATGGGCATGAATTGCTTTGGTCTGTGCTTAGCGGGGAAGGTCTTGATTTGTCCTTCCACTTTAGAAGATAACTTTGCTGGCTGCAGCAATCTTTCCGGACAATCTTTTTTGCTTTTTGTTTCAACGCTTGAAACAGATCAGCCTGTGCTCTTCTGTCCTGAAGGGCCTCTGCTGAGAGGACCTGCTCTTTCTCTGATAGGTTTGTCTTTGTGAGGAACTTGGCAATTCTCTCTGAGAGTTTTTAATCCCCGGTCTTTGTTTTGTGCTCTTGACTTCCTAGCTATGATGTGCACAGGTTCATTTCAGCCATGCCCATTCAAACATGCAAGTGCCTCATATCCTAGGATGTTCACTCGTTTCCCTGCGTTTGAAGTTTTCTGCTGTGGTTTCCTTGACAATGTCTCTAGGCTTTTAGTCTGTGTCTTCCTTTCCTTTTCTACAACATGGATCAAAGCACATTTATTTTGTTTTAAAGTATGTTCATGGGGAGTATGTGCTCCTGAGGAGGCCAAGTGGTGATACTCAAATCCCCCGGAACTAGAGGTACAGACAATTATGAACCACCTGACCAAACCTAGGTCCCCTGTAAGAGCAGCAAATGCTCTTAACTACCAGGCCATCTCTCTAGCTTGTCTTATTATGACTATTGTCATAGTCAGTTTTGTCTCCTGACCATGTCCCAAAGGATGTCACCATTATGGTTGTATCTTGTCTTTATTGTCACCTTCATGTAATCATTCCTCAACCTTGTCTTTAATCCTGTCATTCTTTCTTCTGCCTGGTTTAGTCTATTACTAACCATTTTTATTTGAGGCATTGACCTTTGACTTCTCAGGCTTTCTGGAGAGAGGCAATTGTTTGGTTTCCTTTGTCATATTGCTGCCCTCGTCAGGTTGTTGAGTGTCTACTCCACGTTGCTGGATTTCTTTTCATATCTTGAACCGGCCCCTTTACTCCATTCGCCTAAGTGTTTAAATCTTCTTTAGGCCATCGGTCATTTCAACAAATAGACTTCAGTATTTTTGTAAGGCATTTCAACCAGTTCCGTTAGCTTGATGTCTTTGGATTCAGTTGCTCGCAGGCATGGCATCTCCGTTGAGTCCTATGCCATCCTGCTTTTCATAGAAGTCTGCAAATATTGGGATGGCTACCTTTTCCAATTTCTTCTGGAGTCTTCTTAGCGAGTGGCTGTTTCTTGGGGGCTCAATTTGCAGCGACACTCAGAGAGAAGCAAATGAATCTCCAGCCTGACGTTTTCTGCAGGATATGGCTCTGGCAGGTCAGAGGTCAGCTATCAAAGTCAGTTCTGTTTTCCGTTTAGAAGCTTCCCCTGTTTGCAGAGTAGGAGCTACTGTAGGCCAATATGCTTTGCAGCCCGTAAGCTGGGTAGCTGCTCCCTTGCTCTAGAGACCCCACAGTGTTTGCAGCCAAGCAGATCTGCAAGTCCAGGGGCTATGGACAATTGGGGAAGCAAAAAGAGTGTGAGCTCTGCACTGGAAGGGACAAACCCTGGTGACCCATCACCCTGCCTGCACATGTTGGTGGTTTCAGATCTCACCGCCTCCTGGAATGGAGGAAGGAAGGCAGGGAGGGAGAGAAAAAGAAAAAGGAAGGGAGGGAGGGAGAAAGCTGTGGAAATAGAAGGATCTAGGATTTGCTATGCCTGAGCTTAGAGCCCTATTCCCAGTATATATAAAGAGCACCATTATGGTGCAGCTCTGGAGGCTGGGCAATCCCCTGGCCACAGGTTCAGGGCTTGGCCTCTGACATAACACTCAGGTGTCAGGGCTCACTCCTTTACAATGCAGGGCATGCCCCCTGCCCACCACACCCTCATCGCATAAGCCTCCAGCTCCTTAAATTTCTTAGTGGGTTGGGATGTGACCCACTCTGTCCCCACAATGGCCTCATAGCTGTCTCCCACCCAGACATTGAGGCTGGGCACCCTCAGGCTACCTGACTTTTTGTTTTGTTTTTTTAAGAAACAATTTTTTAAGTTTATCATTTTCTTTCATGTGATGGGTGTTTTTCCTGCATGTATGTCTGTGTGCTACATATAATCCTAGTGTCTGTAGAGGGCATCGGGTCCTATGGAATTGGATTGACTGATGTTTATGAGTCAACTTGTAGGTGCTGGGAATCGAACCCAGGCCCGCTACAAGAGCAGCCAGTGCTCTAAACCACTAAAGCCAGATCTCTAGTCCCCCTGGCTTATCTTCATGTCCCCAGAGTATCTTAGTGTCAAATAATAGACTACTCCTTACATTTTAGATTATTATTTTATATTATGTGTATTAGTATCGGGCCTGCGTGTAGTCTGTGCAGCAAATGCACGGCTGTTGCCTTCAGAAAGCAGAAGAGGGTGTCAGATCTCCTAGAAATAATATTACAGACAGTTGTGAGTTATTGTGTAGGCTCTGAGAATCAAACCTGAGTCCCCGAAGGAGCAGCCGGTGCCCTTACCCACGGAACTGTTCTTCCATCTTAATCGGTCACTTATTAAGGTAACACCCTGATCTGTCACCCTAAGATAAGGGAAGTGATTAAATAGACTTCGTCTCTCACCCTGGCCTGCGCATTAGAGTCATGCTTATACTATGGCTAGGACTGACAAGCTGTCACTAAGTCTGCCTGGCTTACTCTCCGGCTGTGGTGTCAGCCTTCCCTCGTGCCTGAAGACTGTCACCTACTTACTGCCATTTGTCTTTCCGTTTGTCCTCACTTTCATCTCTGCTGACACCGTCGCTGTGATCGCCACTGCCCTTCTCTTTCTCTCTGTGGCTAGCCTGTCCTTTGTTAATCTGACCCCTTCTTTATGTGTCAAGCAGACAGATTTCTAGTCCACCATCTTCTCCCCAGGAAACCTCTTGAAGGCAATTTGAAGTCAGAGTTTGGAGTGCCCCTGTCTGGGGTTTCCTAATATCTGAGGGTTTTTTTTCTCCTGCACTTTCTGGACCCTTGAAACACTCTGGTCATAGTGGAAAGGGAGCTCTTACCTCAACCAGAGAGTGGAACAAATTTATATTGTTTCATGCTCTTGAATGATGGACTTACGAGCCAGTGATTGCTGGGGGAATATAGAGAAACTGTCTTAGCAGCATCAAGAAAGAGAGAAGAGGGAGAGAAGTGATATGAAAAAATAAAAACATTTGAAGCGGAGCAGGAGAGGTGGCTCAGTGGTGAAAAGCATCTATTGTTCTTCCAGAGAACCCAAGTTCTGCTCCCAGCACCGTGTGAAGCAGTCTACAGCCACGCATAACTCCAACTCCAGCAAATACGGCACACACAGTCACGAGACACACACTAGTACATAAACATGTACGTGCACACACATGCACACACAGACCCATAATATAACAAATATATTTGAAGATGTGCCTAAATGCCTCTAGGATTTTTATGAAATGACAATGAATAGATACAAGAACCCAAAAATAAGAGAAATGGAACCATGAAGAGAACCCACACTTACAGACAACACAGCCAAACAGCCTGAGTCAAAGGCAGAGCAACTCCGTAGGTAGAACGTGAAGACTGCTTGGTTGTATCCAGGGGGAATAGTGACTTCTCAGTGGAGCATTTCACGTGCAAAAGCTAAACAGGCAACCCAGGTTCCAGAGCTAGCAAAGCTGCGTTTTAAAATTCAATTAGAAACAAAACGTTCCTAATTTTTAAAAAAGTGGATATGTTTCTTGCAGGCATGCTGTGTAAGAATTGGAGGGGGGACATGAGGGAACAGGATGGTCGAGATGGGG
>NC_022009.1:45470369-45494751 GCF_000317375.1 Microtus ochrogaster
AGCGATAATATGAGCAAAGGGGTCAAGACCATGATGAGGAAACCACAGAAACAGCTGACCTGAGCTAGTGGGAGCTCACGGACTCTGAACTGATAGCAGGGGAATTTGCATAGGACTAAACTAGGCCCTCTGAATGTGGGTGACAGTTGTATGGTTGGGGCAGTCTGTGGCGCCACTGGCAGTAGGACTAGGATTTATCCCTAGTGCTTGGACTGGCTTTTTGGAACCCATTCTCTTTGGTAGTATAGCTTGCTCAGCCTAGATATAGAAAAGAAGGATTTGGTTTTTCCTCAAGTAATGTGCCAGAGTTTGTTGACTCCCCATGGGAAGTGTTACCCTCTCTAAGAAGTGCATGGGGAATGGGGTGGGTAGAAAGTGGGGGGAGCAGAAGGTGGGGAGGGGATGGGAACTGGGTTTGGTAGGTAAAATAAGAAAAGATTATTTTAAGGCAGAATTGGTAAGACATATAAAAGCTAGTCAACGTCAGTGACTAAGTTCACATGCAAACTCATACATGCATTGTTTTTAAATACATATTTACTTAATGTCTATGTGTGTGTGCCTTAGTGTGTGTCCACATATCACATGTGAATAGCTGTCTGTGGAAGCCAGAAGACAGGGTCAGACCTGAGTAATTGGAGTTATATGTGGTTGTGAGCCACCGAGAGTGGGTGCTGGGAACCAAACCTGGGTCCTCTGCAAGGGCAGCAAGTCAAAGCTGGAGAGATGGCTCCAGGTTAAGAGAGCACTGGCTCCTCTTCCAGAGGACCATCATTTGGTTCTCAGCACTGACATGGTGCCAGTTCCAAAGGATCTATCGCCCTCTTCTGGGCTCCACAGGTACTGTACACACATGGTACACAGGCATACATGGAAGCAAAACACTTATACACAGAAAACAAAAATTTCAAAAAATATCTTTTGTGCAACAAGAGATGTTGACCACTGAGCCATCTCTCCAGCCCTATATGCATGCATTCTTAAATGCGTTCAAACTTCAATATTATTTAAAACAATAGTTAGAAGTCTGCATTGCTTGTTTTGTTAAAGGCATAAAACACTTCCCCATTTAGAAAGAGAATTGATCTGTTTGATCTGTTTCTCTAGCAACCTTAATGAGCACCATTAGGCACCCTGGATGTTACACACAAAAGACAAGAAAACCTATGAAAAGTGGGGAAAGGAAGGAAGATTGACCAGGAGTCTCAGGGTTCCAAGAATGGCATAGAATGGGTTTTCCTCTTGCCTTACATAACTCGGATTTGGCCCCTTAGAAAGCGACACCCTGAACATACTGCCATGTTTAAATAAAAATGCCCCAATGAGAACTCCTTTTCCTTAACCAAAGGAGAAGGGGTGGGAAAGGCTAGTGACATAAAGACCTTCCTAACAAGAGCCTTTCCTCTGTTGCAAAGCACAACAAAGAAACTGGAGTCCAGCTTTATCATGGCCAGCAGAGACTAGGGAGAGAATAGATGTCCATCCTTGGGAGGTGACGTAATTACTTCTGTGCCTCTGTAATCAAGTGGTAGCATGTGCTGTGGGCACAGCTCATGGGTGGCAGTTGCTTTGATTATACTCTGTGCTTGTAGTTTTCTTAGGCAGACATCCCAAAGTCTATTAGAATACATATATTGTATTTTAATATATATTTATATTAGAGTAATTTGTTTAGAGAATATTAGCATTAATTGAGAATTATAGCACAAATGAAAAAAATGGATCTATACTCAGTAAGGCTGATTCTTTCTTAAAAAAAGATGTACTTATTTTTATTTTATGTGTATGAGTATTTGATCTGAATGTGTGCAATACGCCAGGTGCCTGTGGAGGTCAGAAGAGGGCATCAGATCCCCTGGGACTAGAGTTACAAAGATGCCAGGGGCTGGGAACTGAACTTGGGTCCTCTAGAACAGCATCCTGTTCTCTCCAGCATGAACATCTCTCCAGCCTCAAGCTATTGTGTTTGCACCAGAATTAAGTCATTGTTAAGGACATGCAGCAAGTTAAGATGAATTTGGTGAATCGTGTGGTTTATGGAGCAATAACAAAATTTATTTAGTTGAAAAATGAAAGGGGGATTTTTCAAGACAGGCTGTTGAGAACTGCTTACAGCAGAAGGTAGGAAAGGAGGAACAGACAGCAAATATTTTGAGCCATCCGAACAACAGGTACATCCCCACCACATCACTGCCGAAACCAACGTCATCACTGCTCATATAAAACATGATTGACCAACCGCGCCAGCGAAAACATAAAACTTGCTAAGCTAGACGTAAGAAGAGAAAGCTGAGTAGCTCTGCCTATGAAATATAAACTTCCTGGAGCTATGAAGAGCGATGCCTAGCTGAGGAAGCACGGAGGACACCATACAGACAAGACTATAAAGAAACTTCTGCTGTTACACTATAATTAAACGCTGACACCCAGAACAAAGAGAAGAGCGTGAAAGCAGCGAGGGTCATGCAGAAAGGCAGCTCCTTCAGAACAACTGAGAACAATGCAACAGAGACTTTCAAAGCCTGGAGGGCCTGTACAGCTGTAGTTCCTGTTCTGAAAGACAACAATTGCCAACCAGAATACTATAATCATCAAAGAAAAGAATCAAAGGAAAAGTGAAAACTTTCCATGATAAGAAAAAATAAAAGGTAAAGGAATTTATGACAGTAAGCCAGCTCTACAGAAAACACTCGAAGGAATCCTTCAGTCGAAAGAGAAAAACAAGTCCTTGAGGCCACGGGGAAGAAAAGATGATGCTAAGATCATAGTTGAACAGGAGGGAACGAGGAAAGAAAACACTACAGAATCAACAAGATGCCAGCAAGCAATAGAAGAATTTCAAGGATCTCTGAGCGTTAATGTTCTCAACTCCCCTGTCAAAAGGTACAGAGGAGGAGGTTAGGCAGAAAGCAGGGGGCATCTATTTGCTGCCTCCAAGAAAGGCACCTCGCCACAAAAGACACACACTGTCTCGGGGTGAAAGGACTGGAAAGGTAGTCAGAGCAAATGGACCTAAGAAAGAAGGAGTCAATGTCCTGATACCCGAGAAAAAGGACTTCACACCAAAAGCAGTGAAAAGCGATTAAGAAGCCCATTTCCTACTGACTACAGGAACCAGTCAAGAAGACACTGTGATTCGAAGCATAAATGCCCGAATGTAAGTGTACCCAGTTTCATAAAACAAATACTGTTGTAGGTGTAGTCACAGATTAACACTAACACCATGATTGATGGCTTCAACATCCCATTCTCAGAAGCTGGCAGGCCTTCTCAACAGAAATAAAAGAAATGCATGAATCAAATGACATCATAAATTAAAGGTATTTAACAGATGTTTACAGAACATTCCATTCAAAGTCTGCGGAGCATACGTTCTTCTCAACTGCCCATGAAAATTCCTCTGGAATAAATAATACACTAAGGTTCAAAGCAAGACTCAACAAATGCAGGAAAGTTGCAGCAATCCCTTGCATGCCATCTGATCACAATGGAACAGTAAGAGAAGCCCCAGCGCACATGCAGATTCATGAAGAGTAAGAAATAACCTATTGAATGAGGAATGAGCCCTTGAAGAGATAAAAAAGGAAATAAAAAATTATTAAATCAAATGAAAATACAACATACCAAAACGTATGGGATGCACCAGACACTTTCCTAAGAGGGAAGGCTATAGCTTAAGTATCTACATTAAGAAATCAGAGCGCTCCCAAATAAATAACAGCATACCTTAAAGCACTGACTAAAAGAACAAGCCAACTCCCAAATCAGTAGATGGAAAGCAATCATTAAGATCCAGTGAAAAATTAATGAAGTGGACACAAACAAACATAAACTACAAAAGAGTCAATGAAACAAAGTTTGATTCTTTGAAAAGAGAAACAGATTGATGTGCCAAAAAAACTAGCTAGAAGAAGGAGAGAAGGTTTCAAATGAACAAAATTAGAGATGAAAGGGGAGAAATTACAATAGGTACCAATGAAATTCAGGAAGTCACTGGGCTTTACTTGAAAACCCATACCCACTCTACTAACTGGAAAAGCTAAAGACATGGGTGAAGGTCGTATGTCTAGATGCATATGACCTACCAAAATGAAGAGGCGATAAACTATGTAAGCAGATATTTAACCAACACCATGGTTGAAGCAGTACTTTACAGATCTCCCAACTAAAAAATCCGGGCCAGATGGGATCACTGGTGAATTTTGACAGAACTTCTAAGAACTTACACCAATGCTTCTCAAACTATTCTACAAAATTCTATAAAATGGAGAGGGGGTGAACACCCCCAAACACTTTGTATGAAGTTAGTACTGCCTTAATATAAAAAGCAGACAAAGACACCCCCAAAAATGTGGTAGGAGGGATTACAGACCAGTTTTCCTGATGAACTTTGAGGCAAAAATTCTTAACAAAATACCCGCAAACTTCTTTTAAGAGCGTATTGCCCTACTGCAAAGTAAACCATGACAGCAGCTAGATACTGGCTTAGTTACAGACATACACATCAAAGAAGTAGAATTAGCCAGTTTACCCATAGACTAAAGATTAACTGATTTAACAAATGCCCATGGTGGTATAAGAGAACTACGTTATTATGTGAAGGCAGGAAGACTTTCTTTCTTACATATGTTACCAAAACCACAATGTATAAAAGCAAATTTTGATAAATTTAACTTATTCAAAATGTAAACACTTACTCTCCAATTAGAAATATACAGAATCTTCTGCTCCATTGTCAGGTGCATTAGTTGGGAAAGGGACAATACAAAGAAGTTGAAGGTAAGTGTCACTGCTGGAGACACCAGGTACTTCAGACACGGGACTCAGGTGAATTGAAGTGGATCTGACCTGAACGTCTCCTCCCCCAGGAGCAGCTTTCATAGTCCCAGAAGGTGCCGTACAAGCTGCCAAGGTAGAAAAGCAGTCACTAGTCCTGCCCAGCTGTGCCGCCTGTGAGACACAATGACCAGCACGGCAGGACATGCCTAAAGGAGCAATGGTGGCATTAACATCTTGGGGGTAGCCATCAGCTGTCTCATTGGACTTGAGGCCCACTCAGTATGAGGAAGATCGTGTTTGACACCATAAACCTAGATGACCACCTGGTCCTAGGAAGGTCCTGGAATCTAGAGGAAAAACAGACCACTTTCCTAAATCGGCACCATCTCTAACTGCTTTCTAACTATTGTACTCACAGACAAGTATAACTTTCACCTCTCATCAAAGCAGCTTCTTTCCCAGCAGATGGAGACTATTCCAGAAGGCTATGATGTCCAAAATCAGCTGGCACTGACTGCAGGATGTCTACTTCCAGCTGACACATCACAACCCCAATCCTAGGGCTCAGGGAGCATCACGAAGAGGGGCAGAAAGACAGTAAGAGCCAGAGGGCCAAAACATCTGTTGTGAGACAGTGTCTCCTGGAAATGGTAGGAAGCTGCACCCACAACATCTCAGTAATACAATGCCTGGACAAGACCTCAACAATGACAACACCAGGCGGTAGCCCAGTGTGGGTGGGGGAAAGCTCATACATAGAACTCCACCCCTACAGAAAGAGCTACAGGTAATTAGTGACTGCCAAGAGAGGAAGAATTGGGATGAGTCCAAGTTGGTTATCCAGTACCAGTGCTCAGTCCTAAAAACATACAAATGTGAGAAGTGCTAACCAGACACCACAGTTTGTATTTATACATTTATTCCTAGATATACACATATAAAATAATAATTTTTAAAGAAAAAGGCCATGAACTACACATGCAAACAATATCTATAACTGTTATGGGATATGCATCCATATATTATAAATAAGGCATGGGGCTTAATAAACAAAGCTTATAAAATGAATTTTTAAGAAGTAACTGCATGCTTAAAGGCCCTTGGGAGGCACATGGAGGGTTGATTACTGGGCAATGCTCCTCATCACTGGTCATTAGGTTTCAATGAAGGCACTGTCCTCGTTTTCTTTCTGTGGCTGTGATAAACACCATGACTAAGAGCAACTTGGGCAGAAGAGGGTTTATCTGGCTCACCCTTCCACACCACAGTCCGTCACTGGGGGATCTAAAGCATTGGAGCAGGACTGCAGCAGAGGCCTCAGAGAGGGGCTTCTTATTTCCTTATGCTCAACCTGCTTAAAGGGGTGGCATCACACACAGTGCGCAGGGCCCTCCCATATCAATCATAAGTCAAGAAAACATGGCATGGACTTGCCTACACACCAATCTGACGGAGGCATTCTCTCAGGTGAGTTTCCCTGTCGCCACATGACTCCGGCTTACGTCAGCTCTACAAAGCACTAACCACACAGTCACTATGAAATATCGGGTCTCCAGAGCAGCCAGTGGCAGGCACACTGCATTGCGACTGCATGCTAGCCTCTGGGCCAGAACTAAGGCAAGGTTCCCTCTTTTCCAGAGTATTCAGCATGCTCATTTACTGGCGACCCAACTTGAGAAACAAAGCAATTAAGTAAGTAAAGAGAATGACTAGCAAACTATATTTGCTCCCTATACAGCATTTAAGAAATATATAAGCACGTAAGAAATCCAGGCAGGTTAAAAGATACAGTGTGAGTTACACGGATCTGTACGTACCAGCGACAAAACTGAAAACGGAAGCTTTTGCTCTTGTTCTGTTTTTTGAGACAGGGTTTCTCTGTGTATAGCTTTGAAGCCTGTCCTGGAACTCACTTTATAGACCAGGCTGGCCTCAAACTCACAAAGATCTGCCTGCCTCTGCCTCCTGAGGGCTGGGATTAAAGGCATGCACCACCACCGCCCAGCTTGAAAACTGAGGTTTTTGTTGTCATTTAAAATCATGGACTGCTGCTGTGGGCCTGTGCTGCCAGCACCAGGATATGGAGTCAGGAGGAGCAAAAATTCAAAGCCAACAGCAGCTGCATAGCAAGTTTGAGGATCGCCTGATCTGTAGAAGACATTCTTTTATCTTATTTTTAAATACTATTTAAAACAGTATATAAGAAAAAATATAAAGAGATGGCTCAAGAGTGAAGAGCAGTGGCTGCTCTTGAAGAGGACCCAGGTTTAGTTCCCAACATCTACACAGTGACTCACAACTATCTGCAATTCCAGTTCTGGGGAATCCAACGCCCTCTTCTGGCCTCCATGGGCACTGCATACAGTTGGTCACAGACATACATGCAATCAAACTACTCACACACATGAAATGAAAAAATCTTTTTAAATAGTGCAGAAGGCATGAAGCACTGAAGTTGCCAAAGTATCTGATATCTACACACTAAGAACTATCAACGAGCCGGGCGGTGGTGGCGCACGCCTTTAATCCCAGCACTCTGGAGGCAGAGGCAGGCGGATCTCTGTGAGTTTGAGACCAGCCTGGTCTACAAGAGCTAGTTCCAGGATAGGCTCCAAAACCACAGAGAAACCCTGTCTCGAAAAACCACACAAAAAAAGAACTATCAACGATCTCATCAAAAATGAAAAGAATTGAGTAAATAATTATGTGTTGTGTTCATGGATTGGAAGGCTCTCTGGTACTGAGATGTTTTCTCCCCACCCCACCCCCAGGTTGATGTAAAGACTCAGTGGCATCACAATGCAAATATAGAAGGCTCTGTTTGTAGATGCTGACAAAAATGATTAGAGGTAGCCACAATAATCTTTAGGAGGAAAAAAAAAATCCTTGAATGATCCATGTCATTTCAGTCAATACTTGTTATGGGAACTGGAGAGAAGCCTTGGGGGGTGAGGGCACTTCCTGTTTCTGCAGAGGACCTAGGTTCAGTTCCCATCACCCAAACTGGGGGCTCACAACTGTAACTAAGGGTTCAGGGAACCCCACACCCTCTTCTGGCCTCTGTGAGCATCTACATTTATGTGCACATACACACATAAACCAAAATTTTAAAAGTCTGTAACTGTAGAGATACATAAACAAGACAGTGTAGTATTGGCATGAAGATGGACAGGTAGAGTGTGTGACAGAAGCAAAAAATTAAATGTATCTGTACTTACATGACCAATTGATTTTTATAGAGTTATTTATTTTATTTTGTGTGTGTTCCTAAGTATGTATATGTGTGTGTGTGTGTGTGCAAAATGTGAGTGTACGTGCCCATCAAGGCCAAAGAGGGTATCAGATTCCCTGTGAGGTTGCAGGCAGCTGTGGCACACCCACCTTGAGTGCTGGGAATGGAACATGGGTTCTCTACAAATGCAGCAAGTATTCTTAACCACTGAGCCATCTCTCCAGCCCTAGCCAACTGACTTTTAATGATGCTTCCAAGGTGATTCCATGGGGGCACAGATAATGTCTTCAACAAATGCTTAAATAATTGACCATTAATATGCAGCAAGAAAGATATGCAGATTAACCTTTACCTATGCATTGTTACTTCAAATGTGTCACAGACAAAATGAAAAGTCTAAGCTGTAAAAGTTGTACAAGTGAGAAAGGAGATGGCTGTGGCCTTAGGTTAAGAACAGATTTGCTCAACAGAAGACAAAAAGCAGTGCATACTGAGACTGTGGGAGAATATTTTTTTCAAAAAAATTCATCAGATGAAGAGAAAAAAAAATTACCTTCAAATAAATTTCTTTATGGTTATCAAAAATGCATAAAGAAAAAGATAAATTGAGTATCACTAAGAGGAAACTGAAAACAGAAGCTATAGGACTAAGAAAAGCTGTTTGTAAAATGTATGCTTGAAAAAGGGGGAGTTGCATCTAGAATATATAAACATTCTTTATAGTCCAGCTATAAGACAATTTCATTGCTTGACCAAAATACAACAGTAAAAAACTAGATGAAACCATTTGAAAAGATGCTTCACAGAAGGTATACAGGTGGTCAAGAAACGTAAGGAAAGTTGCTAACAGGCATGGTTGATTAGAAAAGTCAAATTAAGACTCCAGAGAACCAGAGTCTCATTTCTGAAAATGCAAAACACCAGCAACACCAATGTCAATGAGGGCATTTGGAAGCAGCCCAGAGCCCCACTCAGTGCTGGGGGAAATGCAAGGCTATGCAAGCACTTAGGAAAAACTGGTCTGTTCTTTCTTTGGAAGTTAAATGCCATAGGCCCATCAATTCCACTCTAGGGCTTTTATATATGTCCCCATGAAGGCATTTTTTTAAACCAGCAAAAACTAGAAATGAACTAATTGTTTGCCATACACATTGCAGATGCAGTCATCATGGTGCACCATAGACCTCAGTCTGCCCTAAAAAGGGACATTAACTCATCTTGAATACATGCGACAATGAAGTTCACAATTATTATTCCAAGAGAAAGCAGCCAGACAGAAAATACCACACTCTTTTTGATTCCAATTATATGAGGTCCTACAAAAGCTATGTGAACAAAAGCAGATGCCCAGTGGCCAGGGTCCGGGTGCTTCAAGAGGGGACCTGTCTCCAAGAGGGAGGAGATGATGTGAAGGCATTCTCCTGTCACAACTGGGACGGGGTTCAAATGCTTCAAACGGCATCCAATTCCATTCCTGTAAACAGAGAACTTACTGCCTGTGAGAAAGGCAACTAGAGCTCAAGAGAAAGCTAAGCCTGTGCTGTGAAAACATGGAGGGTGGAGCTTAGATCTCCAGTCCCCAGTAAACACCATGTGGGCATGATGTGGGATTCCCCTCTCTATGCTATGAATACCACTGGTTAATAAAGAAACTGCTTTGACCTATAGCAAGGCAGAACTTAGCTAGGTAGGGAAAACTAAACTGAATGCTGGAAGAAAGAAGATAGAGTCAAGGAGAAGCCATGGAGCCCCACCAGAGACAGACGCTGGAACTGTATCTGGGTAAGTCACAGTCTTGTGGTAATACACAGATTAATGGAGATGGGTTAATTTAAGATATGGGTTAGCCAGAAATACGTTTAAGCTATTGGCCAAACAATGTTGCAAATAATATGGTTTCTGTGTGATTATTTCAGGGCTGAGCAGCCAGGAATAAACAAGTGGTCTTCTACTACATGGACAGGCATCCTGTTGGGAATTGCAGCCTCAGAAGGTGGAGATAGGGAACAAGCGGGCTCTGAAGACTACCCATCTCAGCTGGAGAGATGGATATGTAGTTAAAAGCACTTGCTGGTCTTCTGTGAACTCAGGCTTGATTCTGAGCATCCACATTTGGCAGCTCATAATCCCCTGTAAGTTTAGCATCAGGGTGCCCATCACCTCTGGCTGCCATGGGCACCTGCACTCATGTACACCCACTCACATGCAGACACACGTGTATACACACATTTTTTAAATCTGTTTTTAAAAACACTACCCGTATCTGAGAGCTCTGGGTCTAATTGAGACCCATACCTCAACCTCAGGATGTGGGGTCATCAGGTCACTTTCGTTTCACTCTTCTCAGAGGCCACAGCCCTCAGCAGCTTTTCTCCTTGGTTGTCTATAACCGGCCCTGCACGAGTTGCCCCCCAGGTTGGTCGAGGAAGCCATCTCATCGTCCCGGGGTGCACTGCTAGGGTTATATCTCCTGTATGGTATCTTATGTTGCCTGTAACTGTTCGCTACACAAAGTGTCTCCTCTTTAACTCACATGATATTTCCAACTTCAAAGTTTGTTTGGGGAGACCTTTAAAGACTGTTATTTTAAAACAACTTAAATGCCCTTTAACAGACAAATGAGTAACAAAAATGTGGTACAACTATACAGTGGAATACTATTCAACTGAAAAGAAAAATGAGATATACAGATAAATAGTTGGAGCTGGAGATATTACATTGCGTGAGGAATTTCTGGCCTAGAGAGACACATACCGCAAGTTCTCTCTCGTCTGCAAGTCCGAGCTCCAAAGACAAAGACGAGCAGCTGAACTGGAGCAACCGCAGAAACCAGGGGAGTAAAGAGGGACCGTGCAGAAGGCGAGGAGGGAAAAGCAGGACACAGTGATAAGAAGGGGAAAACGGGGATGGTGGCTCTGGTTGTGGAAAGAGGAAGAAGACAAGTTAATAGAGAAGAAGAAAGGGAGGAGGGACAGATAACATCAAGGATATTTGGAAAAAGTCACAAGGAATCATATTATTTTTATCTACCTAAGTTTACATTTAATATATATCCATTAAACAAAGTTGTGCCATTTGGGTTGACAATGGTCCCTGAAGAGTCATTGGCCACCTAACAAAATCCCAACACCAGGCATGAGGAACCCTCTCTTAAGCTGTTGGTCAGGGAGAATCCAAATGACTTCCAGAACGATGTAGGCTTTTGCTGTTGCCCTTTGTCTTCTCCCTATGTTAGTTAACAGTAAGCTCCCATAACTAACGACACCATGCACTCTGGACAAGACTTAGATGACTTGAGTTGGATCTGACCTGAAGCCTGCTCCCCGAGAACTAGATTTCATGGGTACCAGAAGGTGCTGCAAGCTCCCAGGAAAGGGGAGCAACCAACAGGTCCTACTCAGCTGTGACAAGCCAGGGAACAATGACAAGACAACAAGACATACTGACAGGAGTCATAGCAGAGCCGCCTGATTGGACTGAAGGGCCACTCAACAGGGGTACATCAAGCCTGGCACTAGAAACTTAGTGGACTGCTCTGAGCTGGGGAGGCCGTGGATCTTAGAGGAGAACCTACCAGTGGCATTTCACTAAACTGGCACAATTCCTGTGTCCCAAATACTTATCCTTACATCCACAGGTGAGGAAAGCTCTCACCTCGTCAATGAAGCTTCGCTTTGCAGCAGACACAGACTGTTATGAAAACCACAACTGTTTAAATGGAGAGAATAATTGATTCCGGGGAGCCTAGCCCCAGAAGAGAGAACTCCTGCTCCTAAGGCTCAGGGGACATCTCAGAAGTGGAAAGATAGTACAAGCCAGAGGACCAGGAAGTCAGCTGTGAGACTGCCCCAGAAATAATGGGAAAATTTCATCCACCGTACCTCAACAATATGGCCACCCAAACCAGACCTGAACAAGGACAACACTGATAGACAGGTCACTGCAGGAAGGGAACTCTCGCAGGGCCCAAACAACTAGAGGCAATTAAGGGATGCTGTGAGCAGAACCATTCCTCCCCCGGGAGGAGCTCCCTAACTGGTTATCCAACATAAAAACGAACTCAGTAGGTTCTGCATGTGTACATGTGCGCGCGCGTGTGTGAGTGTGTGTGTGTGTGTGTATGTGTGTGTGTGTGTGTGTGTGAGAGAGAGAGAGAGAGAGAACAATAACTACTAAAGAGAATGAAGCCATGAATTTAAAAGGGAGTTGGGAGTACGGGAGAGGTTAGAAGAAAGGAAAGGGGGAAATGATGTAATTATATTTTAATTTAAAAAAAATAATAAAAATAATCACCCCCAAAGGTTGTTACCTTAAATTTATGTTGACTCCCACATGCCTGCATTGCTTTCTTGACATCCTTTTATTTTAAGCCCATCTCCTGAATCATTTTACTACTGGTGCCCTTTTTTTTAAAATCTAAAATGAAAGGCTTTCTTTTAATTGATTCAAGCAATTTACATTTCTTGTAACTACTGTTACAATCAGATTTACTTCAGCTGTTCTGATCCATTATTTTCTCTTTAGTTTTTTGTTTTTATTCTCTCCCAGTCTCCATTAGAAAATGGAGCTGTCTTCAGCCAGCTGGAGTTATATATACTGCCTGGAGAGAAGATTCAGGAGCTAAGAGCGCCAGCTGCTGCTCTTGCCAAGGACCTAGGTTCTAGTCCCAGCATCACAGGACAGCTGTAGCTCCAGATCCTGGGGGCTCCAATGCCCCCTTTAGGCCGCAATGGGCACTACATGTGTGATGCACAGACAAACAGAACAAACACATAAAATAAAACACACAAAATAACAATGTATTCATCTTTAAAAAAATAAGTCATACAATCTATTTTTCTTTTAATGACAGTCATGTCATACTTAACTCAAGATTAAGTTTGTTTGTCTGTAGCCCCCTCCCCATAATCCCTCCACATATAGGCAGCATTGGGAGTTTATCTGGGGTTTCTTTTAGGCTTGCCTTCAGTTTGGTAAGGCATGAGCACACCAAGATGGTAGCTTGGACAACTGTACATCTTCCTAGATCAGTTCATTACCACTTGCTTCTCTGCTTAGCATGTCGTTGCACTAAAGTCCTTCTTGCTCTGAGCAATGAGATTGCCTCATAGACATGGTGTCTATCAGGGGCACAAAGGCAGTGCTTTCTCTAGGGCAAAGGGGCTCCTCTGCCACTGGAGGTCAGCTGAAGGGGAGTGGCAGGGTTGGCAGGGTGGAGGCAAGAGGAGGTCTGTGCATGCTCCTGCCTGGAATTCACTCTCGAGTGGACATAACACGGAAAGGTGGTGGCGGTGGTTCAGATCACCAAGGGGAGTGAAAACGGAGAAAGCAGCAAGGCACAAGCTATCAAAATACCAACTCCCTGCCCAGCTGCCTAAATGGGACTTTCGGAGTGGGAAGCCTCCCATGAGCAAACAAATACAGGGGTTCCTGCCTGTGTAACGGGATAAGATGGAAAACACATTAAATGATGAAACCCTGTTTAAAAGGCACAAGTCAAAACAAATAAATTAGCTTAGCATGTTATGAAACAACAATACCCACTGCCCTCACCCCGCCCCTGCCTCCATCTCCAACTCGAGGTCTTCTTTCTGGCTCCAACCCTGGGGTTTTGGCCAAATTGAAGATAGCTTCAGAGTACAGTGCAGTTTTTGGGCGGGCCTGCCAGCTTTATTACGTGCAAGGTCCTCCATCGCTCCATGTCTGGCAGGCTTCCTCCAGCATCCCCTCATGCTTCCAAAGACAGCCATGGGCTCTCTCTGCCCATGCAGTGTGCTCCTCAAAACCTGCCTGGGGGCACTCCACTGGCTGGTGCTGCCCTGGCTCCAGGGCACAGTGGGGGCTGGGTGGTCACTGCTTTCTTCAACTTTGACCCTTCCAATTGAGCCCTGCAAGGTTTTGTCTTCTTTGCAAAAGGAAGCCTATTTCCAACCCCTACTACCACCAGCTGCCTCCCTGCCCTTTCAAGAGGACACTGAAGAGATCTGTCTGTTAAGCCTAGGAACTGTGATGTCACGCCAGCCCCGAGAATTCCTGAGCTCTCTCTCTCTTCAAGACTCAGTTTCGGCATGGGCCCTAAGGAAGCCCCTGAGGGGAGACTAACGACCCACTCTGAAAATGTCTGCATCCGACTCTCTGGGACCTATCAGTGTGTTGCTTATGTGCCCCAGAGTTAACTTAATCAGCTGGCCTTAGAATAGATTACCCTGTAGTAGCGTGGGTTGCGAGAGGCAGGAGTTGGCTTGTCTCCTTGCTCTCCTGAAACCCTTCAACGGGAAATAGGGAGGTAGGAGTGCAAAGGGAATTGAACTCACCATCACTGGGTGGGAAGAAGGGGCTACCACCAGCCAAGGTCAGGGCTGGTGACCGATCAGTGTGTTCCCAGCTCTGAAACAAGAACATGGTAGGGATATACGTGCTTAGTGAGTGAGAAAATTAATCTATGGGATCAGTAAACAATTCAAACAAGAGGGTGGGGCTGGGATATGGGGATAAACTCCCTTGACAGAGTGCTTGCCTAGCTTATATGAACCCCTGGCTACAATCCCTTGCACAACAGCAATCACAGGCTTGGGGAACATGGAGATCAAAAAGGATGCATAAGGAGATGAAGATTAGCCTGGGGTATATGACGTCTAGTACCAAAAACAAAAACAAATATATAAACAATAACAAAAAACCTATTGTACTGGGTGCTAGGCACCCCCTAGGAGTGCCAACTTGACACATGCTATCATTTGAGAGGAAGGAAACTCAGTAGGCATTTTCTTAATTAGTGATTGATGGAGGTGGGCCCAGCCTACTGTGAGTGGTGCCATTGCTGGGCTAGTGGTCCTGGGTTCTATAAGAAAGCAGGCTGAACAAGCCACCGGGAGCAAGCCAGTAAGCAGCACTCCTCCATGACCTCTGCATCAGCTCCTGCCTCCAGGTTCCTGCCTTGTTTGAGTTCCTGTCACAATGATGAACTGTGACATGGAAGTGTAAGCCAAATAAACCCTGTCCTCCTTAAGTTGCCTTTGGTCGTGGTGTTTTACCACAACAATAGTAACCCTAAGACACCTACCAAAAACAACAATTAAAAACCCACAAACCAATACCAACAACAACCACCACACGCCAAACAACAGTGACGTTTTCAGAGAGCTTGCTCATGACTTGATCACTTTGCTGATGGAGAAAGTCTTAGCTCCTGGCCTCTCTCTCCCTAACACACTACCCCTTTGTGGCTGGCTTCTCCACTTCCCAGTTCTGCTCTGCATAACCTTGCCTGGCCCTTACCTGTTCGCAGGGTGTCCGGAGCATGCCTGAGATAGACTTGACTTCCCCAGGATTGTCATCTCAAGTCCCAACCTCCAGGTCCCTTCATGAGATTTAAAGGAGGCCCCCAGGTCAGCAGAGCCCTGTCTCCTGAGGCAGGAGCATGTGTACTATGGGAATGAGGGTGTGTGATGCTATTAGCCTCATCACCGAGTTAGTGAAGATCATTGTGCTCACTTCTCTAATGGAATAGCCTGCAGAGTGATGAGATTCTATACCCACCTCTCTCACCCCCTAGGAGGACATGACACCCCCTAGGAGTGCTAGTGGGAAGTAGAATTCAGGGTTCTCTAGTGACCCAGTGAGCCCCTGAGCTGGAAGAATGCCCCAACAGCAGCCTCCTCTGCCCCATGGGGAGGGGACACACCGGTCTTCTGACGTGTCTTTAAAAAAAAGAACTAGAGTCCCCACACACATCTGAAAACAAAAAAGTCACTGCAGACCTGTGAACAGGAGACAACCTTCACCCTGAATGTGGCTAGCATTCCAGGACCCCACTGTTGGAGACCAAAGTCCAGCCAGTAACTGCACAACTGCTACCTGCTGGATGTTGGTCCCGTTCCCAGCTATTCCACTGTCCAGAGACACCAGCAGAGGCCAGCCAGCCAATAATCACCAACTGACAGCTACCCCAGTGGCAGGAAAGTTTGTCCCTAACTACCAGTTCCCATCCAGCCCCCAAGTCACTCATGCAGAAAGTAGGCTCTGGACTTCCAACCTTCCTTGGGGTTTCTGTGCTCTCTACCTCCAGAGACAAGCAGCAGCCTCTACCCCTACTCCCCACAACTAGACAGTAACATCTGATGTGGGATTCCCTTCTGTATGCTGTCAATATCATTGGTTAGTAAAGAAACTGCTTTGGGGAACAGAGCTTGGCAGGGAAAACTAAACTGAATGCTAGGAGAAAGGAGGTGGAGTTAGAAAGAAGCCATGCAGCCCTACTGCAGCCAGATGGAACTTTAGCCGGTAAGCCACAGCCACGTGGTGATACACAGATTAATAAAAATGGGTTAAATTAAGATGTAAGAGTTAGCCAATAAGAAGCTAGAGCTAATGGGCCAAGCAGTGATTTAATTAACACAGTGTCTATGTGATTATTTCAGGGCTAAGTGGCCAGGAATCAACAAGCGGCCCCCTCCTTACAACAGATTGGTGCCCAACATGGGATTCGAGTCTCCAACAGCTCTAGCCAGCTGCTGTCCAGCTCCCATCTTCCTCCTTCTTCTGTGGTCTCCAAGGAGGCAGGAATTTCTTCCAAGGAGCAAAGGAAACTTCTGGCTGGTGATTCTTGGTGACATGGCAACACCAGGCCACTCACCCAACCCTCAGAAATATATAATAAATTTATGAATTAAAACATTATGGGCCACATGACATCCTTCTAAAGGAAAGGGTCCTATAGACAGCTGTTTTATAGGGGTCAGGGATACTATGCATAGGATGCCTTCCTTAAGGAGGGACGGGCATAGGTGCTCAATAAAAACTGCAGGAAAGACTGTTCCCAGAACTTTCTACTGGAGAACATAACACACATAAACACAGAGAGAAAAAGAGAGACAGAGACAGAGAGAGAGACAGAGAGAGACAGAGACAGAGAGAATGAGACAGAGACAGAGAGAGACACAGAGAGATGGAGACACAGAGAGAAAGAGACAGAGACAGAGAGATACAGAGAGAGAGACAGAGACGGAGAGACAGAGAGAGTAGGTCAGACAGCTAAGGGAACCCATAGCCAACCACAGACAGAATAAAAGCCAAACCACTACCACGCCTTGTTTTTTATTTACCTGTGTGATTCCCAGGCTTCCGGTTGCACAACCCACTCCACCACTGTACAGTTGAAACACATTCCCCAACAGACGTGTCACTGGTAAACACATTTGCACTTTGTTCTCCCAATTACACCTTAGCTTACCAGTGGAGCCAGAAAGGAAGGATAACCTTGACCACAGCAGTTAATTTTTACCATGCCACGGTGGTAAACAAGGGAGTTAGCATGGTTGCACATATTTTTCCCTAGCGTAGCCATCTCAATATATCTGTAGAACAACAAATAAAACATCTTCTTGGCACCTCTAAGAAATGAATGACTGGGTTTCTCCAGGCTGACTAGTGGGAGGACGACTATATTACCATGCATTGGTTAAAGACAAAGGGTCCTGGCCTCTAAGCAGAGAAAAAGATAAACAGTGAGGTCAGTTAGCAAAAGGAATGGCAATGTGAGGGGCAGAACAAGCAGAGCCCCGCCCCATCCCGTGTGTGTGTGTATGTGTGCGTGTGTATGTGTGTGTGTGTGTGGCCATGTGCATGTGCATGAATGCACAATGCATGTGTACATGTGTGCAGACGTCAGGTTAACCTTGGGTGTCTTCCCCTGTTTTCTCCACCTTGTTTTCTAAGGCAGGGTCTCTCTCTAAGCCTGGATGGAAATCAGCCAGTTAGGTTGTACCGGCTTCTCAGTGAACTCCAGGGAATGAGCCTGTCTCCACCTCTCTAGCTTTGGGATGACACGCATGCGCCATGTGTGCCCATCCTCTACATGGGAATTGAACTCAGGACCCCAAGCTAGCTCAGCAAGCACTTACTGACCAAGCCACCTCCCTAGTCCCAGCTTTACCCCTGCAGTACCATCCCAGGGTGCTACACAGTGCGACATGGGTGGGGCGGGTGCCAGGACCACCCTTCATCTTGGGCTGTCATTGATGACTTCTTACATAGAGAGAGCCACTTTACCTAATTCTCCATTGGAGCAAACCCCCACAAGGTGGTAGCACGGATCTCATCTAGCAGTTCCAGGAACACATCCAGAGGGGCCCACACATGCTTGCTCCTGGGGTGTGGAACAGAGGGAGCGCATGTGTCCAGACCGCAGCTGCGTGAACTGTGTCAGCGGCCCTTGGGCAGCATAGCACAAATACGAGGATCTGAGTTCAAACCCTTTTTTAAAAATTGAGGGTGGAGGCAGACGCTGTAACCCCGGTGGTGGGGTGTTATGGAGGAAGGTACCTGGAACTGACCCCAGGTACACACACACACACACACACACACGCACGCACACATGCACGGGCACGCACACGCACACACACACACACACAACACAGTCCCACAATCCTTTGTTTGAGCAGGGCATAGCTCTGAAGATGGCCCGTGTTCTCATTACTTGCTGCATGCAATAATTTTTTTCTGCACTTCCGTATTCTGGCTGTACTTTTGCTTTTTCTTTGTTGGTATATGAGCCCATTGCATTTTGTTCCGCTGCCATTGATAAACGCACATTCACAACTGTGAACATAGCTAGAAATGTGTGCTGCCCACCCCACCTCCACAGCAAAGAAAGGAGGCCAGAGCAGATAGATGGAAAGAAAGCAGGCCAGGCATGAGGACCCAGTGGCTGCCTTCGGAGTCCCTCTAATGCCTCTCAAAATATTTGCTATGTAGACAAAATCACCCAGTGCCCAGCGTACAATAAAGGGAGGCCCAGGGTCATCTCTAAGGTCCCTTCTCATTTTACATGCTATGATTCTATTAATATCGAGAATGACTTTTACATGCTAAATGGAGTCCATGAAAGCTGACTATTTCCCGAGATTTAAAATGTCCCTCTGCTAATTGAAACTAATTCTCCAAACTGCACATTAAAAGCCCCGGGCTGATTTTTCTCTCTGATGGACCCTGACAAAGTGGCAATTGAGAGCGAGAAGCCTGCCGGGAGCCCCCTCACCCCCACCACTTCTGCCCCAGAGAGTCTTCTAATTTATATTAATGCATCTTTGCTTTCTGGGGCAAGAGGGTGCCAGCCATCCCCCATCCTATGCCACTGAAATGGGATAATATGCTGCTACCTCCTTTTCACCCTTTCTTTCTCTACTGAGAGCGTGGTAGCCATTAGGCTATAATCATCAGGATGAGCACTTAACATGGGCACCGATGCCTAGAACAGAGCCTGGCTTCTCAGAAAAAGAGACGTTGTTCTTACTTTTTCTGAGCATGGCACACAGCCTGGCAGGTCCAGGGTTCATTGACTAGGGGCAGGCTAGAACTGTTAGGGACTCAGGATGCCAAGTGCTTGCCTTATGTCTTAGGGCTTTTATTGCTGTGAAGAAACACAACAACCATGGCATGCCGACAGACATGGTGCTGGAGAAGTAGCTCAGAGTCCTACATCTTGCAAGCAACAGGAAGTCCACTGAGACACTGCACAGTATCTTGAGCGTAGAAAACCTCAAGGCCCGCCCTCACAGTGACACACTTCCTCTAACGAGGCCATATCCACCCCAGCAAAGTCACACCTCCTAACAGTACAGCTCCCTGTGAGATTATGGAGGCCAGTTACATTCATAGTACCATACCATCCAAGCATGAAGGCCAGAGTTTGGATCCCAATGCCTATGTAAATATTCAGATACAGTGGAGTATGCTTGTAATCTGGCATGGAGAAGGAAGAGTATGGAAGATCCCCAGGGCTCAGGCGCCAGCCTAACCAGACAGGCATGCTACGGTACAGAGAGACACCCTGTTCCAAAGATGAGGTAGTGAATAATCAAAGAAGATACCTGAATGTCAATCTCTGACATCTACACACATTCACACATATGTGCACATGGCACACAGACACACACAGTCAGGTAATCATCTGGTAATTGCCTGTCTCAACCAGCACCTTAAACACAAGGAAAGTTTGTAGAGCTGGAGTTGCCTTCTTCAGCAAGTTGCACTTTTAATTCTGCTAAAATTTATACAACATAGAATTTACCATTGTGATCAATTTTCAGCATACTGTCAAGTCAATCAGTTCACTGGTTGTGTGACATCTACACTGTCCATTTCCAGAATCTTGTCATCCCAAATAGAAGCCGCAAACCTGTTGAACTTTATCTGACACTCCTCTGCACCTGCCCCCCCACAAGGTGACCCACTTGTAGTAGAAGGTCGCTTATTCATTTCCAGAAGGCCCAGACTCCCTAAATAACACACAGAAATTCTATTAATTAAATCACTGTTTGGCCCATTAGCTCTAGCTTCTTACTGGCTAACTCTTACATCTTATTTTAACCCATTTCTGTTAATCTGTGTTTCACCACACTGCTGTGGCTTACCGGGTAAAGTTCTAGCCTCTGTCTCCTGCAGGGCTCCACGGCTTCTCCTCACTCTGCCTTCTTCCTCCCAGCATTCAGTTTAGTTTTACCCACCTAGCTCTGTTCTACCCTATCAGGCCAACCCAGTTTCTTTATTAACCAATAGTATTCACGGCATACAGAGGGGGAATCCCACATCACCCACTCTTGTGTTTTCTATTCACATTGATTGCGCTGAATAAAGATTGGCGATGGGTGTGCAACAGAAATCTGATTTGAAAACTTTGTGACCTTCACTCCAAAGCTGTTTAAGCCGAAGCCCAGAGGAGAAGCAACTTGCCTCTATCAGACAGCCAGGAGTCCCTGGGTAGCAAGGCCACTTGCATGACTCCAATCTCTCTCTTAAAAAAAAAAACACTTAACCCCCACTTTTATATCTGCAGCTAGCACTGGGTTGTCTGGACCATTCTTTCATAAGACTCTGAGATACAAGAGAAGGACATAACATGGTCATCACCTAGGTGCAACGAGTGTTACTATCATAAGAGAGAGAACATTACAGATGAGGAGTCTCTCTTGCCCTGTCCCAGGACATTCTTGTCACTGTGGGTACTGTTAAATTTCCCCCCTTCTAGACTTGGGGTTACTTTCCGCAGCCTCTTCGCTCATGCTTACACCTACAGAAAGAGGTAGGCATGAATAACTCAGAGTGTTGCTAGCAGTGTTTTGAAACATTTTTATAAACGTTCCTGCACTAAAGCTTTCTCACTCAACAGTGTGTTTTCTGATATGTAACCGTGCCCATAAGTGTGCGTGGAGACGGAAGTTGTTTCCAATTTACTTTCCTATTACAAACAATGCAGCAATTACAAGCAATTCTCTCTGGATAATAGACATGGACGTGGCATCGCAGAGTCTCTGTGAACACACATTTTCAATGCCAATTCTGCTTTGAATATGGACAAATTGCCTTCCAAAGTGGCTGAATTAATTCACACCCTACCCAGCAGTGGGTGTGAACTGCAGCTCCCTCTTACCTTCGTCCTCAATATCATGAGTCTTTTCAATTTCTACCCATCAGACTGGTGTGAAATGTTCTTCCTGGAAGCTATAAATGGTGTTTATCTGATTATTAGGGCAGCTGAGCACTCTTCTTATGAGCACTAATAATTTAAATTTTCTTCTGTGAATAGCTTATTCCGCTACTCCATTGAGGGGTTAGTGAGGGGCAGCCTGTAGGGAAGATGTGGCCCGCCAACTGTTTTCAGTTGGTGGTGTGAGCTAGGAGTTTGCAAAAGGCCACGATAAAAAGACCAGAGGAGTGTGGGTCCTGTCATGGCAGGGCAGAGAGCAGACAAAACTGAGAGGTCAGAGGAAGGGAGTGCCTTACACTGAGATCTGATTTACATGTTTCAGTGGTTGAGAATCAAGAACCCCAACCCTACTGACATAATCGGCACAGATCATTTGCAGAGAATAGCTTGGATACTGGTGATAAAACAAAATCCTAGGTAATCTTTGAAGTTAACCTCCGTACACCTCTCTCATCCCTAAACTTGGAAAGACAACTTGTAAACCACCTCAGAGTCTCAGTTACAAAAGAATACACAAACTGCAGGGCAGTGGTGACCCACAACTTTATTCCCAGCACTCAGGAGGTAGAGGCAGGCAGATCTCTGAGTTCAAGGCCAGCCCAGTCTACAGAGTGAGTCCCAGGGCAGCCAGGGCTACACAGGAAAACCCTGTCTTGAAAAAACTAAAAAGGAAAAGAAAAAGAGGGAAAAGATACAGGGAAGAGGAGGAGGAAGAAGAAGAAGAGGAAGAGGAAAGGAAGAAGAAGGAAGAAGAAGGAAGAAGGAGGAGGAGGAGGAGGAAGAGGAGGAGGATACACAAACAAGCTCATACTCATTGACTTCATTGTTCAGCTTCCATGGTCTTTGAGCCTGCCTATCCAAGATCTCCTTTAAGCATTACAAAACCACATACCACATACAGCTTTGCACTTTGGCTAGACTCTCCACTTGAGAAGCCTATTGCTTGTCCTCCTCTTAAGCAGCCCCCCTCCCTGAGTGTCTGAGCTTAATCAAAAGCACGTGCCAAGGCTCTCTCTCATCGTTACTTAATAAGCCTAACTCTGCTCTAGGCTGACTTGTGCTGAAGTCTCTGCTACAGGTGTCAAGATGCCCAGATCTCACTGTGTGTCCATACGACAGAGCCCTGGAGTTTCTCTGGAGTTTCAGGCAACAGTGTAGTGCTGTGTCTCCCCTGGCCACAGACTCTACGGAGCCTACTATGGGTACTCTGTGGCTTTCAACAGAAAAGGGTCTGCTGGCCCCTTTTCTGTGTATGTGTTGGCTTCATGCTGACATAAGCTCTGGGCACTGATAATTTTTCTGAGCTGGTTCCCTCCCTCATTAGCTACCATATTCGTGTTGCCCAGAGACGCCAAGTTCCTATTATCCCAATGCTGTGGTCTAAATGGGTATCTTCTGTGGGGGGAAAAAGAGAATCAACCACCCATGAAACTCAGCTACCTCCAGAGTGTGTATGCACAGGTGTGTGTGTGTGTGCGTGTGTGTACAACATGTGCATTTGGAGGTGAGAGGAGCCATCTACCCTGTTTGTTGAAAGAGGATCTTGTATTGGGACCTGAGGCCAACTGATTAGGCTAGGCTGGCTGGACAGGGAGCCCCGAAGATACTCCTGTCTCTAACTCCCCAGTCTTGGGGTTACAGATGTGCACACTTGCCTGGTTTTTCCATGTAGCTTCTGGGATTTAACTTAGACTCTGATGTTTGCACTTCAAACACTTTACCAGTAAACCATTTCCCAGTCTCTTGTTTATCATTAAATTCCCTAAATAAATAAAATAATGATGGGGCCAGAAAGATGGCTCAACAGTTAAGAGCACTTGCTGCTCTTACATAGGCCCCAGGGTTTGGTTCCAAGAATGCGTATCTAGCGCCAGTCTCCTCTGCTGGTCTCCACAGTCAACTGGATGGATGCGGTGCATTACATACAAGCAGGCACGCACACACACATTCATATAAACTTTTAAAATTAAAAGTAAAGAAAACTAATGTAGTTATGTGTCTTCGAACACGGAATGCTGGAACATTCTGCTTCTGGGTCTGAGGGAACCACTAACTTTGAACTGACTTGTGGGGAGACAACTGAGCAATTGGGCAGAGCACAGGAAACAGAAGATGCCAGAGAGAATGAGCAGCCAGGGCCCCAACTGCCTGACAGAGGCCCTGTGGGGAGCGGGGCAAGGAGAGGAGAACCAGAGACAAGCAGGGGCTGCTAGAAAGGAAGCAGTTAAAGCTGGAGAAGGGGAAGCTGCTGGTACTTCCAGGCCTGTGTATCGGGGAGGCAGGAGGGAGCAGTAGGCAGGCTCTGGAATCTGCACAGGGCTCCCTTTAGACAGCCACATGAGCATGGGGTAGACTCAGCAAAGCTGGGCAGAAAACCACATGTGAGCTGCAAATTAAACCATTCCCCAGAGCTCATTCAGGAATAAAATAAAACTGTATTCAGTTCAGTCGGAGTAGAGAGACCTCAAGGAACCCAGAGACTTTAAGGGGACCTCAGAATGGCGACTACTACATGGTTAGGCTAAGCTAACTTTAGGCAATAATGCCTCCTCCTCCTTCCCTCTCTCTTCCTTTCTCCTGCTCTTCCTCCTCCTCCTCCTCCTTGACATGGTGTCTCTTTATGTAGCCTAGACTGACCTCAAACTCACAACTGCCTCAGCCTTTTAAGTGCTAGAAGTACATATATACCATCATGCCTAGCAGAAATTTTTTTTTTTTTTTTGGTTTTTCGAGACAGGGTTTCTCTGTGGTTTTTGGAGCCTGTCCTGGAACTAGCTCTGTTGACCAGGCTGGTGAGACACAGACTTCTAGATACCCAGCAAAATTTGGTGCCTTGCCCTCTGTCAAAAGAATATCTCCTAGCAGAAAATCTTTTTTTTTTTTTT
>NC_022009.1:45494881-45518502 GCF_000317375.1 Microtus ochrogaster
AAAAATTTTTAAATATGTTTTCACAAAGAAAAAAAAAACTAACCTTGAAAAGATCTGATCTGCGAGCAGCTTAGCTGCCTGCTAAAATAAACTTCAGCACTTTGTAAAAGCAACTAAACAAGATGATACTCTAATCTGTGTTAGACCCAGCATCCAGTAAAAGGGTGTCTTCCATTTGAATGACCAGGAAAAGATGACCTGTAACTTCTGGAGAAAATTCAATCAGGTGAAATAAAACAGCTGCACATAAAGTCACCCAGGACCCAGCATGAGTGGCATATTGCTCCTCTCCTCAGAATAATCCACCAGTGTAGAACTCTTTATCCATTGAAGACGTCCTCTAAAATCCAAGAGGAAATCTTTTCTCAAATAAAAAAGAAATAAAGAAAACATTTGCCACCAATAGATTTGCCTGGAAAGTTTTTCAGAGAAAGAGAAACAATTAGGAGTTGAAACTCGAACCTATACACAGCAGGAGAGTTAGAGATAAGAGATAATAAACATGCAGTGTTTTCATGTTTCTAAAAATGCTTGAACCTTTGTATTTCTTTTTATGTGTGTGTTTGCCTACATATGTGTATGTGTGCTATGTGCATGAAGTGCCTGAAGAGGCCAGAAGGAGGCAGTAGTTACCCTGGCATTACAAACAGTTGTGAGCTGCTACATAGGTACTGGGAATTGAACCCAAGTCCTCTGGAAGAGCAGCCAGTGTTCTTAATACTGCTGGGCCATCGCAAGTATTTCCCCAGATATTTCCATTTTTTTCAGTGATCTAACAACTGGAACAATGTCTTCGGTGACTAAACAAACAGGTAAGTGCAGTGAATGGTGTCTGTGCGGGAGGGACAACCCTGAGAAACTGGGTACCCTTTTGTAAGGGACCTGCACACTCCATGCAATAGTGTGGTATCATTTTAAAATGGAATCATTAGTAAGTGGGTTGCAAATTTAAACACTGCTACAGATAAAAGTTTTTTCCAAAGAAAAGTAATTAATATGGTAATTAACATGTTTCAAGGAAAGAAAATATTTATTTATTACCACTTGTAGTCTGTGTGTGTGTGTATGTCTATGTGAGAAAGAAAGAGACAGAGACAGAGAGACAGAAAGACAGACACAGAGAGAGAGTAGGCTAGCCCAAGTACAACCTAAGGTAATGTTACCAGGAATGCTATTCATCTTTTTTGTGATGGGGTCTTTCATTGGCCTGAAGTTAATTAGTTGGGCTAGACTGGCTGGCCACAAGCCCAGGGATCCTCTTGTCTCTTCCCCCCTGGATTTGAGGCACACAGTCCCATGCCCTGCATTTTTATGTAGGTTCTGGAGACATAGCTCAGATCTTTGTGTTTGCAGGCAAGGATTTTACTGACTGGGTCATTTCTGTAGTCTCCACTTTCTTAATGTTTATTATCAACTTGTATTTATTATAAAAGGAGTAGGTTTCATTGTGACATTGTTACACAGGATTACCGTATATTGCTCTCTCCTGTCCTGATACACAACTCCTGCTAGTTCCATTCTTCCCAAATAGTCACCCTCAATTTTCATTCATATATATGTACCTGTCTAGAGTCTCACAGAAACAAAGTATTAGCACCAGAAATGAAATACATACCACTACTCTAAATTACATGGGAACAAATTAAATATAAAGGAATATACAATATCTTAGTATTGATATCTTGACAGAGGGGGGCCATTGTGGGGTTGGGGAGAAACCTAGTGCCAGGAAAACTCCCAGGAATCCAAGGGGATGACCCCAGCTAAGACTTCTAGTAATGGTGGAGAGGTTTGTCTGAACTGGTCTTCTGATTGTCATCATGGAGCCTTTCGTTCAGTACCTGATGGAAGCAGATGCAGAGATCCACAGCCAGGCACTGGGCCAAGCAGTTGATGAGTGGGTGGAGGGATTATATGAGCAAAAACTGGGGAGGGTCAGGATCACGATGGGAAAACCCACAGAGACAGCCGACCTGAGCTTGTGGGAACTCACAAACTCTGGACAGACAGCTGGGGGTCCTGCATGCGACCAACCTAGGCTCTCTGCATCTAGGTGATAGTTGTGTACCTTGCTCTTTTGTGGGGACCCTGGCAGTGGGAACAGGACCTGTTCGTGGTGCATGAGCTGGCTCTTTGGAACCTATTCCTTATGGTGGGATGTCTGTTCAGCCTTGATGCAGCGGGGAGAAGCTTAGGCCTGCCTCAGTTTGGTATGCCATGCTGTGTTGATTCCCACAGAAGGCCTTACCCCATCTGATGGAGACAGAGGAGGAGTGGATGGGGAGGTGAGGTGGGGAGTGGGAGAGAAGGAATGGAGGATGGAGAGAGAAGAAACTGTGGTTAGTATGTAAAATAATTTTTAAAATGATGAATAAAAAGGGAAGAGAAAAACAAAACAAAAAAAAAACAATATCTCACATGAATACAGTATCAAAAGCCTGCAAGGAAATACTGGCAAATAAAACCCAACAATGTGCAGAATTATGTACCATGGGCAATGAGATTCATTACAAGATTGCAAAGATGGTTCAATACTGAAGGAGAAAAATAGAACAACCATATCCAATGAGACATATCTAAAGTCTAAAAGCTACCATCTACATATAAGAGAGAGCATGTGATACTTGTCTTTCTGAGACTGGGTTACTTAACTAGGAATTTCTCGCTCCATCCATTTATCTTCAAATTTTATAATTTCGCTTTTATTAGTGAATAGCATCCCATTGTATACATGACTCACATTCTCATTATCTATTCATCAGTTGATGGGCATGTAGGCTGTTTCCCATGTCTGGCTGTTATGAACACATCAGCAATCACTCTGATGAGCAAGAGTCTCTGCAATAGTTTATAGAGTTCTTTGGGCATATGCCCAAGTGATACAACTGGGTCTTGTGGTAGCTCTAGTTTCAGCGTTTTGAAGACCCTCCACACTGATTTCCCTCGTGGCTCTATCAGGTTGCACATTTACCAGCAGTGAATAAGTGTTCCCCTTTCCCCACATCCTCACTAACATGAACTGTAATTTGTTTTTATTAATACTGCCCATTCTGACTGGTAGTTTTGATTTGCATGTCCCTGATGGCTAAGGATGCCAAACACTTAAGGGTTTCTTAGCCATCGAGGTTCATCTTTTGAACTCCCTCTTTAGCTCTGTGTCCCGTTTTTAAGAGGGTTATTTGTTTCCTTGATGCCCAATTGTTTTTGATGTAGATGTTGTTTGTATATTCTAGATACTAAGCCTCTGATACACACACACACACACACACACACACACACAATTAGTAAAGATTTTTCTTCCCCATTCTGTAGGCTAACACTTTGCCCAAAGAATGGTGTCAATTGCTGTATGGTAGCTCTGTAGTTTCAGGAAGCCCCATTTATTAACTGTTGGTCTTAATGCTTGCAACATCAGAAAGCCTTTTTCTGTGCCACTGAGTTCTTCCTAAATGTACAACTTGTGCACTTTGCAGTGTGCCTGAGCCATGCTCCATGGTGCTGACTAAATGCCCCTTCAACACTTTGGCTCTGCTCCCAGCGTTACATGTCAATCACAGAGATTTCACTGTTTATACAGTTTTCTTCTCTTGTAGAAGAACAATGGCTAAGTGTGGAAAATAAAGACCAAAGCTTAAATCAAAATCAAGTGCATAACAATTCTGAGGTGTTCCTGGCGGTGCCCGCCTGTGTTGCGTCCTGTGATTTCATTGCAGCCTTGGTCTGAACACACACCAGGTGTCCCTGGAACGGCACACATCACCACACTGCACAACAGCCCATGCTATCTCAAATACGCAGCTCTGACTCCAAACCAGCTGTTCTCAACCTGTGGGTCTTGACTCCTTTGGGGTCAAACGACCTTTGCCAGTGGTCTCCTAAGACCCTTTGAAGACACGGGTATTTATATTATGATTTATAACAGTAGCAGATTACAGTTATAAAGAAGCAGGGGAAATGATTTTATGGCTGGAAGTCACCACAACATGAGGAACTGTATTAAAGAGTCTCGGCGTCGGGGAAAATTGAGAGCCACTGCTCCAGGCTATGGTCTGTATAGACTGCCGAGTTTACACCGCACACACGGAGGTTTTCACTATCTCAGAAACACAGCGGTTCAGCTACAGAAACACAGACTTCTAGTGTTTTCCTGCTATCATTCCTCAGGATGTACAAATTAGAGTATCTTTGGACTGGATTGTGTTAGAATATTTAATTTCTAAAATTGCTGTTTTAGTTGGAGATACAAGTTTCATAAAAAATGAGAATAGTTAAACAAATTCTGGCTTGGGATTAAAATACAATTTCCAACAATGTCTGATATGACCCCAAACATACTCTGCCATGCTGTACTCCATGTTTGTGTAGAGCAGAATTCTCATCACAGACAATCACAAAATAGAAAGAGCAACCACCGCTGAAGACTTTGTGCTCTGCAGCTGGCTCAGGATGCCCACCGACTGTGCTGTGGGGACACCCTCAGGGCTGTGAGGCCCCCCACAGAACCTTCATCCTTGGCAGTGTTCAGGAGGGAGGGCAGACCTCAGGACTGAGTTACTTCCAGACACCTCTCTCTACCGCTCCTTCTCCAGTCCCCACTTCCCCAACTGCACACAGGGTTCCCTGATCCCAGTGACAAACCACCCGACAAAGGATGCTATTTGGAGCCACTTTCACAGAGCTGTTAGGAGATGGGCTGGGTTTTTATTTTGGCTGTCGCCAGTCCCCTGATGTCTCCTTGCCCATTCAGCGGCCGCAGAAGGCAACCTTGCCTGTAGGTGCAGAGTGTGGGACTCTTTTGTCCTTCACACACCTACCCAGGATGTGGGAGACAGATGACAATGGTACAGCAGCAAAGGGTGTGCATCTGGAGGTCCTTCTCTTACGTCTTCATGGGCATGAAGGTTATCTGAACTTGTTACATGCATTCCATGTGTCTACATATGTACATTTGCCTCCCTGTGAGGGCCATGCGCCCCATGGGTGGCTCCTCTGTAGCCCACACCTCTGGATGCACCTATGTCGAAGTCAGCGAAAATGACCTCACTGGGCCTTGTCTCTATTCCCTCCATTAGCTTAAAAAAAATAAAAAGACAGTAACCTCATTTTTAAAATAATTAAAAGCAGATAACCATCGATGAAGAAGCTTGGGCTGAGCATATACTCAACCCCAGTGAGAGTCCCCAGCCTCACATATGTGCCAATGAGGGCATGAAAGGCTCAGCTGATGCTGGGCTGCCGGCAGATGCGTGGCAGGGACTAGCCATGGAGAGACTGATCACTTCCTAACAGTTGCACATATGCTTGTCCCATACCCCTTGGACCCTACTTTATAGCACAGCACACGTCCACAGAGCTTACGCAACGGTTAGTAAACCCCTACACAGAGGTCTAAGCAAGTGCCCACTGCCAGGCCAGTGGATACAGCATGAGAGCCTGGCTGTGTAGCCAAGTCCTATCCCATTAACGTGGGTGAGCAGCGGGAAACAGTCCCGCCAGACTGAACACAAGCATGCACGAAAGAGCACACATGATTTCCTCTCACACAGAACCCAGCTCGTGGCTGCTGCAGCTGTGAGTGGGAGAGATTGACATAAAGCTTGCGGGAGAGTGTGTAGGGACAATGTCTCACCAGAATTATTGCAGTGGGCAGCACAGGTTCCATTTGTTAAGCCTCCTCAAACTATGTCAATTAAGTTAATTTTAAACAAAGCAAACTTCAATGCATACATCATAGGTGGCTGGTCTGGAAAAGGACAGTATCCCTAAAGTGAGTGGCTAACATGCAGATATGATTATGTTTGTAGGTGTATCCTTCACGTGGAATGTATGTGAAGAAGAAAGCCAAGTTGTGCAAGCAGCCAAAAGTACAGTTACCTACTACATTAGTTTGGGGTTGATCATACAGATGGTAGGAGTCTGTATGAAGAGAAACTGAAGGCGGGTTTGGCTGGCATTTGCACTATCTCTAGGTGAGCAGACCTAATGGGTAAGTTTGAACATTCAGGTCCCCACCTCACCCTGTCACCTGCCAGATGTGTAGCCTCAGGCAAGTGTGTTCAGGCTGCCTCACAATCACCTCACACTTCTGAGCCTCAGAGATGCCATGTCCTATTCTAGCGGCATGGGTGAAATCAAAAGCTGCGGAGACACAGCAGGAGCAGATTGTGCTAACGGGGCGTGGGGGGGGGTCGCAGAGCAGGCAGGCAGGGATGTAGGTGAAAGCTCTGCTAAGTTTTCTTTTGTTTGCGAACGTTGTGTGACAGTTTCCTCCGAGATTGACACATTCTATCCTTTAGGGAAACTCTTTGAACGGGAGGTAAAATATTCACAACAGCAAAAGGAAGTCCCTGAAACTGACCAGATTCTCTAGGCCCCTCCCTGCCAGTGTAGGCAATATAAGTTGAGTGTTCACCATTAGACAGAAGGAAACTGAGTTGCAAAGGAGACCCTCAGGTGAGGCAATCCACAGAGATGAATCTGAGACCAGACCTGGAAGAAAGAGAAACCAGCAAACTTCCTGGAAGAGGTGTAGACCAACCAAAGCACCTGGAAAGGCCACGTCAACCTGGGGAGCTGCCTACAGGCTGTGCAGTGTGCTTCAGGTTCCCAGCCTTGTGAGATGTCATCCGTGGTGGGGTGGCTTTAGTGATGCAGCTGTCTTTGAGTCATTTCTGGTCTTATAAGTAACCCCTCACCTATTCTCCTCTAAGTAAGCTCAATAAAATTGCTTGGTGCACTAAATTGGACTTGGGTGGCATCCGTACTTTGGTCTTTCATGGGCTCTCTATCTGGGGGAAGTAGACCGAGTATTGCATCTCCCCAAGAAAAGCTTGCCACGCCACAGAGAATCACAAGTTTGGCATACACGACGGTATCACAGTGTCAGTACTGTTCTGTGCTGACACTTCTCTACTTCCGGGGACTAAAGATTATTCTGCCACCTCCAATTGTTTTTATGAGGCAAACCTGCAGCCCGAATCAATGTTCTCCTCAAGGGCAAGAAGCAGGTGCTGGCATGGTGCGAATGTGGCCGCCAAACAGAAAACCCCATCCGTAAAACCTGAGTTAATGACATTTGGGAGGGGGCGATGGAAGGTAGTTAAGATTCTTGATAAGGTCACTGAGGTAGGACCCTCCTAACAGGATTATTGGCTTTATAAGACGGGGAAGAGGGCAGTGGGATGGCTTAGGTTAAAAACACTTGCTACAAAGCCCAGCAACTTGAGCGCAATCTGTAGAACACATATGCACTTGGAATGACAGAACCAAGTCCACAAAGTTGTCCTGTGACTTCTACATGTGTACTGTGGCACATGTGTGCCTCCACACACATATACACATGCATGCACATATGTACAAAGTGATCGATTTTTTAATTAAAAAGAAAAGAAGAAGAGAGAGCCAATGACAGCTTGCTGCATCATGTCCGGTGACACCCTTCACCCTTCACCCCATTACAATGCGGCATGGAGGCCTTCATCAGACTGTGATCTGAGTTAAGCTCTCTTCTTTGTAAATTACCCAGTGTTTAGCAGAGTACCAGGAAATGGACCAAGAAAATAGACAGGGAACTGAGGTGAGAGGCATTTCAGCTCTCACGGGGTTGTGCCCCCCAACTTGGGGCTATTGTCTGCTAACACCCAGTGTGGAGTTCCATGTTTTCAGTGACTCTCAGGGCCAAACTGGGAGACACTTGATGTCAAGAAGAAAATGAACTGATGCCCCCTTCAACAGCTCGCTTTCCAGGAGGGCAGGGCTAGGATTTAGCTTCTTGATCACTTGTGCCCATTATGGAACTCAGCATTTTTGCAGGTCAGTTCCTCCTTGAAATTTTGTTGAATAAATCAATAAACACTGAAGACTAAATTAGATGATGTCTATAAGCATCCTGAACAATGCCTGTCAGGTTCATGCTCACGAACAATAGTGCCTGCTATCCCCTGTAGATGTTGGAGCTGCCATCTCTCTCCTTGCTCCTCAATGAGGTAACCCAGGAACAATGAGGATAGAGCTAGGAGCTTTAACCTGTCACTAACCTGGCTAGGCAAATGAGGCAGCTCTCCAAAAGTGTTATCTGTGAGCTTCTATAGATCATACCAACTGCTGTACAGAAAAATACACTGTTTGCTTTACACACACACACACACACACACACACACACACACACACACGTACCTGGACTAGAAGTCTTTGAAAAAGAATTTCCTAGATTGGGGAGATGATTCATTGAGCAAAATGTTGGTGTGCAAGAGTGAGGCCCTAAGTCCCAATCCCTAGATCATAATAAATGCTGGGTGTGGTGAAGCGCATTTGTAATCCCCACACTGGGAAGGTGGAAGGCAAGGGCAGGAGGATCCCTGGGCATTCACAGGTCACATATTCTGTCTTATGCAGAGGCAAACAAGGTGGAAGATGAGACCTAATCACTGCCGAGGTGGTCCCTGTACACTTGCCAGGGCACACATACATGCCATGATACACATGTACCTACCTATCTACACATTACACACACATGCATACACACTTTATTTTAAAACTTTTAAAAGAAAGAAAAAAATCTCTTCATGTCTTGCTTTGTCCCCTAGGTGGGAGAGTTGAGAGATTTTTCAATACCTAATCCTTTGAACAGATGATGGCCACTTGCCTTCACACTGATGTTGCAGAACCTTCTGGATGGGATCTTTGTGTCACACAATTCTAAGGGGAGCAACCATACCATGGTCTCAAAGAAGTGGGGCACCAGTGGCCAGGCCGTCAACCACTGGCCCAGGGCTCTCTGCTCTACCCGACCTTCCACGCTTTCACCAGACCAATGAGCTCCTTCCTTCTCGTGGGCAGACAGGAAGCTTGAACCTGATACGGGGTGTCTGAGAGAGAGCTGGGGAGGGCAGAGGGCTGAGCACGGACACAGTCTCCAGTGTGTCTGATAGGAGCTTTCTCTATCAGTGGTTAGAGCGGAGAAATAATCTTAATAGATTCCCCAAACTTGAACCATTATTTCACTTCTGGGAAACCCAGGGTTTTCTTGGGTTCTCCTAGACAACTATATTCTACTTGCCATTGTCTTTATTGGGACCTTCTGCTCTCTTTTCACAAGCAGGTTGATCTATCTGTTCTTGTCCTTATTCTCCTAGGGTTTGGGCTCAGGGCCAAGGTGGCTTACTGGAGAAGCCATCTTCTCCATTCATCAGAGAACAGCATGGCTCTAACTCATTTTGTGCAAACGTGGGGGCCATGGAAGAACCTGGGCGGAGTCCCTGTGACCTCCTTTCTTAAAGTTCCTAGGGCTTAGCTCCCCATTTGGGGATATATTCTGGTTTGTTCATTTCTAGTTAGCTCTATAGTATTGCTAATTTTCCTTAAGAAATTAAAGAATTTTCTTTAAGAAATTAAGAAAACTGCATCTGAATTTGCAAAGGGATGAATTCCTTTCTAATGAGGCAGCCTTGTTGTTTCTCAGTGCTCACTGTCGCTCCCCCCCCCCACTTTTGAAACCCAGATTCAGCTCTGACTTTAAGACCTGAGTCATGGTTTGTCTAAAGTGATTCTAAAATCTCTTTTTTTAGATTTTTCAACATCCTTGTGACCAGGGTAGGCATGTGACAGCATCTAGACCCTTTCTTTCTCTAGCTGGAAATACAAACTACCTGGAGGGACCCTGCATCCTAAAGGACCAGTACAGAAGACAAGCTGTACCAGGCTTATGGACCTGTCATAACAACCGATAGCTACAGAACTTTGGATAAGTTATTGACTTGCTATCTGCCTCAGTTTCCACATATGCAAATAGGAATAATAGAGCATGTCACGGGGCACTGAGTCATTGAAGTGTATAAGGGGCTTAGAACAATGGTTGGTACACTGTATTCTTAAAATAATAACAGCCTGTAAATAAGTAAATCAGTTAGTAAATATTATTTTAGTTTAGAGCTTGCTGATTCTCCAAAAGTTCATTGCTATGTGCTTTGTCCCAGCCTATGGTACTCATGGGAAATGGCAGAGCCTGTAGGAGGTGGGGCTAGGCAGCGAGGGTGCCTGTGAAGGAGATAATGGCATGCTGGCCCCATTCTGTTTCCTCTCTGCTTCCTAGATGCACAAAGTGAGTAGCCCTCTCTGCCATGTGATCCCTCTATGGTGACCCCACAATCCCAGAGCACCCTGTGCCCACAGCTCAGAACAACATCACCTAGTGGACCATGGACAGACACCCCTGAAATTGTGATCAAAGTCAGCCCTTCCTCCATTGAGGTTGGTCTATCTCAGTGCTCGTCGCAATGGTGGAAATGCAAACAACACTAACCACTACCATGATAGACACTGTCTTCGGGGATGAGGAAAGCGACAGATGATGCTGAGGGGGAAGAGCTCTGGCCCCATGGGGTGTCAAGAAGAGCCTTCAGAACCTGCTCTAGACCCCAAGGGATGACTCAAGATCCCCACTCAGGTCATCAAGTAAGTGCCAACAGGATGTCTTGTAGTGGCCTCGTTATATTCTGCATTCCTTTAAGAACTGCTATGGGCCACTATTCTAGACCCCCAGGACTCAGGCATGACCAACAAACCCCTCTGCCTTACAGAGTCAACATGCTTTTTTTAAAACTTGTTTCTCTGATAAGCTTATCCATTTAATATCAGAGAAATCACCTTAATTCTGATCTGGGAACTCTACTGAGATGTTCCTAATATACTTCTTGTAAGCGTTCTATGAATATTTAAAGGGAACCCATATATACAACCTATAGGGACTGCGCAGGCACAATCCTAAGACATAGAAGAGAGATCAGTGTTTACCCATCCACGTCCAATGAATACTATTCTTGAGACAAATAGACCCAAACCCAACTGAGGGCCAGTGCAATGGCCCAGCAAGTAAAAAGACTTCATGTGCGACCTGAAAACCCGAGCTCAATCCCTAGAACCCCCACAAAAAAAAAAATTCAGATGCCATGGTGTGTCTGAAGTTCCAGCACTCCTATCGCATGGCAGGAGGGGAAGATAGGGTCACTGGAAGCTCTCAGGTGAGCTAGCCTGGAATAGTCAGCATGACACAGAAAACAGAAAGCCGCTGCCGCAATAAGATGGAAAAACCAATTTCCAAAATTTGTCCTCCGGTATCCACATTCACACTTGGCACACGTGCAACACACACACACACACACACACACACACATACACACACACTGATGATGATGATGATGATGATGATGATGATGATGATGATGATGATAAATTTCGCAAACACAAATGGCCTTATCTCTGGATAAGAAGAACATTAAAACACAATAAAAATGTATGAAGTGAAATCTCGAATGTTGGCAAAGATGCTGTCTACCTAACAGCCCACAGCCTGGAGATTAGTTAGGAAACCATGGTACCTCCAGCTGGATCATTTGGAGCGGAATAGCCTCTGGCCTTTGTATGTCACTCCCAGGTACCCCCCAGCACAGTTGCTCACGGACATCCCCCAGGAATCACAGGTTAGAGAACTCACTGGATCGCTGTAAAGGCCCCAGCTTGAAGCCGTGAACTGCTCCTGTGCAGTTCAGATCAGACACAGTCCAGTCACACGGCAGACTGCAGTGTAGCAGTGGGAACAGCTGCAAATCAGCATGCAGGAATGTGGGAGGACCTCCCACGCATGGGTGCTGGAACAGCAGAGGCAAGACAGGCGCGTGGGCCTGTGGTGAAATTCCACCGAGGAGAAGCGTGTGTACACCATGATGAGCTTGTGGCTTACCTTGGCAGGAAGTGGGGAGCTCATGAAGCTGAGGAATTCTCCGTCTCGGTGGGTGCTGGGTAAGGGGTACGTTTGGTCTATGGAACATCGTTAAGTCACACACACCCGTGAACGTTCTGCAGGGAACTTATAATTCCTAAAGGGAAATGAGAGAAAGGCTATTTCTCCTGGGGAAAACAGCTCGTGTCCCTGGGAAGCGTGAGATCACCCTGCCTGGGTCATAAACAGGGCCTACCCACATGCCCTTGGTTCAGGTCTATAGACTGTGAAGGAGTTGACGAGACAGGAGGACAGGGTGTGAGCTTAATATCTTGCTAGGAAGAGAGAGAGACAGAGAGGCCCAGCCCGCCACATCCTCCAGTTTCACACAGTCCTTGGCTCCTAGTGATCAGGGCATTCATGGTTAGTCACTGAACCCCTCCATAGGGTGTACTGTCTGACGCTCCCTTGACATGAGATGAAACACTCAGCCCCTTTCAAACTCAGTCATATTGTACTGTGTGGCTAAGGCCGGCTGTGGACTTGGAGCAGTTGTTAGGAAAGTAGCTGAGAAATGCCTAAGGTGTGTGCCTGTCCGCAGTACTGACACGCAGTGCCATTTCCAGAGTGGCACAGAGCTACCATGAACTCCTCCTGCAAGCAGGGACGTCTTTTCTTCTTTATGAGACTGGAAAATGGATCCTTGCTCTCAGAGGAAAGGACGGGACTCACGCTCGCACAGGCACTGTGGGAAACAGCTCGTGGCCAGAGCGCTCTGCCTTCTCTCTCCTCTGTCTACCAGCTTTCAGAACTCAAAGGGGGTGTGGGAGAGCCAGGCCTGTGTCCTTCTGTGCTGTTAGGGGGGATGAGGGGAAGAGAATTGCCACCTCATGGAGTGTGTCATCACCTGTCCCAGAATCATGTGACCTACCCCAGGAATGTGTTCCCTTGGGGTGTGGCAGCATTGCTGAGCATGATGAGAAGAGGGGCAGGATGAGTTTTGATTGCCAAGGGCCTTCATCATCAACTTGACTAGGTGCAGAATCACCCGGGAGACAGAGGCACATCTCTGGCTATGTCTGTGCTGGAGTTTCCTGAGACCCAATTAAGGAGAACCTCCACCCCGACTGTAGGAACCCAGAAGGATTAAAAGAGGAAAATTCCAGAAAATGCTGACCTTCCTGGCCCGGAACGATGTAAAGGGTCCTGACATGCTGCCCGTGGTGGACTGGGCCCTTTGAACCTGTGTTGCAGGTCAGCATGCCCTGAGTCAAGCTTTTCCTGACAGACAGCCTATCAGAGTAATAAAAAACTAATGAATAGCGCAAAAATCAAACCATGGGAGGAAACTGGCTTCAGAGGTCAAGTCACATGACATAGCCGAAGCCAAAGGTCATGTCAGAGGCTGTCATTGTGGAGTTGTAATGATGATCACATACTTAGCTGTTTTAGTAAAAAAATAAAATCCCGTATTTGTCACTTAAGAACATATCTGGCATCACCCCGAAGTCAGTCCCAGTAAAGCACACCAGTTGGAGATGAAGTTGCCTGGCGCAGGTGATCCTGGCACGTCCTGGTCCCTTGCCCAACCTGCAGTGCTCTATCAACGTGGAAACACCTCACACGCCGAACTCTCTAATTCCACACCATAAACGAAGGGAGGTGGAGACCAATATCTCTTTCAAAATGATGCTAAAGTCTGTACACACGTGTGTACATTTATACAAACAGACAGACATGCGTACATGTCCATACACATTCATTCACAGGATACATGTGCATAGTTAGCTCCCCCCACACATAATCCACACACATACCACACACCTACCTATCTATATCCATACGCACATACATGTGCACACACATATGCATGCATACATCCTTGTAGGGGAGCTGCTGCTTAGCACCAGGGAGACTATCATGGCCCCAAGGGAGTGGAGGAGGTTTGGGTACCTGGGCATTCACAGGTTACATATTCTGTCTTTTGCAGAGGCAAACAAGTTGGAAGATGAGGCCTAATCACTGCCGAGGTGGTCCCTGTACCCTTAGCAGGGCACACATACATGTCATGACATATATGTACCTACCTATCTACACATTACACACACACACACACACACACTTTATTTTAAAACTTTGAAAAGAAAAAAAAATCTCTTCATGTCTTGTTTTGTCACATCCTCTTCAGAATGTACTGCTATGACTTCCTGAAGCTGAAGTTGGAAGAGATCTCAGGGGTCATTTTATGAGGGAAGAGGGAACACCTAATGCTGGGGGCTTCCAAAGAAACAGGGGTGGGGGGAAGAAAAGCAGGAAGTTATTTTAGAGTACTGGCCAGGAAGCTTCCCACTCGACTTCACAGAGCCCTGAGACATTCACAGAGAAGGTAGTCATGAGGTATAAAAATCTAGGCACAGTCACCGAGGAAAACCTGTACTCACACAGGTTCACCTGGCCACTTATGTCATCATCCCACCCCACCCCCACCCCCAGACAGCCAGCTCCCTGCCTAATCACAGGTCAGTTTCCAGAATAGTCCCCACCATGATCTACAGGGCCATACCTGGTAGTGGAGCTAGCTGGAAAGGGGCAGCTATGGCAGAATCTGCAGACTGCCCACCACTTTGGCCTCAGGAGCCCCAGAGAGCCAGCTCCCAGAAGACACATCTGCTTTTTCCCATTGGAAGTCTCCAGAGATTTCCAGGTGACCCAAGGTTAAGGGTGACCCCTTTGGCTTGGTTCCAAAGAAGACAAGTTTCTTGAAAAAAAGTCCAGAATTCCTGCATTAGTCACTTTTCTCACGGCTATGACAAAATACCAGACTAAAGCCACTGAAGGAAGGGAGGGTTTGCTTTGACCTGTGGTCCATAGTGGCAGGCAAGTTAACGGCCCAAGCAGCTGCTCACGTAGCCGCCACAGTCAGAAGCAGAGACTAACAGGTCCCATGCTTAGCTCATCCCCTTTTTGTTCAGTTGGGGACTCCAGCCCACGGAATCGTTAGAGAGAGTCTTGCCACTCAACGTAACCTAGAAACTCCCTCATAGACATGCCCAGAAGTTTGTCTCCTTCATGATTCTAGATCAGTAGTTCTCAACCTGGGGGTTGCAACCCTTTTGACAAACCTCTATCTCCCCAAATATTTGCACCACAATTTCATAACAGCAGCAACATTACATTTCAGAGTGACAATGACGTAACTTTGCAGTTGGGTCACCACAGCGTAAGGAACTGTATTAAAGGGTCGCAGCATCAGGAAGGCTGAGAACCACTGTTCTAGATTCTGGCGAGTCAATACTCAAAATGAGCCATGCTGATCTCCAGACATTTTCGAGAGTCCTTGGAGCTGTACAGCCTTCACGGCGCTCCAGCATTGCCCACCGCCCACATGGCCACTGCATTTCCAGATCCCTCTGGCTCAGAGGCGGCACCGAGGGAAGCTCTGAGAGGCGGTCAAGCAGGAAAGGGAAGGAACTGGACACCACTAGGGGTGTGCTCTTTTGAGCAGAGGAGGCCACCAAGGGAGAAGCCACCTGCTAGGGCCACCCATGGGACCCAAGAGCACCTGGAGAAGTGCCTCTGTAACCTCACTTTGGCCCCAATGAAGCTCGGGGATGTAAAGAAAAGCCATGGACAGGCACCAGTGTTGTTGTCTGTGTCTAAAGAAAGCATCACAGACAGGTGGGGCCCATCAACCACTGCCACATGTTCTGGGGGGCAGAGCTGAGATCAGAGAATGGGCAAAGCAGATCCCCGAGACCAAAAGGACAGCCAGACCTTTCTCTGGCTCCCAGTGGCTGCCTACCATGTCTGGCCATCTTTGGCTGGTAACAGAAGGCTCATCTCCATCTGCATTCTGGCACAAAACTCCTCTGTCACGTGTCAGCTTCCAAGTCTTTCCTTAGCTATGGACACAGCGACTCTGTAGAAGAAGGTCTATCTAATCTAACAGGCATTGGCCCATGGCCAAAAGAAGATTCCATAGGGGGACTACAAGAACACTCCACTACCACAGCAAAAAATTAGACCTTTCTTTGTTTCATCCCACAGTGGCCATCATTTCTACAGAGTCCCCCACCCCCACTGCTGTCCAGCACACACTGCAGGGAGCCATCATCCCACGCGGCCACGGACAGTCTCTGCATTTCTCTCACGGTGAGCCGGCTCTCCGTTGGCAACGCCGGTGCCTGTCCCTGCCAACAGCTTCGAGTCAGCACTGTGTCCTGCCTGTTCATCACCAAACCACAAAAGGGAAGAGGGTCTGGTCTTGACCCCTTTCCAGAGAAAGGCCTCCTTGGCGCCTATGCAAATGTGCTACCTCTACCCAGCTCTCTCCCTGTAAACTAGTGTAGCCAAGGGCGGGGGCAGATGTGAAATGCCAGAAGGGCCCTGGATCCCCTCCTCCAGAACAGGAACCTTACTAGCACACTGACTGTCACTAAGAAGGTCTTGGCTTGGCAGGCAATCAGTGAAGGCCAAGAGTATCTGCTCCAAAATGTCCTAGTCAACCTTGTCTACAGGCACACCAGAGGAGCACTCCACAGCAGTTCCCAGAAGCAATTTCAAAGTTCCACTTGAAGGGCTAGGCATAGCACCCAGCTTCCTGTTCTCAGGAGTCCCGCTCTCCAGCTGGGGAATCCGAGGGATACTGAGGCCAAGAGATTTGTTACCTTGGGCTTGGGGAAGGTGGGTTGGAGAAGTCGGGGAACACTCCCGAGACCCCTCTCCTCTACCTCTTCAGCAAAGGGTTTGCAAGAGAGACAGTCTGGAAAGGTCTGGGAAGCTCCCAGGCTAGGGAGCAGCTTCTAACCACAAGCTCCTCTCAGTGTTCCTTTGCCATAAAGCCTTCAGAGCACATTCAGGCTGGGGCACCACACTGAGGTGGAAAAGGAGCAGAAAACCCTGGAGGAAGAGCTGTCCAGGGGCTATAGACCTGAGGGAATGGAGGATGCTTAATAGCTCCATCGTGAAGACTCCTTGTAATTAAGATTCTTGGGACTAAAGTAATTCCCAGGCATTTCATGGAGTCTCTGTCTTCAAACAGGCAGATAAGCTGTAGGAAACAGCATGGGACTAATTGATGGCTCCAGTTGGGTCTGAAAGAAAAGATATAATTGGGCCACACAAAGCATGTCCTGCCCAATTACAAGAATCAGCATGGACGGGTTGACCTGTGACCTATAAAACAAAATTAAGATTTTTCCAATCTCACTAGGAGGTGTGTGTGTGTGGCAGGCCAGCTGCCCTCATCTCTCGGCTCCCCAGTGTGGCGACAGAACACGTTCAGAGCCCTGGGAACAAGTCCCACAGGCTTTGACCAGCTGTTGTGTGACCTTTCAGCTCAAGCTTTGGAGAGCTGGGGGCCAGGGGTGGGGGCCGACACTCAAAGCTTTTCCCCCAGATGCCCAGATACATGTGACAAATGAGCGAGCGTCTTTCTGTTGGGCTCTGGGTGCCAGCGAGCCTGTTCTTTATAAACAAATCAAAATCCCCAACAGCTCTGGGACGTGTTGATCATGGATAAGCCAGAAAAATTAAAGATGGGAATGGAAGGGGTGGGCTGTGGAGAGGCCCTTGATGTCTTTTGAAAACAGCCTATCCTCGTTCCCTGCAAGCCTGCTTCTCTCCTGGGAACCCCAGGTGGATGGCCAGCTTCTAGGACAAGGGCTGACCCCAGACAAGGGAAGGCCTTATCTCCTTTCATCCTTCAGCCTCCATACCTGGGGAAGATGCCATGTGGATGAGTCATTCCTCAACTCACCCAGCCTTCAGGAACCTCTGACAGCAAGGAGATGGAAGACAGGCCTCAGTGCCCCATGAAGACACACCGAGAAGTGGACGTTTGCCTCTGTGCAGCAACTGCAAAGCAAGAAGAAGTGCACTGAGCAGCCAACTCCCTTCCTTTGCTTTGCAAATCAACACGGTCCCCAGATTTGCTCTTGGCACGCGCTGCCTAACTGCTGCTGTTTTCTCTGAAGTCGCTGCAGAGAGTCACATAGTGAGCTGGCATGCTCTTTTGAAATGTTTATCTTGTTCTTTAAAGCAAGGGACACGCTGGTTCCTAAACTAATTTGGGGTCGCTAGATCTTTTTTCTTCTTTTTGAAAAAAAAAAAATCTCTGCAGTAAACACGCGGGCTTGAGTAGAATTCAGTTGCATCGGAGAGTCAAGTAAACAATCACAGGGCTTTCGAGAGGATGAGCACTTGCAGATCTGCCCAGAGAAACTTATTCTCAGTTCCCCCACGGAAAGGCAAAGCAGTATGCGATCATTAAGCTGTAACATAGAAGCAGAGCCTGAAAACTGGGTGATAAATACCATCTGCTCCTGCCTTTCAGACAAGGAACCCCAAGAATGGCCCAATCTCGGTAGCCATGCTGTATGAACTCCACTGATGTGTGCAAGGAGACACTTCCATTTGCAAACTGCCTCTCTAAAAAAGATTTTAGTTTTTAAGTGTGTGCATGTGTATGTGTCTGTCTGTCTGTCAGTCTGTCTTTGAGTGCAGGTACTTGTGAGGGTCAGAGGCATTGGATCTCCTGGAGCTAGAGTTAGAGACAACTGTAAGTCACCTGATGTGGGTGTGAGGAACAGATCCTAGGTCCTCCAAAAGATCGGCAAGTGCCCAGCTGGTCTCTTCAGCCCCAAATTAATCTTTATTCTGGAGAAGAAAGACCATTCAAGAAGATCACTCCAAAGCCTCATCGTTTCAACCTGGCATACAGCACAATCTTCTTTAAAAAAATAAATGAATTAGAACTCAGAGCTTCAGGCCATGCACATAGCTTCCATGATAACTATTATAAAAGCATCAGCATGAGCCCCAAATCCCCACACTCAAATTGAAGCTCTGGGGTTAGAATGACATTTTATAAATTACATGTGGTATTTTGATTGCATGATTTTTTTTTCTCAAAGAGTTCAAAGGCATTTATAGATATTCGGAGGATTGCCGTGATACCCTGGTGAGGTGGCAGATTCTATTAGCTCAGTTGTTCAATTGGGAATAGAAAAATCTAAGAGCAGCCGAACAGTTGGGCAAAAACCATATGGCGTGTTACTGATAACGCCTTGGGAAGAAAACAGGTTTCCTAGCGTCGTTCCTAGCTTCGTGCCTCTGTCCAAATTGCTTATAGCATTCTTTAAAAGTTAGACGATGTCAAGGTGATTGTAAGAGCAAATATAAACCCCTGCATTTCTAAGCCACTGGGTCCGTTTCCACCTGCAGAAATGAAGGACCTGAGCCCCACCCCTACAGCCTCAGCCCCAATCCCTACCACCACCACCAAGCTGCCCCAGCCCTGTGGAGAGCTGAGCCTTGAGGCAAGAAGAGTAAGACCAAGATGTGTGGGAACCCAGAGAGGAAGTCCAGAAGTATGTCTCCCTCTCTGCAGTAGCCTAGAAGGCTTGTGGCTCATTGCACACCAGTGGTAATGACTTCCTTTATTCTCTCAGTCTAAACAAGAAGTGGAGAAGGAAGAACGGGAAGAAAGACGTGGGCTTGTTGTCTAGGGCAGATGGCGTATTGGGAACAGATGCCAGGCATGAGGAAGGCAGTCCTCAGCTCCTGTCTGCTGTCATCGTCTCTTCAAGGACCTCCGGGATACAGAGGATAGGGAAGCAGCCGCGGCCAGAGGAGAGGGGCCAGCTGGGCCGCTGCTGACCAGAGGAAGATCTCTGGCTCCTAGGGAGTCACTACATTCCAAGGCACTTCCAGACCTTACAGCTGAAATCCTTCAGCATGTCCTGGGGTAGCCTGGGAGCAGTTTCCGGGACATGGTGCCTGGGAGAAGGTGGGAAAATACTGCTCCCATGAGACACTAGCTGGGATAGCCCAGCCTTGCAGGTGGGCTTCGTGCACTGCCCTCCGTTCCCTTGGCCCAGTCTTTCTTTTTCCCACATCCTTCTCCTTCCTGCTTCTGCATCCTTCATATACTGTGCCAGCTACCAAGACAACCTATGCTCACCTTGCACACACCCATGTGCCCATCAAGTGTGAAACACGACTTCCTCAAGGAAGTCCTCCCTCCTGATCCTCATCCCTACTCCTCTCATCTGTTTTCTGAACACCACTGTTGGTCAGGATGAAATTAGTAATAATTATTAATAATAAGATTAAATCAGACGGTACTGTTTACTGATGTATGGGACACATGTCCCACAGGCCATAAACCACAGGGCAGTATATCACAACTCTTCAATAATAATTACTATCAAAAATATCAAAGAAACTAATCAAATGAATAGGACGGAATAATGGGCTTAGTAGTCCTAGTCAGGATAAAACACATTACACACTGGGTCGTGTGAGCTTGTCTTTCTCACCATGGCTGGACCTTTCCATGTCCACAGTCTGGGGTAACTGGAGACCATCTCTCCCACTCAGCGTCCACTTGATTGCTGGCTTTGAGCAAAAGAAGGAAGGAGAGCTGTAGGAGCCCAGCAGAGTTGGGCGAGCTTGCTCCCCGTAGCCTGCAACCCTGTGGTCCCCTCTACAGACCAGTCTTCTCTCTGTTGGAAGTAGCAAGTTCACTTGTACTTTTCAGTGTTTCATATTTGTTCACGGGAAGTTTTTTTTCCCCTCATTACTTCACAGGCTTTGCTTGTTTGGAAGAAATCAATTTGGTTCATTATACTTCAGCCAGGCTTTGAAATACACAAGAGACTTCCAATCTAAGCCTTTTGTGATTGCACTTTATTGAATTAAGACCGCTTATTCAGTTACAAAGAAAGGCCCCAGCAGCATCGGAATCATTGTTTATGAGCTTTTGACTTTTCTCTCTCAGTAGAATTCTCCATATCCCAGGGGCATCTTCACAATACCACAGGCACAAAGGTGCCAGGCTCTTCCCTGAACCCACTCCATGCCACTGAGCTTATCAAGCATCCAGAAGCCTCTCTCCCAAACAGGGAAGTTCCCTAAGGAAGAAGTCATTTGGACATCAGTTGTGGCATCTCCAGCAAGGCCACGCATCTTCACATGCCAGACAATCTCTCCAGAGGTGAAATGCAAGTAACAGCACTCTTAAAAACAGGATGAGGGGCTGGGGAGACGGCTTGGTCAATAAAGCACTTGCCACACAAGCATGGGGATCTGAGTTCAGTCTTCAGAATTCACATAAAAAGCAGGCTGTGGTCTCCCATAGTAAACTCCGCGCTGGAAAGGCAGAGAGCTGAGGAGCCTTAGGACTTTGACCAGCCAGCCTGGGCTACTTGGTGACCTCTAGGCCAATGGTCTATGCATTCTCACTGACCAGCATGCACACAGAGGAACACACAGACACATCTGCATGTGCACACGCATGCGCACACACATACACACATGCACACATACATGCATGCGCACATGCACACACACATGCACACGTGCACATGCACATACGCACACACACACATGCACACACATACACACACCAGAATGAAAAACTAAAGATGGGGAATAGATTAGAGAGAGGAAGAAAGTTTGCATAGTGAGGGTAGAGTCATACGCACATAGCTGGCAGCAGAGCCATCCTCAGAGAAGCTGACAGGGCATTTACTGGAGGGGATTTAGGTGACCCAAGGTACCACAGAGGTACCTTCTAATAATCCGCAACACCCTAGACTTTGAAGGCAATGAGAGGGCACAGGCAGGCCACACATTTGCCATAGACTGAGCCCTGTCTTTTTCAGCTCTGTTCACTGAACATAGATACCATTTCCAAAAGTCTCTAAACTTGAGAAGAATACACTCCACATGTGGCTTCAGGCCCCCAGACTATCAGTTGAGGAAATCGGAAGCTTTATTTCCTTAGATAACAAGCACACATTCAGAACGCAAATGTCCTTCGTTTCCATGACAAATGGTGCCACCCTGTTAGCCAGTTACCCAGAGGTCAGCACACATCTGAGAAAAGAGGAAGCCGCGGGCGTTCCAGAGACTGGCAAATGAATCTCTGTGATCTGGACGCTGTAGTTTCTGCAAAGTTAAGCTAACAAGGGGTTGTCAGTTTCAAACAGGAAGGCAGGGTGGAAAGGGACCAGAGAATTGGAGACGCGGAGCATGCATGCCTTCAACAGCAGGGAGGTCACCCCCATCTCCACCTCACCGAGATCCTGGCCAAGCAGCTCACACTTCCTCTGACCATCTTCATAGACTCTGGAGATGAAATCTTCCCAGACGGAGACCCACCCCTGCTCCTTCCGCATGGATGTCATCTCTACGGTCTGTGCATTTCCAGAGTGGATTTCTTGAACCTGTTGCTGAGGTCCATGAGCAAGCCGAGTCCCTGGGCTCAGGCTGGACCATTACTCACAAGAGCGAGGTGAGAATGGGCTTTGCCCCACCCTTCCAATGACAGTTAATCGCCCATGCCAGCGTGAATGGGCCACTTGTGGTCCAGTTCAGACACTGTCTCTGGATGTATTTCGAAAGCCCAGTCAAGATGAGGTTGGCATTCAGGTCCGTGACTTCTCTCATCATCTAATTCCCTGAGGGGCTTAACAGAGCAAAGGCTAGAGGGCAAGTCAATTCACACTTCCCTGCAGCCTTCTAGTCCTGCATGGGCTGGACACCTCCTCTCATCTCCTCCAGTTCTCACACTGGTGTGGATGCCACCATAGGCCTCCTGGTTCCTAGGGCTCTGTTTTCCTAGATCCCCAGTTTTCAGGTGGCACAGCACGGGGCTTCTCCCCTCACACCAATGCTCAAGCCAGTTCCTCGCCCAGTTCTCCAGTACGTATACCCAGACATCTTCCCTGCCATTGGGCTTCTCGGGGAGTCCCGACTGATATTCCCGCCTCCCCGTTTTGACTATATGATCTGCCACCCTCGTGTCTTCTTTAGTCTCTTAGGCTCTCTACACCTCCCCACCCCTGCCTACTGTGGTCAGCAGCATGGTCTTTGGGGCACAAAAGTCTTGACATCTCTCCCATAGCTTATGGGATCAAAACCAAACTCCGGAGTTCCATGCTCAGAGTGCTGGGGAATCTGGCCCATGGAGATGTTCCAGCCTTATTATCACCCTCCCTTCCTGGCTCTGTTGCTGTGGCCACCCCAAACCATACAGTCCTTGAAGCTGTCTGATTTCAGGTATCTGCACCACATACCTCCCAAGTAAGCACCATGTGTGGAACACTTAGGACCTCCTGGGCACTGTGATGGGTTCTAGGAGTATGGGTGAGCAGGGGTGGTATGTATGGTTCAATGAGCTGAAAGAAATGTTGTAAGTGTGGAGTTCAGATCCCATCACCCCTGACCCTGGGAAAGTGTCCTGACTACCGCCTGCCTGCCCTGCTAGACTGGAAGGCCGTGCCATAGACCTTGCAGGGAAGTTTGACCATTGAATGTGAAAGAAAGTTTAACTATTGACTATGAAGGTGACTGCTATAAAAACAAGAGATAAATCATGTCCAAGGGATAGAGACACTAGGATAGTCGTGTGCTGCTGGATGTGAGCATGCCAGAGTGCAGCCACCATGGACGAGACTATGATGATTGTTCAGAGTATAAACATCCAGCTCATACATAACAGTGGAGGTTAGCAGGGGTGGGAGGGCAGGAGAAGGGCAGCCTTTGTTTAATCCAGATTCAGTTTTGATTTGGGGAGATGAAAAGATCCATCATGAGGATGACGGTGATGGTTGCACAAGAACACGAATGCGCCAAATGTTACTGAGCTGTACCCTTAAAACTGTTGACAGGGCTGGCCTAGTGGTTAGGAGCACTTCTTTCACAAGCCTGAGAACCAGAGGCTCGATCCCAGAACCTCTGTAAACACTGGGCACGGTCCTGCCCATGGGCCCATAACCCCAGCGCTAAAGGTAGGAAGATGGAGCTCTCTGCCTGCAAGCCTAACCAATAAAATCATACCCCGTGTTCAAGGAGAGACCCTTCCTCAAAGGAACAGGTGGAGAGAGATAGAGAAGGA
>NC_022009.1:45519290-45523739 GCF_000317375.1 Microtus ochrogaster
ATACACCTGCACACACATACACCGCACACACATACACCTGCACACACATATACCTCATACATAGACCTGCAGATACACCTCATAACATACATCTGCACATATACACCTGCACACACATACACCTCACACACATATACCTGCACACACATACACCTGCATACATACACCTGCACACACATATACCTGCACACATACACCTCACACACATACACCTGCACACATACACCTCACACACATACACATACACCTGCACACATGCACCTCACACACATACTCCGGCACACATACACCTGTACACATACACCTGCACACATGCACCTCACACACATACTCCTGCACACATATACCTGCACACATACACCTGCACACACATACTCCTGGACACATACACCCCACACACATACACCTGCACACATACTCCTGCACACACATACACCTGCACACACATACACCTGCACACACATACACCTGCACACACATATACCTCATACATAGACCTGCAGATATACACTTGCACACACATACACCTACACATATACACCTGCACACACATACACCTGCACACATACACCTGCACACACATACACCTGCACACACATATACCTGCACACATACACCTCATACACATACACCTGCACACACAAATACCTACACGCATACACCTGCACACATACACCTGCACACACATATACCTGCACATATACACCTGCACACATACACCTGCACATATACATCTGCACATATAAACCTGCACACACATATACCTGCACACATACACCTCACACACATACACCTTCACACATGCACCTCACACACATACTCCTGCACACATACACCTGCACACATATACCTGTACACATACTCCTGCACACATACACCTGCACACACATACACCTGCACACATACACCTCACACACATATACCTGCACACATACACCTGCACACATACACCTCACACACATATACCTGCACACATACACCTCACACACATACACCTGCACACATACACCTGCACACATGCACCTCACACACATACTCCTGCACACATAAACCTCACACACATACACCTGCACACATACACTTGCACACATACACCTGCACACACATATACCTGCACACACATACTCCTGCACACACATACTCCTGCACACATACACCTCACACACATACTCCTGCACACATACACCTGCACACATACACCTCACACACGTACACCTGCACAATATACCTCACACACATACACCTGCACAAACATATACCTGCACTAATATACCTGACACAGATACACCTGCACACATATACCTGTACACATACACCTGCACATATACACCTGCATACACACACATTTGACACACATACATTCACACACCAAAAATAATTAAAATAAAAAGTTAAATGGTTAGGTTAAGTCTTGTCATGATAAAGATGCCTATGTAGAAACTCCATTGTGCATTGTTCATATGTGAGAGTGTACATGTGTGAGGATGTGTGTGTGTGTGTGTGTGTGTGTGTGTGTGTGTTTGCATGGGAAGGCTACAAGTCAGCTTCAAATATCACCTTCTAGTGATGTCCACCTTGCTTTTTGAGGCAGTGTCTCTTACCTTTAGCTAGAAATCAACTATTGAGCAGATGGCCGGAAAGCCCAAGGAACTGCCCATCCTCATGTTTCCAACTGGGATTACAAGCATGTGCCACTAGGCCTGACATGATTTTAGAACATGGGTTTAGGGACTCACATTCAGGTCTCAGCACTTGCACAAGAAGCACTTTGACAGCCACCATCTCATCAGCCACCGTTGACCATGATCACAGGGACAAAACAGGCAGAAAGACAGACAGACAAGAGACCACATTTTTTTTCTTTTGAGACACCAGCACTGGGCACCACATCATAGGGATGCTGGGAGAAAGGGAGAAAACAAGCATGCCACTAAGCCTCCTCTCAAGACAGCCCAGCAGAGATCCTTTTAAGATATAGGCTCAACGTCACACTGCAAGCCACAGACTCAAAAGAAGGGCACCCACAGGCAAAATAACAAATGACAGTGACTCAAGCTTGGAAGGAGGCCGAGCAGGGCACCAGAGAGCAGTGGGACAAACTGACACAGTCTCTTGACATATCTTTAGAGTCCCTGAACAAGAGACAGGTGAGGAGGGAAAGAGTAGAAGAAACCACAGTTGAAATGTTTCCAAATTTGGTAAAAACTATAAACTCGCAAGTACAATAAATTCCCAAACCCCAGAAACAGGAAGGAAGGAAACCAATGTACATAATAACAAAATTGCTCCAAACCAATGACAAAGAGAAATTTTAACTAAACACAGTCAGAGAGGGGAAAGGAGAGACACATTACAGACAGAGGAATCAATGTAAGATGATCACCAAATTCTCACCAGAAATGACACATACCAGAGGGCAGAAGCACAGTGTTTGCAAACGCAACACTCTCCCTCCTGAACTTTCACTCCAGAGAAACATCGACTTCCTAAGAAAAGGCAAAACTGAGACTTTCCAGCCATGCAAAACCTGAAGAGATCTGTCACCAGCAGAACTTCAGGAGGAAGAAAAGACAACGTTAAATAACAGACAAAAGTTGGTTATGCATGAAGAAAATTAAGAGTAGGAGAAAGAACTGCTTACCGCCAAGGCTGGCCACCTTTGTTCAATCCCTAGGACCCACGCGGTAGAGAGAACCCGCTCTCACGGGCTGATCTCTGACCTCCTCACACCTTTAAAAGATAATTAGCTCAAGTCAGCGTAATAGCAATGGAATGTGGCTTTAAGCACGAGTGGACAGGTGACCATGTCAGTCTTATGCAGGCCCAGGACAAGCAAATACAACTGCTGCGCTTCATGCTTGCCATGGCTGTCTTGTCCCCAGAGGTCACATGGCAAAACTCAACGAGAGATGTGTGAGAAGAGTATTTGTCAGGAGCAGAGGAGGGATAAAAAGAGCTAGAAGGAAGACTTTTAAACAGGGCGGAGGTAAAAGTCATCAGTATGCATTATAGGCACGTATGAAATTATCAAAGAAAAATGTAAGTAATTAAAACATCACAGGCAGAACTGCCACTTTTTTCTGCTATCCTTGAGCACGAGGCACTGACATGATACTTAGACATACAAGCAAGCAAAATGCTCATACACATAAAATAAAAATAATTTTTTTTTAAATTGAGACACAGATGCAGCTAAGCATGCCCTTGATGAAACTCTAGTACCAGAAGACTGAGGCAAGAGGACAGATGACTCAAGGTCAGCCCGGGCTACAAAAATTAGACCTTATCTCAAAAATTCAATAAAGTAATAAAACTTGGAAACGGTAAGGGATTGGTGCTGATGGTGACCTGAGGAAAGCTAGAGAAACTGCATCAGCAGGCAGCGTAGACTCCGCGCAGAGAGCAGGAACAGGAGTTGAGGGAGTCATTTAGCAATGGTAAACCAGTCAGCTTGTCAAGAAGAGAGAGTCATCAGGCTCGTTCCCACCACTAATAAAAGAGCCAGGACACATCTGTCACAGACCAGAAACAGTGGTAAACTAACCCGCCATTGTAGCTTGACTCTCTTGATAACCATGGATGATCTGTAAGGAAACTTGGTACGGATCCCAAAGCTTTGGATTATACTATGCCAGCTTGACCTGACCTGAAATCTATAAACAAGCCAACTAACCACAGCAGAGTATGTTCCTTTCAGGTTCCTTTCATTGCTGTGATAAAACATCCTAACAAAATCAACACAAAGAAGAAAGGTCTGATTGGCCCACAATCCCAAGTAACAGCCCATTGTCTTGGGGGTGTCAAGGCAGGAAGTCAAGCAGCTAGCCACATACACCGTCAAGAGTAGAGAGAAGAAATACATTTTTGCCAGCTTGCTTTTACTCTCATCCAGCCCTCTCCCGTCCTCACATAGTGCAGGAACCCTTGTCTAGGGAATGGTGCTGCCCACAATGGGCTGAGTCTTCCTATATCAGTCAATAATCAACATAATCCTTCAGAGACATGCTCTCAGGCCAACCTAATCTAGATGGTTTCTCACTGAAACTCTTTTTCTACTGATTCTAGACTGTGTCAAGTTGGCAGTTAAAATTAACCCCCAGCAGTTTGGAGAGCTTCTCAATTTTGAAATGTGTTTTCAGAGGGCATTCTTTTAAACATGGTTCTGTCTAAAAAAAAAACCAGAACACCACTTTTGTTTATAACTTCATACAAACATCATGAATAGAGGGCATACTCTATGGAAAATAAATCATATACAATTTACCAGGATTCAAATCATACAGAGGATTTATTTCAAGCACCGTGACACAAATTAAAAATGAGTAAGTGATGCCAGGCATGGTAGCAAGTGCTTTTCATCTCAAAACTGAGGAGGCAAGACTAAATACATCTTTGAGCTTGAGGCCAACTGGTCTACGTAGTGAGTTCCAGGGTTCCAAGACAGCCAAG
>NC_022009.1:45523905-45533614 GCF_000317375.1 Microtus ochrogaster
AGAAGAAGAAGGAGGGGAAGAAGAAAAAGGAGGAGGAGGAAGAAGAGAAAGAAAAGAAAAATATCTGAAAAATTCCCCAAATATTTAAAAACTAAATAACAAACTTCTAAGTAACTTGTGAGTCAAAGGGGAAAATCCTGTATTATAATGAACTTTGCAATACATGGAAATAAAATGGCACACCGAAGGTGTGTAGGTGGCAGGAACTGGCCCTGAATGAAATATGGAGCACTATCACTTAATCAAAAACCAGGAAATTCCTCGGGCCCTGACGTCCTCCCTAGAAAAGGAGAAAGAAGAAAGAAAATCAATACTAACCTCATCAAAAGGCAGGACCTAGGAACGGTGCTAATAGATCAGTGGAAGGGAGGGATGACAGAAAAGGTCAACGGAAACAGAGGAGGCATTCGCAAAGATGAATCAGAGTAGATACCCCTTGGCAGAGCTCTCTGGGAAGAGAGAAGAAGTCACCAAACTCAAAGACAGAGAGGGACACTGGTGCCAACCCACCGGCAACAAGACAGTTACAGGCTATTGGGAGCAAGTTTACAACACAGAGGAAATGGGGACAATGACAGACATGTACCAACACTGTACTCATAAGAATAAACAGATTAAAGACTGGAGAGGTGGCTCAGCAGTTAAGAGTACTGGCTGCTCTTGTAGAGACCCCAGGTTCCATTCCCAGCACTCATACTGTGCCTCACAGCTATAACCCTTGAGGCCTCTGCAGGTGGGTAGCATACATACATATATACATACATACATACATACATACATACATACATACATACATACATACAAACAGATAGACAAACATACAGTCATAAACATAATAAATGTTTTAATAGAATAATGGACAGATCATAAGAGCTTCCCTATATTGTGTCTATTAAAGAAATTGAATTTGTACGTAGAAAACCATGTCACAGAGACAATCCCAAACCCGCATACTCAACTGGACAATTCCATCAATCGTTTGAGAAAGAAACAAAACTAGTTTTTCCCAAGTTTTTCTAGAACCCCAAAGAAAGAGTACGGTTCCAGTCCATTTCCTGAAGCTAGCTTGGAGGCTGCAGCCAGGCACTGTGGTCCTAGTTGTTTGTTCTTCTGCAATTTAAAAAGCAAAATAGCTCAACAAAGAGTTGCTTAGGGAAGAAATGGTTTATCTTAGCCCACAATTACAGGTTACAATCTATAAAAGCAGAGAATCAAGGCAGGAACTCGAAGCATCTGGGCCTAAACCATCCACCGTCAAGAGCAAAGTGTCTGAATGCATTCATGCTGCTAACTGTGCAGCTTCCTCTCTCCACTTTTACGTACAGTCTGAGACCCGGACTCAGGGAACAGTGCTGCCCACAGTGGGCTGGGCCTCTCGCGCATCAATAACATAATCAAGATAGTCTACAACAGACATGCCCACGGGAGCTAGACAGTCCCTCGTTGATACTCCTACCACAGTTATTCTACACTATGTCAACCAGTTCGTTAAAACCAACCATTACATTTGCATTGGAAGAATTATGAAGTGGATTGTGAACATAGCTATGAATATGCTTAGCAAACTTTTCACATAATGAGGGCAACAGAATTCAGAACTGATTGTATGCTGTGGCTGAAGGGTATTCTTAAAGAAATGAGAGGTTGATTTTACATTTGAGAACCAAACAAAGCCATTAGATATACTGACAACATAAAGGGGAAAGCAGGGGGAGTCTCCATACGTGCAGGAGACTCCTCTGGCAAGTTTTGACATCTCATCTCTTAAAACTACCCTCACAAGCCAGATGGTGGTGATGCGTACCTTTAATCAGAGCACTTGGGAGGCAGAGGCAGGAGGATCTCTGTGAGTTCGAGGCCAGCCTGGTCTACAGACCTAGTTCCAGAACAGGCTCCAGAACTACAAAGAGAAACCCTGTCTCATAAAATTTGAGGAAATCTCCTCAGCCTGATACAGGGCATCTACAACTAAGATCTGTGATCACAGCGTGCTCAGCCCTACGTGGACATCTGCTACCTCTCCTAAGATGCAAGGAATGTTGCAGAAGAAGGGGAAGGAAGAACGTAAAAGCTTCAAGATAGGGAGGAGGGCTATGAAGTGCTGTCTCCTGTGCACGGCACAGTCATTGCTACTACGATGTCACAGAACTCAGGTTGTCTGCACTGGGCCTGCAGCAGAACAGAGTTGCTAACTGTTGAGCGTGCAGCTCAGAGGGCACTGCCTGTCCCCCACCGATTCTGGAAGAGAGATAGTCATTGTCTTCATTCGTGTGCCCACTACTGAGCCAGACTCCAGCGTATAGCTCCAACCCTGTGGGCGCACAGGTGTCCCTGAGCTGGACTGGCATAATTGGAAGATTTTCACAAAGTCTGCAGCTGCCAAAAAGGATTTAATTGATTCTAATGCCCTGTTCCACAACTGTGCACAAAGCTAACAGCTGTTGGTTCAAGAAAGCACATCTCAAAATGACCTCCTCTTCAGCATCTTCCTGGGACCCTGCGACCAGATGCCTGCATGGTCCATCAGACTGGTCTCAATGAGGTGACTCTTCAACTTTTGGTAACCGTAGGAGGCTGCCTCTGCTTGGAGAGAAATGACCAGCCCACAAGACAAAGCCTGACCCCAGAGGTGAGCATGGTGTGACCAGCACAGGATGAAACAGTCCTCAGACAGAGGCAAAGGCAGCTCTCCTTTGGGAAGCTATAAAAGGTGGCCCATGACATCACAGACATCATCTTCCAGCTGCACAGAAAAGGGGGAGATCAGTGAGGCACAAGGGGACACTGTCTTAGTCAGGGTTTCTGTGGATGTGATGAAACACTTTGACCAAAAGGCAAGTTAGGGAGGACAGGGTTTACTTGGCTTACACTTCCATGTTACTGTTCCTCATCAAAGGAAGTCAGGACAGGAGCTCAAACAAGACAGGTTCCTGGAGGCAGGAGCTGATGCAGTGGCTATGAGGAGCTGTGCTTATCGGCTTGTTCCTCATGGTTTGCTAATCCTGCTTTCTTGTAGAACCCAAGGACCACCAGTCCAGGAATGGGCCCTCCCCCACCAATCACTAATTTTAAAAAATGCCCTACAGCCTGATTTTATGGAGGCCTTTTCTCAATTGAGGTTCCGTCCTTTCAGATAATCCTAGCTTGTGTCGAGTTGACATAAAACTAGCCAGCACAGGCATCTTTGGCTGTCTAACCCTGCTGAGCTCCTCCTCCCCAGCCTTCCTAGGAAAGCAGAGATATACAGTGACAGGCAAGGGGTCAGCCATGATAAAATAATACTGGTTTTCCTCCAAGATGCCGAAAAGGAGACTGAAGTACAAGCCATTTGGGTTCCAAACCAGACAAAGCTGACATACAGACTCTCCCATTTGGACGGGTCCCTAGGTGGCTTCCAGAAAATCAGGGGGTGGCTCTGTCTGACCTTGCCCCCAGAAACCACAGTTCGTTCCTGAATGAGCATTCCTTTCTCTCCCCCACATTCCCATTCCTCCTGGAGCAGCATCCCGAAAAGAACCCTCCTAGGAATCCAGCCTCCAGCATGGGCCAACACCCTTCCCACATCACCAGGCCTTCTCCATCCTGGTGTCCTAAGGCACAGCCTCTGTAGTCAGCTGCTGCTCTGGCTCAGACTGCCAAAAGACGGCTTATGTGGGTGGGATGGAAAAGCCTGGAAACTCTCTAGTCACTCTGACCTCAGTTGTCCCAAAGACAACCAAACCTTCGCATCAGCCTGCAGCGGGGTCTTAGGCTAAGTGGAGATCTCAAGAGCACACCAGCAAAGCACAGAACAGGCTGCCAGGCCTCAGCAGCTGACACACTAAGGAGTAGAGACTTGGGTGTTACAGAGACTAGACAGGGCGATGTCAAGGAAATAAGCCAGTGTGAATGAGGTGGGAACACAGAAAGGTGGCGGGTGCTGAGGGAGGAATTGAGAGAAGGGTCTTAGCCCTGAGTCTGCTCAGAGCTGAGGGCAGCAAAAACTAAGCATCAGTAGGAAAAAAAAAACAGAAAGAAAAATATCCAAACTCTCTAGACAGTAGAATTAGCCATAGCAGGACAGCAACAAATAATACACGGAAAGAAAACAAGGATGGACTTCTAAAAACAAGCAAACAGGAGCTTCTATACGGGATGAGTACACAGATCTGAGAAATGGGCCAGCAGGAGCTCAAAGAGCTAATTCTGGAAATAATTAACACCATAGAAAACAAACAATATGTTTGATACTACCACCTCTTCTTTCCAACAGAACAGTGGCGCCCTCTCTCACTGAGAAATGACACTGGCCAGAAGAGAGGTCACATGTACTCTCACATCCAGCTGTGTGGTACACAGCATTTACACACACACCTTCAATCCCATGCTGGCAGCAGGACCCAAGCTGGAGTCCTTCAACTGATGCCACAGAACTAGCTCTCCTCACAGAAAGTTGCTGCCTCAGCCCCTCTCTCTTCCATCCCACACAGTCCACTTTCTCTCTTCCCTGGAGTTTCCTTCACAGTATGGCTCAACCTTGGAGTTCTGTGCAGTCAACGTTTGGAGCTGATTTTTTGTCTTTCAGTCCCAAGTTGTCTAAAATTATACTAACCAGTTTCCTGACTTCTTGCATATCTATAGATTCATAATGTCAGTTTAGCTAGGTATAAAATGATACCCCTGTGCATTTTCCAAGTAGGCACCTGTCTCCTCAGGCTGGAAAGAATATGCAAGCTATATTGGGGAAATTGGAGAAATTGGGGAAACGGATCTATTTTAGTAACTTTAATAGGAAAGGAAGTGGTGTTGACTACTTGACAATCCAGAGTCACTTGGAGAAAGGGGCTGCTGAGGGACTATTGAGTTAATTAATATAGGTAAATTTATTTTGACGGTGAGTGAAACTGTTCTCTAGACATGAGATCCTCAACTATCTGAGGCCGAGCTGAGCATGCATCTTCCTCTGCTTCTAGACTGTGCATGCAGTGGGATGAGCTGCTCAGTGCTCCTGTTGCTCTGGCCTCCTGCAACAAGGCACTATGTCATGAACTGGGTGCAGGTTAGTTTTCTATCAACCTGACACAAGCCACGGCCATCCAGGAAGAAGAAATATCAACTGAGAAAATGCCTCCATTTGATTGCCCTGTAGGCATACCTGTGGGGGCATTTTTTGATTACTGATTGGTGTAGAGGGGCCCAGCCTACTGTGAGCAGGTAGTCTTGGGTTGTGTAAGGAAGCAAGCTGAGCAAGCCATGAAGAACAAGCCAGCAAGCAGATTTCCTCCATGGCTCCTAACTCTTCCGGCTTGAGTTCTCGCACTGACTTTTCTTCAGTGATGGGCTGTAATCGGGATGCGTAAGCCTAAGAAACCCTTTCCTCCAGGGTTTGGTCACGGTTGTTATCAAGCAACAGAAAGCGAACCAGGACAAACTGTGAGCTACAATAAACCTACTCTGAAGTTGCTTTTGTCAGAGAGCTTTATCACGGCAACAGGAAATGAGTCTAAGACCTCTGGGGAGACTGGCCGGGAGGCTGTCTCTGAGTAGTTATCTGTGAGTTATGAGGACAGATGAGTGTACCTGCTTCATGCAGGGAGGAAGTTGCAAAGCTGCGGGGCAACACACAGCTGAAGGGTCAAGATGCTGTGCACGGGTTGCAGCCTCTGTATTAGTGGGGTAGGCATCTTGCCACAGAATCTCAACTATGCAGCAAAGCTAGAAACATCTGCCTCATAGAGTGATAGGAGAATTTCATGGCAAGAGATTTAGACATGCATTGAGCAAGGTCCCTGGGAATCCAGAAACTAAAGATCCCAGGGGGTGCCACGTTCCTCTTTCTGAACTCTGTGGTTGGAAGCTCTTGTGAGCAGCTTCCCTGGAAACAGGGCTCCACATGGACCCATCGGACACAGCAACCCTCCCAAGGCTGTTCCGACACCAGGCAAGTTTCATGCGCCAACATTAACCAGCTTTGCTGGGTTCCTACAAATCACTGTTTCTCACGGCAGAAGAGACAATGTGGTAGAGAAGTTAAGAAGGCTAGCTGCTCTTCCAGAGGACCCAAGTTCGGTTTCCGACAGCATGTCCAGCAACTGTAACTCTAGCTCCAGGGGTTCCAACACCCTCTTCCAGCCTCCCTGGGCGTGGCACACACACGATGCACACCCACACTGATATACACATAAATAACAATAAATCTTCAAAAACAGTTACTGTTCTTCCACCAAGTGATGCTCATGTGGTTGTGGGACATCACCCACACTGTCCCCTCAAATTAAATCTCTATTAGTTTTCTATTTCCGTTTCCATTTTCCAATTCCATTTCCTATGTCTCCTCTTTTTCTACTTTTATAATAAATTTTGTTTTATTTTACATTTGATTTATCTAAATCCTTGTAAGCAGGTATTATGGTCAAATATGTTCCCCAAATGGCATGAGCTAGGAACCTAATCATAAATGCATCTGCTGAAGGCATTGGAGGCAGAGCCCTTTGGGGGAGGTGATGAGGGTTGGTCACCGGAGTGGGGCTTAATCAAAAGAGAACAGCAGACTTGAACTGGCACAACCTGCTCCCTCTCACCAGGTGATTCTCTCTGCCACAGCGTAACAGAGAGTGGGGCCCTGCCAGATTCCAGCGCCACGTTCCTATTTCTCAGCCGCCAGACCCACGAGACAAATAAAGCTCCATTATTTATAAATTATCCAGTCTCAGGTATTTAGAAAGACGAATAAAGCAGCAGGTCTAGTTTTTCCAATTAAAAATACCCATTGTGACGGTTCATCTTGGCTACCAACTTGATGGCCTATAGGATTGCCTCAAAGAGTATTGTGACTGGGAGTGTTTGAGGGTGCATTTCCAGAGGGGTGTCACTGAGAAGTGAAGAATCACCCTGAATCTTATAAACTGAGATCCAATATTGAATAAAAGTGAGAAAGCTTAAAAAAACATCATTTGTTTCTCTCTGCTTCCCGACTACGGACACAAGGATGTGACCAGTGGCCTCGTGTTCTTGCCACCAAAGCTCCAGCTGCTTTGCCACCTTTCCCGCCACAGTGGGTTGCCCCTTCAAACTGCGAGATAAAATCTTGTTCTTTCTTAAGTTTCTGTTGTCAGACTTTTACCATAGCAACAAGAAAAACAGCTGACCGAGAAAACTGGCACCAGAAAGTGGAATTGCTGCTGTGATCTACCTATCCATGTGCTTGTAAGTCTATGGAGCTGGGCGATGGGAGGGCCAGGGAAGAATCTGGAGCCCTAGAATGATGCAAGCAGAACTCAGTGGGCCGTATTAGAAGGAGTGGGCAGTGGAGGCCTGGCTCATGGGGGGTCAGAAGAAAACAAGGGCTCTCTTAGAACCTGGGCTAGCGGCCATCTGTGTCACATTCTCGCAAAGAATCTCAAGAAAGTCTGCGTTCACAGGCTTTGTTTCTTTGGTGGGGATAATCTCAGGGAGCTAGAGCATTCAGGACATGGCATGATTTCTGTTCACTGCTCGTGTTTCGATTTATAATGAGAGTAAACAGCAAATGAAACAGAAAGATAAGAAAATGTACCATTTGCCAAAAAAAAAAAGAGAGAGAGAGAGCATGAACCAGCTTAAAGTTACAGTCGGAGAAGATTCAGATAAACACCTGTAACCATTTAAGGACACTGGGGGCTTCCACTTTGCTGGGCTTGTGAAATCTTTTGCACAGCAGAAGCTTTTTAGCTCCATGAGATCCTGTTTGTCAATTGTTGCCTTGATATCTATGCTATCAGCATCCTTTTCCTATACCAGTGGGCTCAGGCCTCTACTTTCTGTCTGTCAGAGAATCTGATCTTATGATGATCCACCTGGATCCATTGTGATCCATTTGTGTGCACGGTGACGCTAAGACCTTTTCATTCTGATGCATGCAGCCAGCCAGTTTGAGCACCATCATTAGTTGCACTGTTGCCTCTCTTCAGTGTGTACAGATACCTTCAGGTATCTGGAGGTGTGCGCAATTATAGCTGAGTCTTCAGTTCAATTCCATTGATCAGCAGGTCTTTTTGTGCCAATACCATGGTATTTTTATTACTATAGCTCTGCTTTGTAATAAAATTTGTTTTGTTTGGGCATTTTTTTGTCTTCTTGATCTTTTATTTGTTTGTTTTGGTTTTCATTTTTGTGTTTTTATGGGTTTTGTTTTGGTTTAAAAGAGAAAAAGAACATAAAGTTGGGTGAGTAAAAAGGTAGAAAGAATCTGGGAGGAGTTGGGGGAGGGAAACTATCAAAATATTTCATATAAAAAAACTTAGCTAAAAGTCTAAGGATCAAGTGAATTTTTAAAATTGAGTCAAGTTGAAAAGCTATACAAGATAACAGAAAAGAAAATTGGCAGTGGGCACTGAAAAAGGGGGAAAAGTGGTGAAAAGACCTTTCCCCAAGTAGTCTTAACTGAGAAACCCTAGGGATCCTTTACCCCAAATGGCCAACTTAGGAAGTGTTTCCCCCAGGGTCAGCCTCCAAGGCACACAGAAGTCGCTGTAACAGTGGTCCACGGAGGCCAGATCACGTCTCAGCCTGTCGACAGAGCGTGGCAGTGTGCACATGTGACAACTGGTTTTGCAGGCATGCAAGCTGCTAGGGTGAGGGTCTCGTGGAGGCTGTGTCCAGATAGTGACAGATGCCAAGCAGGGGACAGTGGCATCTGATTCCCTACAGGAAGGCCTTGGGTGGCCACTGGATGACATTGGGAAAGTGAAGCCTAAGTTGCAATGGTGACCCTGGGATGGAGATGCCAGGGCTGTGAGGTGTTCACCAAGATGCAGGCAGAGAGTGAGAACAGCTAAAGAAAAAGCTATGTATGTGTGCTGTAAGGACATGAGGAGCTTGGAGGGCGGGGCTGCCTGAGTCCACTGGAACATGGCCCGTATGCTGGACAGGGAACTGAAGGGCTTGATGTTAGCCATTCTTGGTTTCAGTCTTGCTTTGACCTAATCTTTCCTTGTTTTCTCCTAATAGCTTCCTTTCTGGACAGAAATGCTTATTCTGTACCATTGTACAGTGGAATTTGTAATTTTTTTTTATTTCACAGGGGCTCATGGTTAAAAGTTTGCTGAAGTCTCAGAAAAGACTTTGAATGTAACACTTTCGATTAATATTGGTACTCTTAGGAGTTCTGAAGTGGACTAAATGCATTTTGCAATGGGAATGAACCTGAGATTTTTTAGGCACCATGGGTAGAATGCCATGATTTCAATCAAGTTGACAAGGAATGGACTGGTGATCCTTAATCTTGAATTTCAGTTCGATAGGCTTTAGAATCAGAAGACACACTTCTGGGTATGTCTGGGACACGTTTCCAGAGGCAGGCAGGCAGGCAGGCAGGAAGGAAGGAAGGAAGGAAGGAAGGAAGGAAGGAAGGAAGGAAGGAAGGAAGGAAGGAAGACCCAGCCTGAATGTGGGCTGGGCTACAAACTTAACGAAGGGAAGAGAGGAAAAATAAAACTAAGCACCAGCACCCTTCGCTCTGCTTCCATCCTGAGGATGCAGTGTGACCAGCCACTTTACACTGCTGCCCACAGCCAGAACTGCTCTTGTGACTAGCCACTTCACACTCACTCCTGCTCACAGCCAGAACTACTTTTGTGACCAGCCACTTCACACTTCTGCCCACAGCCATATCTGCTCTTGTCCTGACCAGCCACTTCACACTCCTGCCCACAGCCATATCTGCTCTTGTCCTGACCAGCCACTTCACACT
>NC_022009.1:45533846-45534188 GCF_000317375.1 Microtus ochrogaster
CTGCTCTTGTCCTGACCAGCCACTTCACACTCCTGCCCCACAACCAGAACTGCTCTTGTCATGACTAGCCACTTCACACTCCTGCCCCACAACCAGAACTGCTCTTGTCATGACTAGCCACTTCACACTCCTGCCCACAGCCAGAGCTGCTCTTGTCATGACTAACCACTTCACACTCCTGCCCACAGCCAGAACTGCTCTTGTCCTGACCAGCCACTTCACACTCCTGTCCCATAGCCAGAACTGCTCTTGTCATGACCAGCTAGTTCACACTCCTGCCCCACAGCTAGAGCTGCTCTTGTCATGACTAGCCACTTCACACTCCTGTCCCATAGCCAGAAC
>NC_022009.1:45534288-45541012 GCF_000317375.1 Microtus ochrogaster
AGCTGCTCTTGTCATGACTAGCCACTTCACACTCCTGTCCCATAGCCAGAACTGTTCTTGTCATGACCAGCTAGTTCACACTCCTGCCCCACAGCCAGAACTGCTCTTGTCCTGACCAGCTAGTTCACACTCCTGCCCGCAGCCTGCGCTGCTTTTGTCTCCATCACATGATGGGTTGTGCCTTCAAACTATAAACCAGAAAAACCTTCCCTCCCCAAGCTTCCTTGGTCAGACATTTTTGTCACATCAATGAGAAAACTAACACACACATCTTAACATGCACAACACGAGGACATCACTATGTGTGCTTGATGGACTAAAGCGGGTCCAGCAGGGCTGGAAATGAGGGGATAACTACCATTGATACCCTCTATTATAAACCAGGAGCCTCACAGAAGGGCAGCCCTGATGCAAGAATGAAACTCTTTCAATATCTTCAAGTTACCTTTTACCAGCCAAATGACACCATACACTTGACCATTGCCCTTGAGTTCCCTGGTCTCTCTGTTTCAGTCACTGTCACAGTGTTGTGAAGAGATGCCATGGCCAAGGCAACTCATAAGAAAAAGCATTTAACTGGGGGCTGGCTTACAGTTTCAGTGGCCTAGTCATTATCGTCATGACAGCGAGCACAGCGGCACACGTGGCACTGGAGAATAGCTGATCCTCTGGCTAAGAGACAGACACTGGGCCTGGAGTAAGGCTTTTGAAACCTTCAAGTTCACCACTCCTGGTGACAACCTCTTCAACAAAGCCACACCTCCTAATTCTTTTCAAGTAGTGCCATTCCCGGATGAGTTTACGGGGCCATTCTTACTCAAACCACCACACTATCCAATCAGACGAGAGCAATGGGGAGCTCATCGGACACTGCAAGGGCCACATGAGGCAAACCAGACCTAAAAAAGTACATGTAGAAAGGTACTGAAGACTCCATGACCATCACCAGGGACACAGCCCACTGCAGAAATGAGCCTTGGGAACTCAAGGCTTAGAGAAAGAAGCCAGAAGAAAGAAGAAAATTGCAACAGAATTCAACTTACAGGAAATTCCCCAATAGGCAAAGCTGCTGAGGAAGAAAGTAGGTCAGTAGCTTCCGGGGGCTGGAAGAGCATGACTATGTGATGGTTAAGGCCTTTGGGGACAATGAAAAAAATCTGAAACTAAATAGTGATAATGGCCACACTTCATCATGAACACACCTAAAGCCATCCCATAGTGCAGTTTTAGCTGTTAGATGTTATGTTATTTGCACTCTGACACCCCCTCCTCCATGAAAGTCTTGTCTCAGATGTTTCCAGTGAATGCTCGGAGGAGTCTGGTGAGGAAGCAGGTAGTTGTAACTCTCCATCATGAATCAGTGGACAGTAAGTTCCCAGGATGCAGAGGGAGAGAAGGCATTATCCTTTGTGCATATCACCAGGCAGTAGACAGAGCCACCCGCTGCTTAATACCTCAGCAGCAGCAGCAGCAGCAGCAGCAGCAGCAGCAGCAGCAAATGACGGCAGGGCACAGCAGGGCCCCATCTGGTTGGCACTGAAGGCAGGTCGGGGGCACATGGAGATACGCAGGGAGTGATCATAGCCCTGCTGCATCCTGACGTCTGGCTCACACCCAGCTCTGTGGTCTGGAAAGTCACAGGGGCTAGAACACAGCTTTCAAGATTGAGCAATAGGCCCTTTTCCTCTCTGGGCACGGAAAGCTATTGGAGAAACAGACCTAGGTTCCATTTCTCTATTCGAGCACTTACAGTCCTGTACAGTTGTCCACGGCTGGATCACTCGCCACAGTTCACGAGGCTGTCCCTTTGCCAGGCTCCGTGGCTCAGATAGCTAGAGCGAGCCTCTGCCCTCTGAACCACACAGGCTTCTACCACACTTTGTGCTTCTACCCACGGCTGTGGCTGCTTCGGCCATCACCCATTGTAGGAACAGTTCCCAGACAGTAGGAGGTCATCCTGAGGTCTCACTTTTCATGTGTTTAAAAGCAGGCTGGAGCTAAAAGGACAACAGCCGCCATAATCTTGGTCACTTTGCTAAGGCGCCCCTAGTCACCATGGATGGAAATGAGATGCTTTCGGTTCTTAGTGGGGTGCCGCTGAGATACGCTGAGCCTGGTGGATTACACCGTGGCCATGGTTCCATGCCGCCAACACCACACCTGGGACTTTGCCAGTCTGGCTTCAGTTCAGTTCCAAGGGCATCTCAAGACTAGTTAGCGCATGGAGCATTTGAGAGGTCACTCAAGGTCAACACCAGAAGGATGGCAAATTGATTCTTCCCGGAGCCTTTGGTTGTAAAAAGACCAAAGAAGCCATAAAACAAAGATTTATTCAGCCCCAGCAAGACAGCTCGATGGCTCAGCCCAGAAAGACCAGGACAAAATAAAACATCTGGCCAGAAAAGTGCACTTGTTTACACACACACACACACACACACACACACACACACACCCAAAAAAAAAATATCTTCTCTAGCTTCACCAAGTTCTTGGACAAAACTTAGGCTGAAGATTGAAAACAATGCGGAGCCCTGAGGTCAAGGGCAATGCAGGCAGGAGAAGGAACATCTTGTTTTCTCCTTGTCTGGCTACCGCAGGCAATGGGTCTCTTCCCAGCACCCCAGAGAGAAGCCCTGCCTGGTAGGTGCCCCCCTCGGGGACCGCGCAGTTGTGGCACACCCAGAGCAGGTGATGCATACAACCTCGGCTCCAAAGCTACAGCTGTCTGTGCGGGGGTGGGATGGGGGGAGAAGTGTTTGGGGCAAGGAGACCTCAGAGAAGGGAGATGCCCTAAAGATGAAGGGGTTGGGGTTACTGATGATGCGGCTAAGGCTGCTGGCGCCGGGCTTCTGACATCTGCTTGTGTTGAGGATGGGCGCATCTTTGGAGGCGTGAACAATGGCTGTTTTGTGAGGGAGGAAGTCTGCCCTGGCAGCACGGCCCTTGGCCTGAGTTGAGAAATTCGGCTCCTCTTCCAGACTCAAGTTGACTCACCGAGGACATCCCGGCCAAGCTTTGGACTCCCGAGTACACAGCGGCAGAGTGGTTAGGAATCACAGGACCCACCCAGAGCCTTCCCAATCGTTCTGGGATGCTAATGGGATTAATGGGTTAAGGCTAGAAGATGCTTTGAACTTCTTGGCACAGCACTGTTTCCAGGACGGTAATTAATAAATCTTACCAAAGAGGTGGATTAAGGTCAGAATACACTCTGAACCCCTGGGGAGAGTGGGCTGGGCTTCGAACATAGCTGGGTTGCACCGGCGCTGTTGGGAAAAGGCATGGTCACCGGTTTGTGGCTGTGAGGAGTAGCTGTGGTTTCGCCAGAAATTTCTGGGTCTCTGAACCACGCATGTCAGCAGCTCAGACTCATGCTGGCTTAAAAGTCCATTGCTGAGATAAAATGCAGAGAATGAGTGACCACAGAGTGGCCAGCTCCAATTGATACAACTATAATGCAGCCACTACATCTAAGGTTCAGGCAAAATCACAGAAGAACAGAAAGACACTAAGAGCCAAAGGATCAGGACATCCGTTGCTAGCTAGCTAGTGTCTTCTAGACATGGCTGGTATGCTGTGCCCATGAAATCTCAACAGTATGGGTTCCTAAACAAGACATGAACAATGACAACACCAACACACAGAGAGTGGAAATTACATAAGGTCCTACCCCTAGTTAAACAGCTATAGACAACAAATGGCTACTGAGAGAAGGAGGAGGGGCAAGAGAGAAAGAATCCATCTTCTCAGGGAAAGCCCCACCCCCACCCCAGGTTATCCAAATCCAGCTGGTCAACTCTGAACACATGTATATAATAAATGAAGCAATACTAAACAGACTCAATCAGTGTTATATATACTATGCACATATGCAGTAATAATAATTAAGAGGCTAATTTGGGGGCACAGGAGGAGTTGGAAGGGAAGAGGGGGGAGAGAAATAACATAAATACAGTATTCATGTATAAGGTTCTCAAAAATACTAAATATTTCCATTTTAAAAGGTTCCTTGCTTCAAAAAAGCCCGCAATAACAGATACAAACATGCTGTCCCTGTGAAAGTCAAGACTAAGGAAGCAACGCAACCATCTTTGCAGAGCGGAAGGGAGGTAGCTAGCCTGAGTGCCACGATGTTCATAAGGAAGAGTCATTTCACAGGAAAGAGGTGAAACTTCTGAGTAGGAAAAGGTGACACTTCCCAGGTGGCCTACCACAGACATAGAAGTCCTCACAAACCCATGGGCCCTCCAGCAAGTAACTACATGCACTGAGACCCTATATGACATATTGATTTTTCCAGTATGTATAATATATATTATAAAGTTGAATTTATAAACTCACTACAAGAGATTATTAGCAATAATTAACAATGGTCTTAAAACAATCATTCTTGCATGCTACTGTCATTATTAAGAAAAAGTTATAATTTGATTGTTTGAATAAACACTAGGGTAGTCAATTGTCAGTCTAAGGACAAAGATGGCTACAAAATACCTAACAGGTAGGTAGAGTATATAATGTGGGTTACACAAGGTAAAGAGTGACCTATGTCCCATGCAAGAGGCAGAGGGACGGATCGAGATTTCATCACACCGCTTAAAGCTGTAATGAAATTTAAAACATGAATTCTTTATTTTGGGAATTTTTCCTTTAATATTTTTGATAATTGACACTTAAGAAAGTGGATCTGAAGACGAAGACTACAGCGTAAGACGACCCCACTGCTACCTTCTCCGTGGATCTGGAAATCTCTGAAAAATCTTGAGTGCTCAGCGTCTCATTTTCCACCTCCATAATATAGGAGTGATTTTGGCTCAACACTGATTATCTAGGTGCTCTCTCCTTTTTGTCTTCTGTACACTCTCTGGGCAGTGACAGTGCCCTTCTGCTGCTCCCCAGAACCCTGGGAATTCCTGAGGCCTCGCTACCTGGAGCAAGCTCTGCAGATGGTCAGAACCAGACATGATAGGAGCCTCCTGCCTCTGTCTGGATCACACAGCACTCCAGTGCGGTCCCTACCTGCCCATTCCCTGTTCTTGCACCACTTCAAAGCTGCCAACCACTTGCTTGCTCAGGGACACAGAAATAGTCCCAGCTTCTGGGCTCCACTGTGTGACACAGCCCACACACCATGTTTTCTGCACTCCAGCTAAGCTGGGAGGCTGCTGGTCCCCTGAGAGCCTTCCTAGAGCAACCTCAGCCAAACGTCTTATTGACCAGTTGCTGCTGAACTGCTGCAGCATTCAGAACTGTTCTAGTCTGTGTCCTATTGCTGTGCAGAGCTGCCATGACCACAGTAACTCATATAAAGGAAAGCATTTAACTGGGGCTGGCTTATAGGCTCGAGGTCAGTCCATTATCAGCATGGTGGGAACATGGCAGCATGCAGGCAGACTTGTGCTGGAGGAGCTGAGAGTTCTACATCCAGATCCACAGGCAGCGAGAAGGAGAACCAGAACAGCCCACTTGGCCTGGATTAAACATTTGAAACCCCAAAGCCCACCCCCAGTGACACACTTACTCTAACAAGGCCACACCTCCTAATCCCTCTCAAGCAGCACTACTCCCTTATGACCAAATTGTTCAAATATATGAGCCCATAGGGGCCATTCCTATTCAAACCACCACATTCCACTCCCTGGCCCCCATGGACTTGGAGAAATATCACAATGCAAGAATGCATTCTTTACAACTTCAAAAGACCCCATCATTTATAACTGTCTAAAAGTTCAAAGTTCAAAGCTTCTAAGACTCATGGCAATCTCTTACTGTAATCCCTTGTAAAATCAAAATCGAAAAACAGATAACATCTTCCAATATACAATGGCACGGAATATACATTACCATTCCCAAAGGTAAGAAAGGGAGCACAGTGAGAAAATACTGGACCATCACAAGACCTAAAATCAGCAGAACAAACTCTGAAATCCACATCTCCATGTCTGATGCCAAAGAGTTCTTCAGATTTCCATCTCCTTCCAGCTTAGTTGACTGTAATACATTTGTCCCTCTTGGGCTGGTTCTACACCCAGTCTACAGCTCTCCTCAGCAGGTATCCCACAGTTCTGGCATCTCCAACATCTTGGCATCTTTAGGACAATCCAGGCTTCACCTTCACAGATTCAGATACAAAGGCATCTCTGGGCCTCCATGCAGGGACATCCTTGACACTTGCCTGACCTCAGTGCTTTCCTTGGTTGCAAAGGGAGATTCTATAACTGCTTCTTATATCCTTGACTCTAAAGCTAGAACCACGTGACTGAAGCTGCCAAGTTCTACTGCTTGATGGGGCTGGAATATGTCCCCCTCATTCAATTACATGTGTATCAGCTTTATACTATTATTTCCTTCACTGTTGGAGATTTCTTTATTGATTTTCATAAGCTGGAAGCAATAGATGGTTGGGGTCTTGCCCTAAAGTCACCACTCCCTTTATTCCATTTAGGATCAGGCTTTTCTTTAAACTTTTTATCTCCTTGAGCACTTGGCTTAGCTCCATTCCACTCCCCAGTGTTCCTCTCCTCAAATTGTACTCTTAGATTTCTCTTTACTCAGCATGCTGCTATTCTTTACAGATCTGCAGAAGAGTCATCACTAATAGCCCAGGACAGAGTCAATACTAGGCCGCCTTGAAATCTCCTCTGCCAATGCCATTAGTCCAAAACTCTTCAATTTAGCTTGGAGCAAATTGGTTTTTTTTTTGTTTTTTTTTTTTTTTTTTTTT
>NC_022009.1:45541112-45553597 GCF_000317375.1 Microtus ochrogaster
CACACACACTAAGGCTGCTCTGCTCCCTTGAGGGCAAGGCCTGGAGCCTTCAGTGATGCACCCTGATCTCTATATGTCAGACCCTTGGTCACCCATGCTCCATTTCAGGACCTCCTCAAACCTTCCCTAAAATATGTCACATACCACGCTGAAAGCATACAGCTACTTCTGCTCCCAACCCGCACCTCGGCTTCCACTACCATTATCATGACATTACTATAGTAGTTGTGCTGACCTTCATAAAAGCCTATCACATCTGTTCCCACCTCAGCCAGGAGCAATAAAGAACCCTTAAATCTGGATGGAGGATGCCAGAATCTTGCCCCACCACACTCCCCCACCCCTTGCTCACACCAACAACCCCCAGGCTCAAGTAGGCACCTGTCCTCTGATGTATCTTCCCTGCATAACAGTTAACAAGAGTCACACACGGGGCCCCACACACAGACCTTAACATCAAGTGTGGCTGCGGAGCCACATGGCAGACTACAGGCCCAGCCCCTGGGCAGAGCAGGCGGCGTTGGCTGGCTCCAGGGCCAAGAGGAGGCTCTCTTTTGAAATCTCTCCTTTATGAGCGTAGAAGGTTAGCATTCTCAGTTACCTCAAACCAGTTTCCATCTAACTGATGAATTGCTGTTCTGAGATGGAGAGACTGGAATGCCAGGACGCAGACACAAATCACTGTGCTGGAGGATGTTTTTAAACTGGCCTCAGCAGACCCATTTAGGGGGCCGGGTATCCCAGAGTTCACATCTAAGAAAGAGGGGCTGCAGAGGGCTCTGCCTGACCTCTGCAAAAGAGCCAGTATGGACAAGATCTGGAGCCTTCTTCCATCCTTTCCAGAAGCCCGCCACCATAGAAGGGCTGGGAGCAGAGAGAAACATAAATCATCTTCCCCACGGTCCCTAGGAAAATATCAAAATGCTCAAAATAGGTGTGGGCTGAGCCCAGAAGTGGCAGGGCCAGCCTAAGTGCCTGCAGTCCGGCCAGTGAGCAGGAGTTTTAAAGCACTGTATCAATGGGATGCCGAGGCCGCCACCCTCCATAAATCATAGCGAGCCTTGGCTGCCTCACCAGGCGCTTCCCGGTCGGGTCACTCGTGGGTGAGGGGGCTGCTGCTGGCTCAGGATCCCTTTGGGTGCAGCATGGGACTGCAGCATAACCTGGCCTGACCCTGGCTAGAGCCCACACACTCAGTGTCTACTCACCGCATAGTCACGTGGTTGTGCAAGCTCATTTGATGTTACAGAGAACATCGTGTCCAGGCAAAGCCCAGCCCCTCAGCCCATGGGGGACAAACAGCAGGCGGGGACGGTGCCTAGGTGCTATCCTGCTGGATCTGACCTCAATCTGAGCGCTGTGCTGCCTGCGACAGGCAACCCTGGCTCTCTGTGCATAGACTCCACTGCTGAAGGAGGGAGACTGAGCCACAAGGAGCTCTATGGAGTGTTCATGCTCCATGAACCCCGTGATCCTCCTGGGGCCTCACCAACCTCAGCAGAGCAAGGCAGCTGGTAGGATAGGATGAGAAGAAAGGATGGAAGGGTGAAGATTTTTTTTTCTTCCTTCTGATTCTCACTGAATCAAGGGTGAGCTGCCTGCAGAAAATGGGCTGTTATAATTTTTCCTTTCATGTCCAGCCAGGAATCTTGCTACTCAAAGCAGAATGCTGCCTGCGGGCTCCTAAACCATCTCAGGAGTGCTGAGGGTCAGCTGTCCCAAAGTGACCCTAGCCATTGCTGGAAAAGGTCACTTCCAGGAGAAATAGTAAAAGGAATAAACCGACATTCTCCCCGCAGAAACTAGTCCTGAGCCTGCTGGGAAGGAGAGCCGGAGCCCCTCCATGTTAAGTATCCATGCTGGGAGCACAGAGACTTTCACGCTGTGGCTGGCCAGAGGAATAGAGCTTGTGGACTGGGACACACGTCTCCCCTATAATATGAGCATTTTTCTGTCTGCTTGTCACATCGCCTGAGTCCTTACACTTGAACATACAGAAGTAGCAGGAAGACAGAAATACAGCGGCTTTGTGAAGTCCCAGCAATCCCCAGTGGGACCCTCCAGAACTCAGCTCAGCCACTGTGTGGTCCTGGGCACACCGTGGGTGGCCTCCTAGTAGGGCCTTGGACTTACAGAAGGCTGGACACTGATCACTGCAGGAAGAGGGAGCTAGAGGACAATCTGGCCATTAGCCAGGGTCACAGAGGTAAGAAGGAGGATGGGCGTTCCCAGGCCCTGGTGGAAGAACACAAGGCAGGACTGGTGTTAAATGGGGACAGTTTCGTCTCAGAAAGATGGGAGTTTTCTGGAGGTGGACAGTGGCGATGGGAACGCCCATCCGCCACCACAGGGTAACTTATGCCGGGTACATTTCTCCACACACACACAAGATCTTCACAAGAAAAGGTAGACTATGCTTATATATAAATATATGGTGTCACTTACATAATCTAATTCATTATGTAAATGGTGTGGAAATTGTATAACACATTTAAAGTTTTTAAAGTAACAAAAACATGTACTATGTATTTCAAAATAGCTGGAAGAGATTTTGACTGTTTCCCCAGCAAGAGATGATAAATGTTTGAGGTGATGGAATACTAATTACCCCAGTCAGTATCTCTGAAGAAGATCTGTGTGCACTCCCTACAGATGCAACCACATGACTATTAGGTGTCAGTTACAAATAAAATAAAGCCTTAGTTTAAAAAAAGTGTCAGATAGAGGGAACCAAGATGGAGGAGTAAGAAGTGGGCCCAGGCCTGTCCTCAGCTTCGGGCTACAGAGGAGTGAAAATGGCTGAACCCACAGCTAGGACAGCACTCCTCTAGAGTGACTGGAGCCGAGGCAGGGGGCAAAGAGGTGCTGGCTTTCCCCTTCCAGAGCTTTTGTGGGTGTTCTGTCATTATGGAATCCTGAGTGTGTGTCACTTGGGTCACCACAGCACTGCTAGGGGATTCTACAATAAAGACATTCAGCTCCCTGGTAGGGAAGCCTCTTCCCAGAATCCCTGCCTTGATCCCTGCGGGTTTCAGATGAACCATGGATGTCTCTGATATCACCTGGCTCCTCCTGGCTCTGCAGCGTTAGGCGAATAGGAAACAAATGCAGGTTCTCTGCCCTCCGTGAGCCTCAACTTCCCTGTTCCATCTTCTCTATTTGGCCAACTCCTCCTCAAGCTCCAAGACCCAGCATTGAGGGGAGGAGAGGTGAACGCAGGCAGAGAAGAACAAGAGTTGGCTCCTCATCCCACCCCAGGCAAGCAAGCAGGGCAGGAGCCACGTGTGAGCCTCTGGATGAGGTAGGAGACACTGGGAGATAGGGTGGGCATCCTGAATGAGCTAGCATCACAGAGGGGAAAGGAGAGGGCAGGACAGACATCAAGACAACTGGAAGAGAGCCTGTTTCTCATAAGCTCTAGAAACACCATCATCCAACCTCCTCATCTGCCAACCCTGGCCTCCACTTTCCAATGTATTCCTGATCACAGAAGATAGGCTATGCAAACCCATATCCAAGGGCTCTGGACAACCCCAGTTGGCGCCATGACTAAACACTGCTATCACCATGGGAGGAATGGCTTGGTTACATGGGAACCCTACCTGGTACTCGGCCTGAGTAGCATGTATATCGTGGTGGGTTCTTAAATTTAGTCCCAGAGTCTTTGCCACCTCCCCTAACAAATTCATTTTCATTGCATGAACAGGTTATTTGTCCAACAGTAGTTCTAGATTCTTCTATGCAAACTTAGGAGCTCAGACACGGCACTAGGTATAGAAGAAACAGAGTAAGCTTCCAGCCATGGAAGTGCCCTGACATGGGGATGCCAACAAGCCCAGCGGCATGAGCAAAGGTAGGGAGACACACAAGACCAACAATATGGCAGATTTCTGAGTGAGACTCCCCAGAGATGTGGTTACCAGTCACTTTGGTGAGGGCAAGAGAACTCAGTATACAAGAAAAACAAAAACCACCCTTCCCAAACCTCCCAGAGAACTTATCACATGAGCAAGACTCAAAAATCATAACCCTCCAGCCTCCAACCTTCATGAATGAGCTACCACACATCCTGAGGCTTGCTTGGCACTGCCCAGGCACACAAAGCACCAGAACCATATCAGGGACACAGGTTGGCACACAAACCATGGTCAAGTCACTGTAGAGGCTTACCTTTCCCTCTAAGGTCTAGAGCTGAGAATACGTGTCACCAACAGCCAGCACGGTAGGTGTCCCATCCACCCTGACCCCATCAACCTCTTGTGCTCACTTGTTCTTCCTGACTAGATCCTGAAAGAGTACAGCATCACTACGCCGTATACTCTAGCTACTGTGGCAAAACACCTGAGCCTCGGAACTGCTTTCTTGTTCTTCTAGCTGGGGAGTGCAAGGCCAGGCAGAACATTCAGTGTTGGCCGCTTGTGTTCCAAGGCTAGCCCTCATCAGTGGATCCTCGTGTGGCAGAAGGGGAAGAGAGTAGACACTGTCTGGAGTTCCTTAATAAGAGCACTAATTGTGCCCAAGAGGATGGTGCCCTCAGACTTAATCCCCCCTTGAAAGCCCTATGTCTTAATCTCATTGCACTCAGGACATCTATCTCAACACCAACTTCGGGGGAAGCTAAGGATTCAAACCTTCTCACCCCTAATTTCAGAGTCAGGGCATATAATTTTCTTGTGAACACTTGCCAAGCGGCCACATGGCCCCAGAACCCAACAACCAGCTCAGAAGCCACAGCAGTGACCCTTGGCCTAGTGGCCTTCACCAGGCTCACTTTGAGTTTCATAGTGTTCTTGGGCCATGGTGCCCTTGTCAAATTCTTCTTTCTCCCCCAGCACTTAGTGATGAATTAAATTCTTTTCATTGATGTAAAATAATAATCCAGAAAAAAAAAGAGGGGAAAAGTCCCAGATTATGGAAACCACAAACCATCTGAACAGCAAGTTTTTCCAAAGTGTCTGCAATCAGCCGAACAGGAGGGGCGGCTGGCCCGGCTGTGCTGGGAGGAACAGCTTCCCAACAGAAGGAGGGCCGGGCTGTGGGACAGCTGGTGCCCAGGTCAGATCTGCCACCCCGTGTGGCCAGGAGCGCATCACTGCAGTGTGTGCAGTCCCAACTGCAGCCCTCCTCCCTAAGGGGACAATTCCCAGGTGGCAAGGAGCCCAGGCACCTGACAGTCCCTGGCTGACAGGAGTCACCTCTGCAGACTGTGATTGCACATGTATAGGGCCACTCAAAACACTACCAAGCATGACAGTCTCAAGTTAAGAGGGTGTCAGAGACAGCCCTGCAGCCAGGGCACAGGGAACTCCTGTTTCGGAGGGTCATATGCCAAGAACTCCAAGAGTTGCCTGCACATGGTGTCAAGACCTACAGAAATTCTGTCTCTATAGTTGCAGACCTATGATAAAAAAAACTTAATTTAATTAATTAAAATAAATAATTAGTTTAATCTAAGAGATTAATGATAACATAATAAAATAGGACATAATAATATATTACTGAAGAATTAAGTCAATGTGGTCCTCTCTGTCTCTCTCGCTCTGTCTCTCTCTCTTCTGTCTGCTTCTTCCTCTCTCTCTCTCTCTCTCTCTCTCTCTCTCTCTCTCTCTCTCTTTCTCTCTCTCTCTCTCTTAAGCGGATCAGTGAGGGATGGTGGCTGGAGAGTACATCTTGGAAGTGAGGGGCAGATGAGTCACATCCCGGGCGTGACCCAGCAGGGAGGCGCAAGATTGCATCACGCTGTCAGAATGGTGGGCAATTGAAAACTGGTGACTTTCATTTCTTGAACTTTCCAGCTATTTCCAGGCTGTAGCTGACGGTGGGTGACTGAAACTGTGGAAGGCAAGATGAGAGATCATAAGGGACTTCTGTATTTATGTCCCTGACGTGCAAATAAGAAAACCAAGGTTCGAGGAGGTTCAGTAATAGGTGCCAGACAAAAGGAATCAGTGACGGACTGTAACAAGTCTTTCTGCAACCAAGCCAGACACTGCTCCCCGTTAGTTTTCTCACTCAGTACTTGATGGTCCTCTTTTTGTGAACTGTGAAAAGATACAGGAAGGACCAATGGCCAGGGCCTTTTTTCCCTCTGACCCTTTCCCTGCCTAATCCAGAACCTGGCAGCAAGGACCAGGGTTCTTGAGAACTCATGGGAAAGGGCACCTGGGCTGGTACCTATTTTTAATTTCTAATGCTACCCCTGAGAGCAGTCACATTCTCAGTGTCACTGTCTGTGGCAGCGTGACAAGTGCACACAGGTGCAGCTGTCACAGTACCCGTGGAGGTAGGAGGACATCCTTTGGGAGTTGGTTCGCTCCTTCCATCTTGTTTCTGAGGCACAGTCTTCTTGTGTCTCTGCTGCATATTCCAAGCTGACTGGCCTTATACCAGAGTCTTCTGACTTGACCCCGCCTTCCCCTCTCCCCACAGAAGTGAAGGGATCTCAGACGCACCCCCTGCAGCCAGCTCTATGCACACACTCCAGGGATCTAACTCATGTTGTCAGACTTCCAGGGCAAGCGCTTTTATCCACAGAACCATCCTCTAGTCCCATGGTCTGATCTCACCCGACATGAAGGTGCAGTCACAGCAAGGGACTGAGTGTCCTTCGGCCCCAGGCTCTTCGACCACAAAAGGTGAGTAAGAAAGGACCAAACCTCCAATTTTTGTGCAAACCAAAGAAAGGGCACATGTTTTGGCTCAACACACGCTCAGAGGATGTGATGTGTGCCCAGTCACGGAAGCTATAAACATGGCCATTACTTTGCTGCCACACACTGTATGATCCCGAGCCAGTCCTACCGCAGCAACCCCATTTCCTCTTGTGTAAGAAGAGAGTGATCACGCGCACTTTGCCCAGTTCAACGTTGTCACAGTCACAAAACTGAATGATGGCATATGTGTCCCCACTCTTTCAATCAAGTAGTTTGTTCTTCTGTTCATAGAGAATCACTCATGCCTGTGTGTCCGTCACCATGTTGGGTGCTGGGAACACCCAGGAACAAAGGCCAGACCCTGGAGCAGAGTATGCAGAGACTCCTGGGAATGAAATGTCCAGCAAGGAGACGGGCATGGGGAGAGGGTTGTGAGTGGTCGGGAGTCTCTGCGGACAAAGAGAAGGCATGGAGGCTGAAGATGGAGAAGCATCTTTGTGGGCATGTCCAGATGCCCAGTAAGAAAGAAAAGGACTCTCAGCTGGTACCTACACGTCACTAGGTCTAGCAGTTCTGAAAACTTCAGGGTATCTGAGGCGACATCTTTGGAGCCGCTTTTGATGGAATCACACTTTTCTAAGGAACCTGAAAGAGGAATGAGCAGGAAGCCATAGCATGAGTAATAAAAACCGAGAGACAGATATTGGAGTTCAAGCTACAGATCAGAAAAGTAAAGCAGCCGAGACACTAGAGAGATCTTACCACTATGAGCTCTTCAGACTGAAAGAGAGTGAGTTCCTCTCTCATCGTGTCTTATATTCCTCTCTAGTGCTGGGATTAAAGGCGTACACCACCACTGTCTGACCCATATGATGGGACTGGCTGTTGGGATTAAAGGTGTGTGCCACCACTGCCTGGTCTCTATGGCTGACTAGAAGCTGTTTTGCATTCTGATCTTCAGGCAAGCTTTATTTATTAAAATTCAAATGAAATATCACTTCATTAGCCCCACACAGCTTGTGTAGGGACCCCACACATGCCCCCACATGGGAGGAACTTAGAAAAGGCAGAAGGGCTCAGAGCTGAGCTCTTTGCCTATAGGAACCCATCCAGAGGGCTCCCAACCCAGTAGCTGGTGCCCAGGGAACCCAAGTAGGCAGCTTCGAGGACATTGTGGATCTGCAGTTGAACAGCCCCAAGATTTCTTAAAACTGTAATAGATTTCATTGGATTTCTTTAAAACATACATCACTATCAAGCATCACTGAGCAATTAAATATCTCGGTTTTGCTGAAATAATCGCTCTTGGAAAACTGGTGTATGCTCACATCCCTCAGTTCGGGCTGCTCACATTTAAGCACCTGATAGTCATCTGTGGCTAGGAGTTCTGTTTGCTGGAAAGCACGGACAGAGAAACAGCTACAGACAGGACCAATGGCTGGAGAATACAGAAGTAGGCAAGTTCAGTCCACCCTAAGAAAAAATTCCCAGGGCTCCAGCCACTTGGAAGTGGAACATGCTCCTTACAGGGCAAAGCCTTGCTTGTTTGTTTTCTAAATAACTAATTCTCTCACCTTAAGAGGGTTTTCCTTTGCCCTTTTGAGTGTATATTAACTATACGAAATGGTGGGCTATTTCGTAATTATGACAGGTTAATACACGTGTATGAGATACTTTGATCATGCATGCCCACTGTGAAGGTGAGTTTCAATTATTGATCAGAGTCAACCAAGACTCACCCGGGGAGAGAGTCTCGGGGAGGGACTGCCTAGATCATATTAATTGATATGGGAAGACCCAGCCTGAAAATGGGCGGTACCATTCCTTGGTTTGGGACATGGGCCGCATTAGAGTAGGGAAGCTGAGTCCTAGGCACACATGCATTGATTTCTCTCTACACTTGACTGCCATGTGACCAGTTGCTTCTAGTGCCTGCCTGAAGCCTAGACACTGTGGGCTAAAATAAACCCTTTCACTTCTCGAAGGTGGGCCGTTAATTAAGGCGTAGGAGGAATGTGGCCAGTAAGAACGTGGAAGAGGAAGAAGGGCTAAGTGTAGACAATGGGGAGGGTTAGCTCAAAGCTCTGAGTTCCCAGGGGTGCCACACAGACTGTGTAGTGTCTGTGCAGTTCCAACCATTTGTTTTGTTAGTTTTACAATGACCTTTCTAACTCAGGTGAGACAGGGTCTCTCTTGGCTTTCTATTCACATTTTTCTGATAACTAAAGACGCTGAATGTTTTCTCCTCAATCTATTTGCCATTTTTTATTTCTTCATTTGAAAGCATCTGTTCAAGCCAGGCATAATGGCGCACTCATGAGGCAGAGGCAGGCAGAGCTCTGTGAGTTCAAGGCCAACCTGGTCTACATGAGGAGTTCTAGAACATCCAGATACAATGGGGCCTTCTAGAAAAAAAAAAACAAATGAAAAGACAAAAAGAAAAAGAAGAAGGGAAGAAAGGAAGAAAGGAAAGAAGGAAGGAAAGAAGAAAGAAAGAAAGAACGAAAGAAAAAAGAAAGACAGCCAGACAGACAGAAAGAAAGAAAGGAAGAAAGAAAGAAAGGAAGGAAGAAAGAAAAATTCTATTCAGATCCTTGCTTGTTTATTGATGGGATTGTGTACCCTTTCACTGTCTAATTGTCTGGAGTTTTTAATATATTCTGGATACTAATCCTCTACAAATATACAGGAAGGTTTCTCCTACTGTGTAGGTTGTCTCTTCACTCTGCTGACTGTTTCATTTCTGTGAAAGAGTCTGTTGGTTTAATGTCATCTCATTTGGCATTATTTGTCCTAGCCAAATTCCATGCTCTCAGCAGTACTGCGTGAGGAGAGACCATCTCGTCATTAAGCCTGTCCCTATGTGCATAGAGAAGTCGTGTGCCCACCTGAAGCTGTGAGCAGGCTATAAAGCTTTTCACTCGATGCCTGACTCAGAGAACTAACATACTGTGTGACTACTAGCACACAGGAGCACACCTCTAACCCCAGCACTTGGGAGACTGAGGAAGGAGGATCTCTGTGAGTTCCAGGTCGGCCTGGTCTACAAAGCAGGTCTAGGGCTGCATAATAAGACGTTGTCTATAAAAAAAAAGTAAAATATAAGAATGAAACCAAGGCAGATGACCCAACCATGCCTTTGCAGTCAAACCAACAGAGCTGAGGATGGAGCCATTCACATCAGAAGCCATGTTAAGTTGCTAGCAGTGTCTGGCCAGCCACAGTGTGACCTGGCCAAAGTCTACTGGCTTTTCTCGGTCCATCAGATGCAGGAGGAGGTAAGATCGGACATTCCTCTGTAGAAGCATTATTCAGTTTCTTCCAGAAACCATTGGCTGTCAGGCCACTGCACGGATGGATAGTCATGTCAGTGCAGGAGGAAGATCAAGTCCCAGCTCTGGCCCTGCCTGCAGGAGAGGATGAGGCCCTGTGGACATGTGCAGTCCAACTGTGCCTCTCAGGCAGCCCCTCTGGGAGACAGACTCACACGCACTCCACATTCAGCAAGCCCCGGTCGGTGAACGGGTTACTCAGCCGGACGGCCTGAAGAAATGAGACAACAGTACAATTTGTCAGGCCAACTTCCCCACAAACCCTTTTGCCACTAGAAGATGAAAAAGTGCAGCTCAAGGGCCAGATGCAACTGCCCGCCTGGCTTTGTCCACGATGTTCTCGGCACCCAGCCATGCCCATTTCCTTACCAGTTTCCTCTGGCTGCTTTCACAATGCCACAGCTCAACTAAATCCATGGTGGTGACAGGAGACCCTTAAGAGCCTGTGACGTTCGTTCACCAGCTGGCCTTCACAGAGCGAGTATACTGGCCCCTGCTCTGCACAGACGGGAGACAGGTGAACTGCCATCTTCACCTACACTGCTGTGCTCCTCTACAGAGAAGGCACCAAGCTCCTCAGTCCCTCTGGACTGGTCCACCCAAGCTGCAAGAAGGATGCAGATGGCATCTCTGGTGTATGTGCAGGAGGTGGAGGGGCAGACGTGATACCCTGGTTTGGATATGTCTCCCAAGGACTCATGTTGGAAGCTTTGCTCTCCAATGTGGTGATGCCTAGAGGTGAGGCTTCAGGACAAACATTGGACCATAAGTTCATGACATAATCGATTCATTAATCCATGCTTCCATTTATAGTCCAAAAGACTAGAAGGAGGAGGTAGTAAAACTGGAAGGCAGGGCCTGGTTAGAGGAAATGGGTCACTTCAGATGTGCTGTTGAAGAGTGTGACTTGTCTCTGGCACCCTCTCTCTTCCTCTCCCTTCTCATCTTTGTGTTCTTTCTCCTTCTATGTCTCTCTCTGTGTATGTCTATGTGTATTTCTGTCTCTGTCTCTCCCTCCCTCCCTCCCTCTCCCCCACCACCTGCCATTAGATGAGCCTCTTCACCCCATCACACCCTTTCCACCGTCACACTCAACCTTGCCTCATTCCACAGCAAAGGGATCAGCCAACCAGAAGCTGCAGCTTCCGAGCCAGGAGTCCCCAAAGTCCCTTCTCCTTTCTCCAAGTGTGGGCTATTTTTGGCATATCTATTAGTCATGGAAAATTTGCTAATACAGCGGGCAGCAGGAACTGTCTCCCTGCCATCCCTGCTCATGTTTGGCGAGCTATGCCCCCACACCCTTGGCTTGTATCTACTTCCTGAGGAGACAGTGCCTTCAATCTATTGTTCTTATGCTGGTGAGATGGTTGCTGTGACTCAGGCTCATCTTCACAGCCACCCTGGAAAGATGCACAGCTCCTTACGAGACTGGAAAAAACAAGCTCCAAGTGGTGCTTCTGCCTGCATGAAGTCATCACCACAGGCAGCAGGGGCCCAGGCTTCCTGCCACCAGAGTCTAGGCTTCAATGTAGCCTTGCATCTCTGAGGAGTCCTCTGTGGGTAGGTACCAGAAGCTCTGGTCCATAAGGTGGTTGTGGATGAAGCCAGGGCTTCCAGCAACTCTGTCCACCTATTGGTCCACAAGCAAAGCCACAATCATTGATCTTTTCTCAGAATTCCAAATAGCATCCGGCCACAGTCATAAATGCACACAGACCCAGATAGGGTGGTCCACAGGACTGAACTGGGGTCAGAGAGCCCAGCAGAAGACAGGTAAGGATGGTGAGCAGGCGGAATAGAATTGGAGAGGAAGCCTGTGTGGGTTCAAATGTGTGTGTGTGTGTGTGTGTGTGTGTGTGTGTGTGTATGTGTGTGTGTATATGTGTGTGTGTGTATTTGCACATGCACATGAAAGCAAATGGCCGACCTGAGGTGTTGTTCCTCAGGTGTCATCCATTTTGTTTTGTGAGACAGCCTCTCACTGGCCTGGAACTCACTGACTAGTGTGGACCAGCTGGTCGGAGAATACTAGAGATCCACCTATGTCTGCCACCCCACTGCTGGGGTTACAAATGCATGCCATCACACCCAGCTTTTTAAAAAAAATTCTGAGAATTGAAGTCGGGTCTCACTCTTGTACAGCCAGCATCTCCCCAGCCCTCTGTTCCTCACCGAATGAAAAGAGTCACAATGTAAGATTCACACAGGCTTCACTGCCATTTGTAAAGGGATCATGTTGCAAGTTGGTGTCTCTGGAATGTTGCTGCAAACTACCATGAGCACGGTGGTTTTAAATAGCCAAACCGTGACGTCTCACAGTGCTACAGACTGTTCACCCCAAAACAAGGCATGGTGGTGCCTCCTCCCTCTACGGAGCCTAGGTGAGGTTCCTTCTCCCATTCAGGTCCTGGGGCACCATCATTCCAGTCTCAGCCTGTCTTCTCAAGCTCTGCTTTGTGTTTCCATTCAATGATAGATGATAGATAGATGATAGATAGAT
>NC_022009.1:45553987-45566125 GCF_000317375.1 Microtus ochrogaster
AGGTCAGATGACAACTTGTGGAAGTTGATTCTCTCCTTCCACCATGGAGGTTTCGAGGTTTGAACTTGGGTCATCAGGCTTGGCAGCAGACACCTTTACTTGCTGAGACATCTAGCAGACCCTATTTCTGCCTTCTTTAAGGACTGTCAACCTCCTTGGATTGTGGACCACCTTAGCACAGTGGGTTGTCACAGCAATACTTTTCTAATGATACCCTAAAAGAGCTCCTTTCTAAATTAGATCACACTCAGAGGTTCCAAGGGAAGATGATTCGAAGGGCACACTCTCACCTATCATGTATTACTTTGGATCCCCCATTCATTATTCCAGAATAGAACTGAGTTCATAAAGCAGGAATCTGTACAGTGCAGCAGGCAACCTTCTCAGGCTTGAAAGGAAGGGCCTGTTTTCACAGGAGTGCTGGCCCTGCCTGCCCACATGAGGTTCTGGGAGGATATAGCATGGTATGCCTCCTGCTGGGGAGTGCATATGGCAGGAATGCATGTGTGCGTGCAGGAATGCATGCGTGTGAGTGCATGTGTGTGCGTATGTTCCTGCCAGGGACCATATATGTCTGGCACTGCTGTGCACAGCCCAATACTTGGCTTCCATCAGTTTAACTAGCAGTTTCTTAGAGATCCTGTGCTCCTGGAAGACGAGGACCAAATATACTTAATTAGCTCCAAATCCTGACATTCCAGCACAGTGTCTAGAACCAGAATAGACACTACAGGCCTGTCTATCCGGTACACACACAACTCCAAATAAGGAACCTCCACAGGCAATGGTGGTTAGTTGGCTTCAAATACGAAGAGCCCTATGCACCCCCAAGTGACTTCTCAGGGTTCATCTCTCCTAGAACAGGGTTAAGCCCATTACACACTCATTTTGGAGCACATGCTGAAGACAGTCATGCCATTGTAGAGATACACAAAAACAGAGCATGACTTTCCGAGGGCCCAAATGTATTACGTAGGGGATAATGGTAGAGCCACCTGGAGCTTAAAGAGAAAAGGAAGTGAAACAGCCACCAAGTCACCAAGTGCTGTCCTCTTGGGCTCATCACCACCTTAGAGAAGCTTTACCCTCAAGAGCCCCTCAGGAGACGGAGCCTGTTGACACTACCTTGTAGAAGGAGGAAATGACAAGGAAGGTTAGACCCTCATCAGGGATCACAAGCGTTCCCACCCTCCAGTGGGCTGGACTGTTGGGAAATGCTGCCATATAGGAGGTGGGAGGTTAGCTGGAGGAAAGACTCCATCTGTAAGGAAGTTATCCATACTGGGTGAGACTTTCCAATGATGTGACTCTTTCGGTGTCAGTCACGCTCTCGTAACATAAATCAAATGAAGCCCTTGGCTCCCCAAGCTAGATTTGGATGGAACTGGCACTTTGCCACTAGGATCCTATCTGGGGATCAAGAGACATTTTTGACAAGGCCTCAGAAGAAAGTTAATGCACCAGTCCAGAACTTAAGTCAAAGGATAGACCAGAAACAACTGCCTTCTTGTGCCATGGGGACTGAGCTAGCACCAGCTAACCTCAGCGTGTGCACGGCTGTACCTTCTCCTGGACCAGGCACTTGGCCACAGAGTGGCGCAGTTTAGACTATACAGTCAGGTGGCTGTCAGGGGAGAGGGAGGATTTGGGGAAATTCTGTTATGCTCTTTGGTGGAGACAGTAATAGGAGGGTCCATTCCCCCCTTCCAGCCTGGTCAGCACCCCATGCTGACATCAGCCAGACTCTTCACACACATGTACCCCCACTATTGCGCACATCCAGCTAAAATCCTTGCTTGCCTCCTCTGCTCCTGGCCACACCAGCTGTCAGTACACACCTTGCTCAAACCCTCTCTGTGCCTCGCTCCCCCTCCTGCTGCCCACAGCCCTCATGAGGTCCTCTGGCCAGCTGCCCAGGGTACTCTCGGCTCTCTATACTTCCAAATCTCTCTGCCCCCATGGCCTTGCTGTTCTATCTCCTGCTCTGACTCCTCTCCAAGTCCCCTTTATCTAGTAGACTTTTCCTGCCCTGGAGGGAGGGCAGGCATATTCATGTGGTGTGCATGCAGATGTGTGCACACGCATGTGGAAACCAGAGGCCCATACAGAGTGCCTTCGTCCATCACTCAACATTATGTTTTTGGAGGCAGGGTCTGTCACTGAACCAGGAGCTCACCAGTTCAGCTAGGACTTCAGGACATACCACATACCACTGCAGTTGACTTTTTTTTATTTCTGTTGATGCTGGTGATCAAACTTGGGTTCCCATGCTTGCTGTGCAAGAGCTTTAGACAAGTCCTTCCCCTCGGACCCACTTCTCCTGTCCTTAAACTCTTGCATTGATGGTTTGTTTATAGACTCATTTAGCTACGTTTCCCACTGGTTCAGGCAACAAAGACCGAAGCACACCCAGAACTCTCCAGAAATATCTGTGTTCCTTCCACCACAATGCAGCCCAGGACAGAGCCAAGCCATCTGGCTCCATGTACCTACCACAGTGGCCCATGCAAACAGTCGGTCAGACCCAAGCTCTAATCCCTTTACCAGGCTCATGTCTTCTCTTTCCTTTATACCTCTTTCTTTTTTTTTCTTTCATCTGTTTTACAAATGCCACCACGCCAGCAGAGGCTAGAAAAGCTCAACGGCCCAGCCCTGCCTTGAAGGAGCTCTTGATAAGCTGTAGAAACCAGACACGCACACTCAAGGAGCCAAAATAAAGCACCCTTGTAAGCCACACGGTGACAGCTCTGTCTCAGTGGGAATGACTTTCCGCCATCTCTCAATGGCAGGTGTGGACGCTGACACTTGTCCCCATGGACACTACAGTGAGCATGGAGTGCTCAAGGGGAGGTATCAGGCTAGGGCTTCACAGTCAGCCCCCTCCTCCTGCATCCACCAAGTGACGAATTCCTAAGAACAGGTCAGCACAGCCACTACCTTGAATCAAGCTCATCAGAAAGAACAGCTTAAGAAGTGTGAAGCTGTGAGGGTTTTGGTTTTTTGGTTTTTCTTTTCTTTTTGGCTTTTCGAGATAGGGTTTATCTATGTGTCCCCGGATGTCCTGAAACTTGCTCTGTAGACCAAGCTGGCCTTGAACTCAGAGATTCCACCTGCTTCTGCCCCTGCCTCTGCCGTAATCAAAGACATGCATGCACTATCACCACCCAAGCAGTGGAGGCAGAAGCATATAGATCTCTATGAGTCTACAAAGTGAGCTCCAGAATAGCCAGAGCCATTACACAGAGAAAGCCTGTCTCAAAAACAAAACAAACAAACAAACAAACAAACAAAAAGGTGTGAGGCTGTAATTCCTAATCCCATGCATCTTCCAGGAGTTTTCCTGAGTAGAATCAATGCTAAGAAATCCACAGACCTCTCTCCACAGGCAGGCTGTAGGGGCAGGACACTGGGGAAAATGGAGTCCAAGAGGAGAAAATGCTGCCTGTCACAGCAAGAACTCAGTGACTGAAAAAAAGTTCCAACATCGTCCAAGACTGGGAGTTGTCACCTGGAGGACATGCAGAGGTCTCGAAATGCCCTGTGTGGACATACTTACACTAAACCACCTGATGCTGATCATCTGATAACTCCAATTTAAATTAAGATATGATTTAACAAATCACAACTTACTAGAGCGCCGTGCTGACAACTCACAATGTTATGTCACATAGAGGAAGGTTGCACCTGCATCAAGGGAGTCAGGGACAGGACACTGCAGGGAGGAGATATGCTAGGAGTTCCTCATCCTCACTGTTCCCAGCCTTGGCAGAGACCCCTCTGCTACCCTGGACCCTCACAAACATAGACCACAGAAGACCGGATGGAGAGCAAACGGTGTTCAAAGTACAGCCTCGGGGCTTGCTGCAGTAGACAAACCATCTCGTTCTGTTATTGCCTGGAAGAGATTATCATTTTCAAGTGAGGCCATTTTGACATCTAAGAAGTGACATCCATTCCTCCCAGCTCAATCTTGACGCTAGTTTCATAGATTGAACTCACACAAGGCGCAGAAAGCCCATAACACAGAGTTATGTTTCTATACAAAGAGCCGGCTATCTTAGAACAACATTAAAGTAATAAAATATCCTCAATGCTCCCCATGCCCAGCACATTTCACAGCTCTGGGTTGATCTGTATTTCCATGTTGTGTCTTTTATTGGTCAGCCTCGAAGAGTCGTTTCCACATTTCCTATAATGCCATTTTACTGGTGATAAATTTCTTTGGATTTTCTATGTCTGAAATCAACTTTACTTCCTCCCTTCACGTTTGAAGAATGACGTCGTGGGGTTCGGGTTCAAGCGCGGGACTGAGAGCATTCCATTAGGACACAGGGGCTTCCTGCAGTGTCTTCCCACTCGTTGCCTCCAGGAGAAATCTGCTGTCACCCTTATCTTTGTTCCTCCGTACATAAGGTGCCCTTTTCCTCGGGCCCTTATAGCACTCTCTCTTTATTGGTTTTGACCAACTTGCTCACGGTGCGCATTGATCTTTCGTTACGTTTCCTGTCCTTGCTTCAGTGAGCTTCTGGAATTTGTAGGTGATAGTTTTCACAGAAATTGGAAAACTGGGGGCCATTATTTCTCAAAATGACTTTCATGTTTCCACCTCTCCCTTCATTTTCACGGCTTCCAATTACGCGTTCTGACACTTGATTTTTTTTCCCTCACGGATATGGATGCCCTGGGTTTCCCCTCTATCCCATACGCTTGTTCCAGAGAGATTCTGTTGGCACATTGTTGAGTTCTCTGCTGTTTTCTTCGGTGATGCCTGGTCTCCTCCAGTTGTTCAGCCAATGTGCTTTTATCTCCGCACTGTGCTTTCCATTTCTAGGAGTTTAATTTGGCTCACCTGTGTAGTTTCCTAAACTTATGGACATATAGAATATAGTTATTGTAAATAACTAACGTTTGAGATACAGTCTTGCTGCCTAACCTTAGCTGGCCTGGAAGTTTGGAAGTTGTTTATGTAGACCAGGCGGTGAGATTAAAAGCATGTACCAACATGTCTGGCAAAAAAAAAAAAAAACAAAAAAACCCACAACATTTTTAATGTCTTTGTTAAGTTTTGTCTATGGCAATTTTGAAATAGTCACAGATAGATATAGGTAGGTAAGTAGGTAGGTAGGCAGACAGACAGACAGACAGATAGACAGATAGATACATACAGACAAATAGATGATTCTGCCTATGGTGTTCCCATGCTTCTCTGCACATCTGGTGACCTATGGTGACTTGTCACGCACACTAAGGTTTGCCTGGATGAGATTTTCTTTTCTGTTTTCTGTAAATATTCCTGTGCTTTCTTGTCATAAGTTGAAGGTGACATAGTTGGTCTTTTCTGTTCTTAGTTTTATTATTTACTAGTTGCATCTGGAACCATGTTCAACACAGTCCTGTCCAGACACTGAAGAAGCAGGCTGTGACCTGCCCAGCTGAAAAAGGTACTGAGCCATGTGGCTAACATAGATAAGAATAATGGATTAAAATAAGTTATAAGAGCGAATACAAAGCCTGAGCTAATGGGACAATCAGTTCATAACTTATGGAGACCTCTGTGTGATTTTCTTTGGGACCTAACGACTATGGGAACTGGGCAGGCCAGAAACCCCAACAAAGCAGGCCCTCATGTTACATACCTTTTCCTAATGATGAAAGTGGGACCTTTCAGAGTGTTCGCCCCATGCCTATGAGTAATGACTTTTTCCAGCTCCGCGGAAGGGACACCATTATTCCTGGCTCTGAGTACTGTTGGATGCTTCCCCCAAAATTTTCAGTAACTTCCTTACATGCCTGAGCTGGCCAGTGTCTGCTGGAGCTCTGAAGGTGCCCCTGTGGTTCTCTGCAGCTCATGCTGTGGCTCTCCCCTCTCCAGTGCCGTTCTGCAAATATAATCCACCCTCGGCCGACTCTCAGCAAAGCCAATCTGTCTCTGCCCCTTTCCCATCCCTTCTCTGGAACTGGAAACTTCAGGTGTGAAAACATCAAAGCAGTGAGTAACTTGGGCACCCAGAGGGCCCACTCAACAGTTTCCACTTCTTAGGGATCCATGTCCTTTGTTGCCTGATATTCAATGCTGTGAAACTGATTTTTTTTCAGGCCTGGAAACATAGCTCAGTAGTGAAGGGCTTGCCTTGGATATGCAAAGCCCTGGGGTACAGTCTCCAGCACGAGAGGGAAAAAAATAAAGCAGAGCTGCTGCTTGATAGATTGGGTTTTATTTTTGAAAGTTTCTGACTGCTACAGGCAGGGAAGCAGCTTCTATCCCTGGGACTCCCATCTTACGTGGAGGCTGACGTATCAAAAGAAACATGCTCTCTATGTAAACAGCATTTACATAAGACAACATAAGCCGTCTGAGATTCCCCAGAATTTTTCCCGAGTTTAAATGGGGTATTGTACTTTTTAAAGATTTATTTTATTTTTATTTACATGTAGGTAATGTGTCTGTGTGTATGTGTTTGTGCCTCCTGTGTGGGAGAGAGTACCCGTGGAGGCCAGAAGAGGGTGTCGTATTCCCTGTAGCTGGATTTACAGGCTTCCTGACTGCCAGGCAAGAACTTTACTGACTGCTCCGTCTCCCCAGCTCCCTCTCTGCGTTCTTATACAGCATTTTGGGAGATTCGAGAGATGAAGATTTCCTCCCACCCTATGCCTGTGCCTTCATTTTCTCAGTAGTGAACTCCAAAGAGCAAGTCTGCAATCCTGATGAATTTCAAATTAATTTTTATGAAATCTTAAAGTAGTTTTAATTTGCATTTCCCTGAAACTGGGCATGTTGAACATTTTTATAACGTTCCTCAGTCATTTGTCTTTTGAGAACTCTGTTTAGTTCCGGGTCCCATTTTCTAAGTTGGGTCGTTTGTTTCCTCGGTGTTTAGAACATTGTCTAGTTCTTTGTGTATTCTGGATATACAGCTGGAAAATCTTGTTTCCAGTTCTGTAAGCTGCCTCTTCTATTTAATGGTGCTCGCCATAAAGCTTTCCAGTTTCGTGAGGCTCCGCCGATTTACTGTTGGTTTTAGTACCTGCTGGAACCCCACTAAGAAAGTCTTTTCCCATGCTCATGAGTTCAAGCATGTTTTCTCTTTCTCCTCTATCACATCCAGAGTCTCAGGCCCTACATTGAGGCCCATGGTCCATCTGGAGTTGAGGTTTGTGCAGGATGAGAGACAAAGATCTAGATTCATTCTCCTACATGCAGTTATCCAGTTTGATAAGTACCAATTGTTGAAGATGCTGCCTTTTCTTCGATGTGCATTTTGGCCTTTTTGCCAAATTTCAGGTGGTTGTAGGAGGTTGGGCTTATATGTGGGTCCTTAGTTCTATTATATGTTTAATGTGTCTATGTTATTCAATGTTATGATCTGGATGTCCTGACTTTTATCTATGAAGTATGCTTCCCTCCAAAGTCATGCAACTTCTCCAACATGTTTCTCCACAAGTTTTGTTCTTTCATATATGAAGTACAGATCCATGTCCTATTTGGGGTTAATTTAATGGCCACTTCAGGTGATTTCAAGAACGCTTAGGAATGTTTATAGGAAAGGAATAAAAGAGCACTCAAAAAAAGGTAAAACCTATAATGTCTCATATCCAATCTCGGCTCACAAGACATATGTTAGCTTGTTATAATTGGCAGAGACAAAGTTCAGACTTTTCCATAAGGACTGTTAAGTGTTTGGGTAACAGTTTCTGACCCTTGGCCTCACCCCAAGAACCTTACCATCTCTTTGTTTTGTTGCTTGAGACCTGGTCTTATGTGCCCAGGCTGGTCCCAAACTTACTGTGTAGCCAAGAATGACTTCTAATCCTCCTGCCTCCACCTCCAGAGTTTCTGGGGTTACAGATGTGCAGTGCTGAGGGTGGAACCCTTTGTGCATGCAAGGTAAGCAGTCTACACCCCAAATCACATTCATATCCACAAACCTTGTATTTTTATCAAAACCCAGTTGACCACATAGGCTCCATCTGTTCCTGGCCTCTGTTCTGTCTGGTTCCGCTGCCTGTCTGACCTTTAGAGTTGTGTTGTTTTTGTTTCTCTACCCTTATAGTGAGTCTTGAATTCAGACAGCAGAAGGCTTCAGGAATTGCTGCTCATAGTCAAACTCACTCTGGCTTTTTCTGATCTCTAATATCTCCAAATAAGTTTTAGAATCAACTTAGCAATCCATGCTTGAAAAGAATGTTAAGATAAATCTTCACTACAACCCCTACACTTAAGGTTCAGAGAACATCAAGGAAGAAGGGAGTTGAAAGGTTGTAAGACCAGGATACCTATTGCAAAAGAGTCTCTTCTTTAAAAAAGTGGGGATGTGAAGTGGGGGGTTACGAAAAGGAGAGGATCTGGAAGGAGTTTGGGGAGGAAGAAGCAAGGGTGGACACTATCAAGATACATTACATGGAATTCTCAAGTAGTTAACAAAATATTATGCTATTAATTTTTAACCACTCTTTCCAAGACTACATTGCACTTATAAATTTGATGATATGGCCATTTTAACATGATTAACTCTCTCAGTTCACAGACATGGTCTGTGTATCTCTACATATCTATCTATATATCTACTTACCTAGCTACCTATCATAACTATCATCTATCTATAACAGCTGTCATATAGCTATTATATATAATATATAATAGCTATCTATCCATGTATCCATATGTCTATCACCTATCTTATTTATATATCAATGTACATATGTATTTATGTATGCATGCATCTATCTATTAACTACTATATCTACCTATCAGTCATATCCCCTATCATAGCATCTATCGTTCCATCTTTATAATCTAATATAGCTATCTACCCATCTATTTATTAATCCTCCTATCTATGCATCTATCTATGTATCTATCTGAGCTTCTTTTCATTTCCCTCAAAAGTATAATATTTTTAGTGTTTAGATATTTGCATATTTTGTTGATCTCCCCTACTCAAAGTTTTATTATGTTTCTGCAACTCATTACTATAATATAATTCAACTATGTAATGAATATACAGAAATATAGACATCTAAAAACCCTACTCAACTTACAGAGTGGTAATTGTAACTTTTAAAATTAGATTCCCTAGAATTCTCTTCCTTCAGTCACCTGTGAATAATTCTAATTTATCTTTTCAATGTGTATTCCATGGTTATATTATACACCTTATTATTCTCATTATTTCTCTTATTATACTAGCTAAGAAATTCAATAAAATTTTGAATAAAAGTAGCTTAGGTAGACACCTTTTAAAAGAAATATTTAATCCTTTGCCACTAAGCTTCAGGTTTCTCAAAAAAAAAGCATAAATAAATAAGACCCATATTTACTTAGGATACATCAGTGGCTTTTCTGACTGACTGTGGGTTCTCTGCATGCCCTGTGTTCTCTGTCCATTTTATTCTTTTCTTTTTCGTGCTATCTTCTACTTAGGTGCATTTCAATCCCCCATTTTTATCCCTTACTGACAAGGACTGGGCCTCATTCAGAAGAGTGATATTGACCATCACTATATGACTTAAGTTGACACAGTCGCCTTCAAATGACATCATAGCACCTAATACGTGACCTTTGACATTTCTATGTCCACTACCTGTCCTTGTGATTTTGCTATCATACACTTTAACTACTGTATGTGTGATGAACTTCACAACCCATTCTTCATTTTAGGCTATGGGTTATCAATAAAGAAAAGCAAAAGAATAACGTCCTCTGGGTGCTCACCAAATTCCTTATTCTAGGCTGATTCAGGTCCTCCTCTAACCCTTGCTCTCTGCCTGGAAAATGTCTAACAGTTTATATAGAACGGCTCTTCCGACAACAAAGACACGTGGAGTGTGTGCAAAGAGAGGCACAGTTCGACTCCATTTCTGAGCTTACTCTCTTGGGTATTTAATCCCAGGTTGAATGCTTTCTTTCTTCGTTCAGTGTTGAAATAAGAGAGGCGGGGCTGCGTCCCCAGCACCTGGCCACCTGCACGGCTAGCTTTACCAGAAATAATTACACGGAAACTGTATTCTTTTAATCACTGTCTGACCCATTAGTTCCAGCCTCTTATTGGCTAGCTCTTGCATATTGATCTAACCCATTTCTATTAATCTTTGTAGCCCATGAGCTGGCTTACCAGGAATGATCTTAACCTGCATCTGTCTGGAGTGGGACAATCATGGCGACTCACTGACTCAGCTTCTTTCTCCCAGCCTTCTGTTCTGTTTACTCCACCCACCTAAGGGTTGGCCTATCAAGGGGCCTAGGCAGTTTCTTTATTCCTTAACCAATGAAATCAACAGATTGATATATGACACTCCCACATCAGTTCAGTGTTTCACAAAATTCCTTCCATTGTTCCTGACTTTCATAATTTTGCATTTACAATCGGCAGCATCTTTGTCTCACTCCTTTGTGTGTAATGACTCTGCAGACTACAGTAGCTTCAAAATGTTTCTTTTTTGCTGGTTTCCAATAATTCGATTATAATATGCCACTGTGTGTGTGTGTGTTGTGAGAGAGAGAGAGACAAAGAGAGAGAGACAGAGACAGAGAGAGACAGAGACAGAGAGAGACAGAGAGAGAGAGAGCATGGGTTTTGTAAAGATTCTTATATCAAACTAGATAAATTTAACCCAGATGGCATCATCTTCATACACATCTATGTGTATTTCATCTTAGATGTTTATCTCATTAAAATTCAAATATATTGACATTTGGAGATTTTCATGTAGTATCAAATTGACTGTTAAGGGCCGGCAAAATGTCTTAGTGGGTAAAAGAGCTTGCTACCAACCCTGACCAACCTGAGTTTGAACCCTGGGACCCACATGGTAGACTTCATTAAGTTGTCCTCTGACCTCAACACATGTTCCATGGTACACATATAAACATACACACACATGTATATGCTCGCACAATAAATAAATGTATTAAAAAACTTAAAGCAAGCTGGGTGGTGGTGGTGCACACCTTTAGTCCCAGCATTTGAGCAGCTGAAGCAAGTGAATCTCTGCAAAATCAAGGCCAGCCTGGTCTACACAGTGAGTTCTCTCAAAAAGCAAAAGAAAAGAAAGACCTTAAAGCAGCTACTAATTCTACTCAATGCATTCATCTCAGATCCTGTCTTCCATCCCTAGAGTCCCCATGTGGTCCTTATTTTCACATCCTCCTTATTTTTCCTCTCTGTTGTAGCCTCATCAATTCCTCAAACCACTTTCAGAAAGCTCCATCTTCTTTTTCCAATATTTTTCTAAATATTTTTCTCCCCTTATTTGAGTGAACTGTTCATTATTATCGCCCTCCCTTTTTGCAGACATGCTAATTCCTGCTGTTCTTTTAATATTAGATCTTCATTGAGTTATCAAATTCCAATATATCTCTCACCTCCTCGATAATTCAGTAGCCTTAAAACATGCTGGCTCTTCCGCTTTTCTGCTGCACTTTAATTGTTTTTCATATATCTCAATTCACTCTGTCTTCTATTCCACGGAATGCTATTATTATTCTGGTATTTGCAAGATTAATTTTGATTAAAGATTCATTTTGATTAAGCTGTGTAGTTTCCTCCTGCATTGCTTTTTATTCCTTTCTCCATCAACAGCATTCAGTTAGGATCCTCTCCCTCTGCCTGATGAATCTTGGGTGTTAGGTGCTTATTGCAATCCTCCTCAATTTATATTTGCTGGGAAATACTCCCATTTATGGTCTTTTTGGACAGATAGTTTTATGGTATAGAATTTGGTTGTTGTCTCTTGGCATTTTAAGGACAATGTCCCATCCTCCCTAGCCTCTGTTTCTCCTCTTGCTGCTTTTCCAGGTTCTTTTCGGCTGACTTTAGAAGTGTGTGGTTCAGCTTTGCTTGTCGCACTTTGTGTCTCTACTGTTTTGCTTGCACATACTTTGGTGCATTCTTCTTGGGGTTGTGCATCCTATGGGGTTTGTAGTTTGATGCTTTCCATTCATATTTGATACATTCAAGTTTTTCGGAACTTCGGATGTTTCTTTCCTCCCCCAATTATCTCCCTTTCTTTCTCTTCTCCTTCTGAGACTCCAATTACATAGATACTTATTTATATCTAAGCACATGATTTTAGGCTTTTCAAAACACCTATTTAATCTTTTGCAGAAGGAGAGAGAGCACGAGCATGGAACTCAGGACC
>NC_022009.1:45566343-45572952 GCF_000317375.1 Microtus ochrogaster
ATGGAGGTGGGTGGTCCTTGGACTTCCCACAGGGCAGGGAACCCTGATTGCTCTTTGGGCTGACGAGGGAGGGGGACATGATTGGGGGAGGGGGAAGGAAATGGGAGGCGGTGGCGGGGAAGAGACAGAAATCTTTAATAAATAAATAAATAAATCCTTTTCCAAATATTACTATTTTTCAAATACCTCACTTTTCTGGATTTTTCACTCTCTGTTTTTACTCCACACTTTGATAGAGCTATTTTCTTTCTATTTAGCCTCCTTTTGATTCTGTTTCCTCAGTTGTACAATGAAGATAATAACAAGACCTAGCTAGGAGTTGCCACAGGGATTATATATGTTAATACATGCAAATCGTTTGGCGCAGTGCCTATAGCATCACTATTTTTATCGTGTGTGTCACACAGATAGTAAATCTCAGGCTCTGATAGGTCAATTACCCACCAAGTCAAGTAGAACTCTTCCTACCTCCTGAGAGAAATCTAACTGTTCCTTGAGCATCATTTGACTATGGTGAAATACAGAATGAAGAATGGCACACCTAGGGGGAATGTATTAGTCAAGGCTTTCCGAGCAACAGAACTTATGGAATGAATATGTGTGTGTGTGTGTGTGTGTGTGTGTGTGTACATGTATATGAAATTTGTTAGAATTACGTACAGGTTGTAATCTATATAATCCAAAAATGGCTGCCTATGAACAGAAGATTCAAGAATCCAACAATTTTTCAGTCATGAGGCTGGATGTCTCAGCTGGTCTACAGTATATGCTGAAATTCCAAAGAAGTATGCTCTAATGCCAGTGAAGAAATGGACTTTCTAGCAAGGGCAAAAGCGAGCAGGCAAAGAGAGAAACTTTCCTCTTTCTTGTCCTTTATCTGGGCTGCCAGCAGAAGGTATGGCTCAGATCGGAGGTGGGTCTTCCTACATCAAAAGATCTGGATTAAAGGTGTGTGTCTTCCCACCTCAAGGATCCAGATTAGAAGCAGATTTTCCCACTTCAGATGGTTTAATTAAGCAAAAATACTTCCCAGGAATGCCCATCCATTTTTTTGTAGTTTAGTTAATTCCAGATGTAGTCAAGTTGACAACCAAGAGCAGGCATCATAGGAATCTTGAGGAAACCAGCTTGATGGAATGGAGCCAAGCTTCAGAGAAAGCTGAGAGATGGCAAATATTTGGGGCAGCACAAACTTGCTGACCTAGATAGCATCGACAGTCAACTTGACACAGACCAGTGTCACCTGAAAAGTATAAACTTTCAGGAATTGTTTTCACAAGGTTATTCTGTCTGGGAGGGGTTGTCTTGACTATTAATTGATGTAGGAAGGCTCCTAGGCAGGAGTACTGGGATGTATAAAAAACCCTGTAGCATGAGCCATAGCTAGGTATCGAACTGCATCCCCCATCCTGCTGTCGTTCCTTAGCTGAGAGTGAATTTCCTGGTCAGCAGTAGTGTTGTATGAACTAGCAAGCAGTCCTGCCTTTGGGTTTCCTACCCTGTCTTCTCTCATTGATGGACTGTGACCTGAAAGAGGAAATGAATGCTTTCCTCCCTGTCTTAGTTACTCTTCTATTGCTACATATATGCTATAATCAAGCCATCTTATAAGAGAAAGTGATGATGGAGAGAGGGCCTGCTTTTCATCCCAGCCACCCAGCTAGCTTACACCGAAAATAACCACACAGAAATTGTATTAATTAAAACACTGCATGGCCCATTAGCTCTAGTTTCTTATTGGCTAACTCTTACATTTTAATTTAACCCATTTCTATTCATCTGTGTATCGGCACGTGACTGTGGCTTACCAGCAAGATTCTAACCAGCGTCTATCTCAAGCAGGAGATCCATGGCATCTGCCACTCTGCCCTTCTTTCCAGCATTCAGTTCTGTCTTCTCTACCTACCTAAGTTCTGCCCTATCAGGCCAAGCATTTTCTTTATTGATTAACCAATGAAAGCAACACATAAACAGAAGGACCTCTTACACCAAGAAAGTGTTTAATAGAGGATTATAGTTTCAGAGAGTGAGGCCATGACCACCATGGAGGGGGGCATGGTTGCGGGCAGGAATCGTGATGGAGCAATAGCCTAGAAATTATATCTTATCCATGCCAGAGGTAGAGAAAGAAAGAGAGCTAACTGGCAATTGCAGTTGACTGTTGAAACCTCAAAGCCCACCCTCAGTGATCACACCTCCTAAGTCTCCCCGAACAGTTCCACCAGCCAGAATCCAAGCATTTAAATACATGAGACTATGGGAGCCATTCTCATCCAAACCACCACTCTCCCTAGGTTGCTTTTGGTTAATGGCATTTTATTACAGCAACAGAAAGGAAACTAACACACCTCAGGACACGAGGCCACCTGCTCTGACAAGACCCAGGATGACAGTGACATTACCCAGATCATTGGACTTCACCACTCAGTAGCATGGCACATGTGAGCCTGAGCAGCCTTGTGTGTTGAGATGTATTGAAGATTTTCATGAAGTGGAAGAGTCTAGAGGGGACAACAATGCTTGTATGGGGACCACAGAGGACATGTAATGTTTAAAATCCATTAGAGATTGGATCCCAGTGGGACCCACCCAGTGGGAACATAGCGCTTCCTACTCACCTAGATTAATACCCCCACGACGCTCCTAGCCAAGTGGCTGGCTTATACCCTCATACCACAGCAGGGCGTTTCTCCTAAGGGGTAACTCAAAACACATGGCTCCCATATTTGTAGCACAAAAATAAATAGGAAACCAGGAAGACACCCCACTATCTGCCAGATAATGTCCAAGTCACTTCACTAGGTACTTAAAGGTCCAAAGTCATCAAGGTCCCTCATGGTCAAGACCCGTGTACTCCTAATCATCTCCTAGCTCTTCTTTATTACAAAACACAGGCCAGTCTCCCTCCCACACACAGTGCTCTCTGCCCCACCTTGCTAAAGGCTTGTTTACTGAGGCACTTTGTAACCTCATCAGCTTCTCTTTAGCTCATGAGCTCCTCTCACAGGTCCAAAACGGATCCCCAAAAGCCATGACCTATCTTCCACCTAGTACCGACTCTGGTGACATCGGGAGATTGCCTTGCCTTGGGTAGCTGGTTCAACTATGCTTTCTAGAAGGGCAGGAACTCTGTCTTACTAAGTCTTGACATCCCACCATCCATTCTGACATATGGTGGGTGTTTCATGAATGTGGGTGGAAAAGGAGAAATGGGGAAAGGAAAATGCCATTCAGTGGGCAGGGCTACTGAGAATGCCTAGCAGAGAGGAGAGTAGGGTACGTGCCAGGATGTCACGTGTGCAATTCCAAGACTGTCAGGCACAGCACAGCACCATGTTAGCCTGACTTCCGTCGTGCCCCAAGCTCGTCAGGAACTAATCACATCTATTAAACACAACACTCGTCTCTGAGAGATAATCGTCTCCACTCCACACTGACTCAGCTCCCCCCATTACCTGTGTGGGAATTCTCAGCCCAAACAGCCTTGGAGTCACTGCTTTCCGAAGTTTGAAACCAATCCAAGCTCTGAGCAGACACCCGTTGGCAGCTTCAGAGACCAAGTTCTGCATGAAGGCATGGCATTAAATAAGCATACCCAGAGAGGAATTATATAATACGTAGAAATTAGTCCAAGAAACAAGTTACGTTCTACCCAGGCCAAGATCCCAAACACAGCGCAAGTTGGAAACGAGACGTTCACCACCGCAAGCGTGAAAACTGGGCTGAAGGTTGCACCGGTTCATCGGGAGCTTAGGCTGTCACTTTACACAAACAGCTCCGAGGAAAAGCGATTTTTATATTCCATCTCATTCTGTCTTCACTTGTTCAAGGGCCTAGCCTGATCCTTAAATAACAAAACTCTTAAATGCTGAGATGAGTTAGACACTAGTGAGACAAGACTGATAACATAATCCGAATCCCAGGGAGCCAATCTCCCCCCCCCACACACACACACCCAGAGTCCCAGGAGCAGGAGGGGGAAGACCAGCCTGCAATTACTTTGAAGTCAGTTACTGACAATGCTGTCCACCGGGCTGAAGCCCTGCTTTGGGCAGGATTTTCCAAATGTCAAAGCTAACAAATGAAGGGCCAAAGAAGGGAGATGCTTTGGAAAGAAAACTCCTACCCTTTTGTTTTAGAATCGAAGACTCTGGAGGTGGACAGATGCATGATAAACTTGTGCAGATGAGGGGGACTTCTTGGATCCAGGCACCAGTGAAAACCCAGGCTGCCTCCTGCTCTCCGCAGCATGTCTGACCTGGAACTCACAGGGGCTCTGCTGGACCAGCCCATCGCTCAACACCGCCTCTGCAAAGAACAAAAGCACCAGCCAAGGCCAAAATGTGGCATCCTGGGACTTGCCCCCCAGCCGTCCCAGAAGTGGGACAGAGCTTCCTAAAAGGACCCTGCCTTCATCCCATCAAGGATGTGTTCTCCATGGGACAGATTCCTCGCCTGCTCTTTCGGCTCGCGTGTGGTTTCAGTAGACATTTTGTATTGTTTTAACGTGGTTTTGAATGTGTCTAAGACAGAAATCTTACATAACCTTTTGGACCACTTCCCTTAGGAAAGGAGAAACCGTAAATGTCAAATCTCAGCTAATGAGGAGCAGGCACTCCTAGAACAGTCTTTGCTTCACAGGTTGGACCTCAGCTGGCCACAGTCGTGAAGCAGGCCAGCTGGTCAGCCACAGTGGGAGGGGCTTGTCTCGTAGGATAAGCGTGAGCTTGCCCAGCATCAACTTGCAACCACTTTTGACTTCAGTAAGAACTGTGGATTCATGGGCACCTTTGGTCCTCTGGAGAAGCAGTGTTAAAGAAGTAGTAACCCCACGTTAGTTCTGCTTATCACGAGCAAATATCCAACGAACACAGCCTAAGGAAAGACGGGTTTATTCGGACTCCCAGGTTCAGTGGGCCCGGTCGGGGTCCCGGGGCTCTGTTTCTAGGCTAGTCTTAGAGCAGAACACTGTGGCCATAAGAGCCTGACAAAGACTCTCAGTCTCGCTCCCTGGCAGACAGGAAGCAGAGGAAGTGCATAGGTGGAGGCCAGGGCAAGATACAGCCCCCAAGGGCATGTCTTGTCACCTGTGATTATTTCCTCCAACAAGTACCCCCTCTCTGCCTTTGATCACTCTCCAATAACCTTCCATATTGTGAACCCAGCAAGGGTTAAGCCATCCATTAGGTTAGAACCTTCAGGAGATGATCCCCTGAGACATCGTCACAGAAACACCCAGAACTGTGCTTCGCTAATCTCTGGGCACCTATGGAAGCAGTCAACTTGACAGTTAAGGTCAACCATCACCTTCCTCGTGCCGAGCTAAGAGATCATTGCTTACATCTCGGACTGTGTCAAAACTCAGCCCGATTTCTGCAGCGTCTTCTGAGAGTTAACTCCAAAGACAAAGCGCACATTTTAAAATACTACTTATAGTGACATTATTTTTCCAAATAAAGACATCAAGTGTCACAGGACATAAGGATCTATCCCCAAGTGACAATACAGTGTCTGCCAGTCAAGGGAAGCTCAAGTCACGCTGCACAAAACCCATCTCCAATCTAGGTAGTAACACTTAGTTCACCCACTTGCTCTGTACGTAACCACCATGAATGAGTCTGGGTTGGTGCTATTCCTTTTCCAGGGGACCAAGAAAAGCATCCCATAAGATGGTTATATGCAGAGGAAGAACACGATTGTGGTGACACCCGAAAAGAATTGTCACTGCCTTCGTTCACATGTCAGGAACAATCCTCCCATGAGCCAAGAGAGCCAGACACCCAGTAGCCACCAACAAGGGCACAGCATTAGATAGTATCGTGGAAAGGGGCAGGATGTTGACTGTTGGTCCCTACAGCCCTTTGCCAGCTCTCCCCACATTCTTGCTTTAAACCCCTCTGTTTCAATGTTACTCATTTCAGCCCCTCTTAAAAACTAAAAGATGTAGACACAACCTGCCTATCTCTTAATCTATGCCTGGTTTTAACGAACGTTGCCAGGTAGCACACGGAGCTCTCAGCCAAACTGCAATGTTGGCTAAGCAGCACAAAACACTGGCGATGAGCATGTCCCAAACAGTGCCCGGGGCCTCGGTGCACTAGAAACTATCCCTGTTTATCAGAGATTCTATTTAAATGGAGCTTCCCTGGGTGGGGAGGCTGTGGCTTTTTGTTTGTCTGGAGTTTTGTTTCTGTTTTTCCTAAGTGTGACAAATGTGTTAAATCTTCCTCAGAGAAGAGGGGACGTTACTCTACCCAGCAATGCACAGAGGACAAATATTAAAACAGTCAAAGAGCATATAAGGCCTAAGGAGTGTGCTCTCGAAGGTGCAGCAGAGCAAAAAGAACTGGCCACACACCCTCAAAGGTAGGCCTGGGGTGGGGGGTTCTATGTCCAACAACACTGGCTTTGCTGAGCCAAATTCAGGATAAGGCTCCAAGGATTTCTTTCTTTTAATTTAATTTAATTGTGTGCATGTCTATATGTTTGTCTGTGTGTGTGTGTGTGTGTGCATGCATGTGTATGTCTATGTGTATCTCTGTGTGTGTCTGTGTATGTATGTCTGTGTATATGTGTATCTGTGTGTGTGCACGCATGTGTATGTCTATG
>NC_022009.1:45573117-45573891 GCF_000317375.1 Microtus ochrogaster
GTGTGTGTGTGTGTGTATGTGCCACTGATGTACAGGCTCTTGCTGAGTCCAGAGAAGGTGACAGGTCCACTGGAACTAGAGCTATAGCCAGTTAAGAGTCACTCCACGTGGGTTCTAGGAACTGAGCTGGGCTTCTCTGAAAGGGCAGCAGCCCCTCTTAACTGCAGAGCCATTTTTCTAACCTCTAGCTCCCATTTTGATTGGCCCTCTCTGCAGCCCTCCTGTGGTCCCTCCGAGCCTTACACGAGCCAACGGGACAGGAGCCTGCTGCTTCTCTCACGCACAGCTGCCCTGCCAGGGGTCCCTCCAGATCAGCCGCTCCCTGTACCATGAGTGGACAAGGCTGGTGGCCTGCACAGACCCAACGTCTCTTCTTTCCCGGGCACAGTGCATGTTGGCTCCAGCGCACCATCAGGCAGGATCCGGGCTCAGCTCCTGCTCAGCTCTCAGCACTTGCTCCATTGCACCCCATACACGGTATCCCTGACTTCTGTCCCCACACAGCCTCAAGATTCTGGGGGACAGCTGAGGCACAGAAAGTGAGCTTCAGATGGAAGCATTCACCTATGGTGGAAATTCTACTGTTGGCTGTCCACACCCAGTAAAGAGATGCAGAATTGGGACAGAGACACAAAGAGAGAGAGAGAGAGAGAGAGAGAGAGAGAGAGAGAGAGAGAGTTTCTGAGTAGCCCACCAATGCAGGGGAACAATCCCAATGAAGCAGTGTCTGAATGGAGTGTCTGAAGGATTTTCTTCACACATCTTTACTTTTTC
>NC_022009.1:45574008-45577724 GCF_000317375.1 Microtus ochrogaster
AGAGAGAGAGAGAGAGAGAGAGAGAGAGAGAGAGAGAGAGAGAGAGAGAGAGAAACAGCGCACTGGGGGCTTGCATTACAGGGTGCGCCTAATTTCCCGAGGAGGGTGGCAGCTGAGGCTGACACTTAGCCATCAGTTAATTCAATTGTGCTTAATTATCTTGTTGCTTTGCCGCTCTCTCTCCCGACCAACACCAGCCTCAGGAACATTCCTCATAATTGCAGAACAGCCAGGAAGAGGAGATGAGTAACCCTCCCTCTCCACTCTCGCTTTCTGCCATGTCCCTAGATGCCTCTCCAGGATGGGGGGGCCGGGGGGGAGGCGGGGGAAATCTCCGGAGTCCAGACCACTCCAAGCTCTCTGAAAATGCTTTGGCAGTTCTTCCTACCAGCTTCATCATAAATAACCAAGCGACACCCGGTCCAGTTAGGACAGAGTGCCTTATCACAGATGGTCCCCATGATGACAGGGGAGAGAGGGAAGGAGCCATCTTCAAACGGTTTGCAATACACTCAGATGACCTACTGGCCTTGGGTGGCTGCTCTGGATGTAATTCCGTTGGATGTTGTTCTGTTCTGGTTTTGTTTGTGGGTTTGTTTTCTTAGGTGGATGTGTTTGTTTATTTGTAGCAAATTCTCTGTTGTGCTTAGGCCGTTTTCTGTACTTACAAAATTTCCCAACACTCTAAAACTTCAAAATTATATTATATCTAAAGTTTTCAATCAAATCAGGGCCCCCCTTGGTCTTCCTCTATCAGAATTTGGTTTGGGAAAGGGTAGTTGCAGCTATAACCAAGAAAGTTGTCTTCAGTGTTCAAATTGTCTCTAGTAAAATGCCATTTTTTTCCAACAAGTATGTGTCTCTGTGAAATGTTTTCTAGTAGCGAGCTGAGCACAAACCAGGCGAACTCTACATTTAAGCATGTGCCCAACAGTGCCCCTGGCCAAAGCCTCCTGAATTCTTGGGGCTCTGACTTCTCTGGTGTCTTCTAGATCCTGGAAAGAGACTGGCCTCCAGGTACTTAGAGGTCAGTAGAAACTTCTTGAGATCAGGTAACAGACCCATGGAAGAGCTTGATGTTTTAAACAGTAGTGAATCACCAGAGCAATAAAGAGTAAAGGAGGAGAACTTTTAGATTGAATTCTCGAAGTATCAAATAAAGGAAAGGAGAAGGTCCCTAACTCGGGAGGCTTAACATCAGATGGGACAGAACAAAGGGCTGATGTAGTGTTTTGACCAATATACCCATTCACTACTCTGACTTTACTAGCTACTTCTCATTGATCCAGCACTTTCTGTCACTGAATGGCAAGGTGGCCGTCGCCTTTTTAGACTTGCCCTGTTTCGCAACAGCACAGGCTTAGTTCTACCTGCAGAGTGACAATGAGTAAGAATGAGTCTCTGTGCCTCCGTTTCCCTCTTCATACCATGTCTCTAATAATAATCTTAGTTTTTCTTATGAATAAGCAAGTGAGCAGAGACAAGTAAAGTAGGGAGAACGGCAGCTGATGGGAGAGGTACCACCTCATCCAAGCCTCTGGGCGCTCTAAGGGGAATCCTGATGTAAACGGGTTCTCTGTGCGCTCACATCTTGAGTTGATCTAGAATTGCATGAGAGGAAAAGACACAAGGTCAGAACTCTTCCAGGAAGCCACCAATACCCAGTGAGTATGCTAGAGCCGGAATATTGGCTGGCATTTCCACCAACATTGCCATCAGGGATAGTCATCAGTCCCCTGTCACAGGAAGGGAAAGTTGGGCACAAAAAAGGTCTAGGATTTGGGCTGCATAGCTGGGGAATAACTGATAAGCAAACATTGAAGCCCTGCACCAGTGATGACCTAGGGAAAGCTCACAAATGGACTTGCCACAAAGCAATGGAACTCCCCTGACCCAGCTGGAGCTCAGAGCCCAGCTCTGGGGAGCAGCTCTCCACCTTCTAGGCTCATGGAATGACAGTCACCACATCTGAGAGTCCACACACTCATCACAGAACACAGCAACCCCCGCTTGAACCCACTCTCCCTGCTCCGTCTGCATGGATGACAGGCCGAGTTCCCCAGGGAACTGAGGCTGGAATGGTGAAGGGACACCTTCTAGAGGAGGCAGGAGCCAGGCCAGCACTTGACCTCCTGACAAGGAGAGGCACTGGCTGAGTACCTGAGTCAGTCCCACTCAGAATTCATCCCAGGGACTTTCTACAGTAGGTTCAAGGCCTCCGCCAGGCAGGGGGTGCCAATACACACAGTGCCACAGTGCGAGGCGAGGCGAAGGAAGAGGAGAGGGAAGTAGAGAAGGCTGTCAGCCCAGCTTTTTTTCCAACATCTTGTATTTAAACTATCAAATGTTTTAGCCAATCTGCAGAAAATAAATTCTTTGCACAGGGGAAGAAATTTGGCTCTGTCTCTCAGCAGAAGGCCCTGCTCGCGGTTCCCCATGGCTCCCAAGCGAAGGCAGGGCAGCTCTCTGCAGCTTCCCCACACCGCCGTGTTTCTGGGATTTACATAATCACAGGCAAATAAAACGATAAAGGCATACTCTTTCATAACAGGCATATTGTTACTATTATTATTCTTAAGGCAAATTAGCTTCTGATTATAGGGATTAGTCAGCCCCGATCCTGTTGACTGAGATAGGACCGAGTCTTGCTGCCTTTCTTCTTTTTTAACGAGGAGGAGAACTGTTGTCTCAGTGTCAGGAAATTACATAAAATGGTACTTGCTCGGAGAGAGAGCGCCTCTGAAAGTCGTCTGATTATCAAATATTTTACCACCAAGTTTATTAACTTTTTGTTGCATTTTATTTAACCTCTTCCTCTTACAAGTATCTCTGATGTTCAAGTACCTATTTTCTACATACTTCTGTGTGTCTGCAGGGTTTTTTTATCATTGAAGTAGCTCAGAGCTCCTTTTAACTAGACAGATGCTTCTGTTCTCTCTCTCTCCTTCTCTCTCTCTCTCTCTCTCTCTCTCTCTCTCTCTCTCTCTCTGTGTGTGTGTGTGTGTGTGTGTGTGTGTGTGTGTGTGTGTGTGTGTGTTCATTTTGTTTGTTGGTTTAAGGCAAGATCTCACCAAGTATTCCAACTGGCCTCAACTCATGGTGGTCCTCCTGGTGCTGGGATTGTGGAGATGAGCCATCACACTGGTTCCTGCCATTTTTCTTGAGGAGGCAACAAGGAAGAAACTGTTTTCCTGTCCTTCCAGTGACCAGAGACCTTGCAGCCCAAAGCCGTTAGGAGCCTAGAACAAGACATCACTTCTCTGGTGTGTGGGAGCCTGGGGAGAATCAGGTTGCGCGCACCAGTCCCCAGGTTCCCAGCAGAGATACACATCGAAAGAGGTACCGTGTGGCTGTCTATGAACTAAGTCTGCTTTCCACACTTTGGACATCCCTTCCAAGGGATCTTTCATAGTATCTGGAGATGTTTTGAGCCATCTGAATAGGAAAGATGGTAGAGAAGGGCCTCGCTTGTTACTGCAGTCTAATGGATCAAGGGCATGGGAGCTTGCCAGTATCCCACACTGCAAAGGATAGTCCTCCCCCTCCCCCCAAGAATTCCCTGCTTCCATGTCAACAATGCCATATTTGAGAAACCTTGGCTCAGCTGATGGAAGATCTTGTGAATGTCATTAATAGATAGCAACAGGGAGTCAAGAAGCATGCACAGATGATAGATAGATAGATAGATAGATAGATAGATAGATAGATAGATAGAT
>NC_022009.1:45577824-45587685 GCF_000317375.1 Microtus ochrogaster
TAGATAGATGATAGATAGATGATAGATAGATAGATAGATAGATAGATAGATAGATAGATAGATAGATAGATAGATACATGGATAGGTAAATGAATGGATATATATAATGGATGATAGACAGATGATAGGTGACAGACAGACAGACAGATAGACAGATGACTAATATATGATAGATGTTAGATAGACAATAACAAGACAATGGAAAAATATGGTAAGTAGGTACATAAATAATTATTGACAGTTATTCATTAGCTAGCAGACAAATAGGTATAACTGAATAATAACAATAAGCAGACACGTGGCAGGTAGATGACAGGTGACAGAGAAGCAGTAGATAAATAGACAGGCAGATCTCTGGGACTGGAACCCCTTGAGTGCTTCTGGAGACTATGTTCAGACCTAATTCCTTCTGTTCTCAGTGATACTCCATTTTCATAATGTCTATTTGAGTAGAATTAAACCAGAATAAGGAGAAATTTACATACCTGATTACACTGAATGCATACATATAACTGAATTTAGGGGGGCTTTCCAAACAGAAAAGCACCTCCTTCAGTGTGTGTATAAACATATAAACTTTCAGTGACACAGTCAAAATAGGAGAAATGGGGCTTGGGTCTGTGTGTGTGTGCTCAAGGAAAATTGCACTTGCCACAGTCTATATGTGGAGATCAGAGGACATCTGTAGGGAGTTGGCTCTGGGGACTGAACTCAGGTTGCCAGGCCTGGGCAGCAGGCACTTACATGACATCTGAGCCATCTCCCCAGCCCCAAATCTGGGAAATTTGAGAGGATGTGTCAGTGTCTCATTTTAGATCCTCTCCCAGGTGTCACTGACCTGATGAGAGGAACTCATTAAATTTCAAGTATAAACTCAGGAGTTTGCTGCACAGGGTGGTCTCATGCCTGCCACAGGGTGCTTCAGAGATACTTTCTTTCCTTCTTTCAGTGGGTTGGAATAAAAGGAAAAACACAATTCCGTGCTCCAGCACTCAAAGAATTAAATATTCTAACACCTCTCACAGCAAGGGTATTGGCAACCTTTCTGTAAGAGGCAGACAGTAAATATTTCTGCCTTTGCAGGTCACGTGGCCTCTGTGGCAACCACTCAACCCCACTGTGCCATCAGAAGCAGCCATAGATGATATGGAGATGAGTGCACCTGGCTGTGTCCCAATAAAACTTTATTTACAAAGCCAAAGCGTGGGAGGGGCTTGGCCCTGTGACTGCAGTCTGCTACGTTCAGCTTGCAACACAGAGTTCCTGAAAATGATGAGTGTGGGCAGAAGGAAGAGGGGAAAGTTCAGAATGTGTGTGCTGTAACATGGCAGCAGCAGTTGAGTGTATCAGCCAGAGTAGAGCTCACTGTCAGCCCCAGGAAGGACAAGAAGCAGGTGGAAGCGGGTTCTAAAGGTCAGACACAAGTCACCGATACAGGCATTGCAAGCACACGGCCAAAACATGTTGCCTGTCAGTCCACAAGTGGTCTGACTCTTTTGGAGAAAGGGAACCTAAAGGGAAGGTCACTCAGAGCAAAAGGCCTTAGCAGGGGCAGGTAGAACACAGTGACCACTGTCCAGCCCCACCCCTTCCCCCACAGAGCCCTACCTGTTCCCATGTCCAGGCCTCACCCCATCTCTCCTCCCCACCCTCTCTGCTGGCTCCGGAGGCAGTCACACCTTACCTAGCAACTGTTGCTACCAAGAATCAACCTTCTTGAAATTTTTACAACAAAGCCTACACTGACAGAAAGGAAAGGCAGGCTGATTTCCAACTCAGGCTGAAGGGTACCTGAGTTCCTTAGTGGGTTGTAGTGTATTAAATGACCAACCGGACAATGACATAAATGTCCAGCAGGACACAGCCAGGAGCAGTTTGTCAAGAGAAAAACAATCCGTGTTCTGCAGCCCGTGATGGTCTCTGTTCGTAAAATCCCTGCTAGTCCCTGTTCCCGTTCAGCTGCGTCAACATGTGCCTGTAAATTCCTCCCAAAAGGGAGATCTTAATAGCAGCGGCAGCCCCAGAAATGACAAACAACTCAAGTATGGAAAGGCAGTGGCCAAGTACTCAACAGTGTTCTCGCACTGCACCAGAAGAAATCAGATAAGAAAAATAAACCGAGTTCTGTGCATAGTTCCTTAAGTATGGATCGCGTTTTAGGCTTCCAGTCTTTGGTGTAATGGATACGTCCATTTGCCAGGGGTCAGGGAACAGCAGTCCTACAGCATTAACTTGCTGGGGAAACTTCCTGCTCTCAGCTCTCACCCTTCCCCAGAGCACAAGATTGGAAACAGAAAACCCCTGAAATCAGTGTTCATCCCGTGACCTGAGTCAACTCCTTAGCCAAGTCTGGCTTTTCTCCTCATATTTAGCCGGACAGAGACTCATTGCAACATTCTCGGTCTGCCTCTGGGCAAGCGCAAGATCCTTGAGGTGGTTTGTGTGCATATACATGTATTGTATGGGCGTGCACATGTATGCCTGCACCGGGAACGAAGATGAGTCTTGGGTTCCCTACTTCAGGATACTGTCCACCTTGCTCTGTGAGACCGGGTCTCTCGCTGACTTCGAATTCACTGGCTTGGCTAGGCTGACTGGCCAGTGAGTCCAGAGATCCTCCTAGCTGCCTCCCCAGTACTGGGATTAAAAACATGTACCACTCACTGTGCCCAGGAGGTCACATCACCAGGCTTGCATAACAAGTACCAGCTGAGCTGCACCCCAGCCCCTTGTTGCAACGTTCATACTGCAAAATGGCTACAGAACTTGGAAGCTACCGTGGGGACCTCTCCATCTGCTGGAGCTGGTCATCTCCACTGTTAAAGGACACTGGGATGGGGAAGACAGCTAAGAAGGCCGGGAGACAGGTCCATAGATGATAATGTACAGGACTCAAGGCCGCACTGCTCAGGAATGGGGGCTAGCCAGGGCATCAGAGCCTTTGCCAAACTCCCAAGGCTACACTCTTGGTGTGACCACAAAATCCACAGCCACAAACAGTAATGAAGCAAGAAAAGAAGATGGTGAGGAACCAGTCTGCCTTTGCTTCCATTCTAGAAGACATTTCCCCCATCAACAGAGACAAGAAGTCAGAACCCACAGTCCCTCAGACAGTAGCAGCATCGAGCATCTACTCCAGGGCGGACCCATCTTCAGGACATTTGTCCTCTAATGATGTAAACCAACATGCTCACAGGGTGTCTGATCACTTTGCAGTCAAGGAGGAGCGGCCCAGGTGATGGGAGCCGAGAGAAAGAAGGTCAAAATTCAACCTGAGATCATCGTCATGAGCAAAGGGAGACAGTACCTGCCCCAAGCATCTCTGTTTGGCTTCCCGTAATCTGTGGCTTCTGGGAGACAGGTGTGTAAAGCACAGATAGAAACAGATCTGCTGTGGCTGGCACCTAAACTTTTATCTCCCCACAGCTATCACGACCTTCCTGCTCCTGAGGGCCAATGACACACATGCCTTCTTCTCAAAAAGAACAACTCTCCCATGACCCGATCTGGCTGCGAGAGACACAGGACTTCTAGTTTTCAGACAGCATTTCTACAGGTAGCTGAGCTCAGATTCCCCAGGTGTTACAGAGGGCGCCCTTGAGAGTCCAGTGAGCCTCCAGGGTGTGTGAGTTTCCTTCCTGTCTTGTTATGACCCCCCCACTTCTGGTTCATGGGTTGTCAGTTGTTCCCCAAGGTTTGAGATGGAAATTCTGTTTTCTTCGTAATGCCGTTTACATTTGAGTACACTTAACTTGTGTGTCTGTGCCCTGCTCCTTCTCAAAGGGACTGCAGCTCCCTGTAGGCGGAATATTCTTCTTATAGAGTTGAAGGGACTCGGGGAGGTCTGGAGACTCTGCTGGTGATTGGCACAAGGAGTGGTGAGAATTTATTTTAGTGCTTGTGTGTGCGTGTCTGCATGCATGTGTGCGTGTGTGCGCGCGCATGCGCGCGCGTGTGTGTGTGTGTGTGTGTGTGTGTGTGTGTGTGTGTGTGTGTGTTTGTGTATGCATGGGAATCCCACAATGTACCTTTAGAGATCAAGAGATGACTCTGGGAGTCAGTTTTCGCCTTGTATCTCCTGAGGCAGGTTGGTCCCTCCCATTACTTCGGCTGCTGTGTTTTATGCTCCAGGCTAGCTGGCCCTTGAGCTACCAGGCAAGTCTCCCATCTTCACCTCCCAGCTTGCTGTTGGAGAACAGGGATTGTGGAAGCATGCTACCATATCCAGCTTTCTGTTTTTTATGTGGTTTCCAGCTGGAACCCAGGCCATCAGGCTTGTGCAGCCTCTCTCTGCTGAGCCATCACCCAGCCTGGTGGAACTGAGCGCGCAGAGCCTGTCTCTTCTCTGGTCTGCTGCTGCATCCTCAGCCAGCTCTTTGTCCCAGAGTATTTTCAGAATCTACATGAGATGTTTAGAGTAAATAAGGCCAGGCATTTGAGGCACTTGATAGTCTGTAGTGATGACAGAGAGGCCATGATTTCTGAAGTGTGTGCCAGAACTGTAGTGCCATTTCTAATTGGTTTTACTACTAAAAACCCAGAGTCAGATATTAAGGGGTGAAATCTGAAAGATCAGAGAAGCAGAACAGCCAGCTACTAGTTCGTACTTCTATGAAATTCTTCAACCGAATGGGGTATCCTGTCTCTACAAGTCCTCAAACTCAATGGGATGAATTCCTGTCTCCTCCCACCTTAAATTCCTCCTCTCTCCACCCAGCCATATCACGTCTTGTCTCCACCTTTCTATCACCAGGATTAAAGGCGTATGACTCCCAAGTGCTAGGATTAAAGTTGTGAACCATCACTGCCTGGCCTCCATGGCTACCTAGTGGTTTAGTTCCACACTCTGATCTTCAGGCAAGCTTTATTTGTTAGATCACAAACAAAATATCACCACCCAGAAGCTTCTGAGGGGGGGTATGTGTTAACTGTCTTGGTTCTTCATGTGTTTGCCACCACACTTACCTCAAATTTAGGAACTTAGGGTACAGAGATGTCCAATAATTTGCCAGAATTAGAAGCAATGAAGAGAATCTGGTATGAGACCCAGGTCCCAGCCGAAGCTCCTGCTGACCCCACAGCACCAAAAGCCACTGCCCCTTCTTTAGTGAATGCCCATTTCAGTTCCAAGACCGCATACCATGGCTCCCTTCATTTCGAGGTGTGCATCTGTGTTCAGAAACACAGGGCTTCACAAGCATGTGCGTGTTGATTTTGCAAACCCTTTGACCTGACTGATGCCATCTCAGGGTGTCACTAAAGCCAATGCTAGCACATCCTACTCTATCCAAAAGATGGAGTCCAGTCTTGAGTACTGTTTTACCTGGGATGGAAGTTGGCATCTTACTGTTCATAGCTGTACCCAAGAAGTGGACCAGAGAGTAGACCTGAGCCTCAAGACCAGCCACAGGGCTCTTCGTCAAGATGAACTAGAGAAAACCAGTCCAGTCCTTGTTGTGTTCTGCTTACTCGATCTAAGCAGACAAAAAAAGGCGAATTGGGCAACCCTTGCCCGAAACTACCAACAGGCAAAGGCCCAGAGGTGGAACAGGAGACATAGATGCCAAGTCCCCCACATCCCAACTCTTAATTCTGCCTCTCCAGCTTTCCCTACACTTAGCCACCATCTGTTTTCAGGATCAGAGAGTCTGACAGCCACTGTGTGTGTCTGTCACAAGTGAACTGTAACTCAGGGGTGTCACACTACATGGTGAGCGACTAAGGGCCAGATGTCCGCCAACACAGGCATCTTCCACTCAGTTCCTCTGTTTGCAAAGCAAGTACTGTTGTCCCGAGTCTGTCCAGAGCCAGAGCAGAGGAAGATGGCTTCTCCAGCTGTGGCCAGGGGTGACTTGGGGTACACTGATATTCAAGAGGCTGCCTCTGGACACAACAGCCTAGGACTTCAAGAAAACCATGTTTGCGGATTCCAGGAGTTTGGTATTCATCAGTTCCACTGATCAGAAAGCAGCCTCATCGGTTGGAGTGAGCCAAATTCAAATGAACTTCAAGTCCACATCGATTTCCTGACCACTTTGCATTTGATGGGCTCAACACCACGCTGTGGTCCTTTGTCAGACAGAAGATGTCTCAATTCTCCTGCTCACCAGCCTTGGTCTTAATAGCTTCACTAAGTGAACAGCCATGCAAACACCTCTTTTGTGGGGTTTATTTCATTATGTATTACGCTGGTTAATCCCTTCTCTATGGAGTGAACAGGTGTTTGTTCCGTGACTTGGGGGACCACAGAAAAAGACCTCACCAGTACCATGTCATGCTTAAATGGGTAAGCAATTTAAAACTCCACAATAAATTGTAGCTTATTAGGGATTTGTGACACTCTTAATAATGCACATTAACTGGAAAGCAGGCTTGCGAGCCATGGCAACGCATCTCCCGCCTCCCCTGCTGTCACTGCCAAAGTCTCCATCGGGACCCAGTTCATAAACACAAGCCAGCCCTCATCTTTCCGCAGCCTTGCACGCCTAGAAGAAGATTGCAATAACATCATCTGATGAACCTTGGGAAATTTGATTCTGGGGCAATAACGGAGAAATAGGTTGTCAACTTGCCTTTCATTCTTGCCTAAGGACCGGTGTAGCATACTTACATCAGCCTGTAACCTTTTTAAGGAAGGTAGAATTGAGACAGCAAGGCCAGGAGTTCCCTCTAAGTGGAAACAGACGTTGGTTGTTTAAGAGATTGCCTAAATGCTGCTGTTGAGACTTTGTAGACTCACAGAACTCTGTAAAAAGAAGAGTCCCTGCTTCCACACCAATTACCGTATTGACCCGGTGACTCTCTAAATGTTGAGTCGCGTGTGTCTACATCACACTGTCCAGGGCAGAATAAACCAGATTCAAAGACTGCTTCAGATGGTCTGATGCTGGGGTTGGGGGCAGGAGCCTGATGAGAATTTTGAGTGGTGTGTGTGTGTGTGTGTGTGTGTGTGTGTGTGTGTGTGTGTGTGTGTGTAATGTGTGCATGCATGGGTGGTGTGGGTGCAATGTGTGTATGTGTGTGCGCATGGGTGGTGTGGGTGCAATGTGTGTATGTGTGTGCACGTGTCTGCGTGTGTGTAATGTGTGCATGTGTGGGTGGTGTGTGTACAATGTGTGTATGTGCATGTGTGTGGTATGTGTATGTTCATTGTGTGTGTGATACGTGTGCATGTGTGTGATGTGTGTGAGCATGTGTATGGTGTATGTAATGTGTGTATGTTTGTGTGTGTACCATATGTACATGTGTACATGTTCTTGTGCATACACCCAAGTACACACAGGTGTGTACTTCTCTATCATCAACCTTAGTTTTTGGGGCAGAGTCACCGACCAAGCCTGGAGTTCACTGTTTTAGTTAGGCTGGCTAGCCAGTGAGTTCCTGGGACCCGCCTGTCTCTACCACCTAACACTGGGGTTTACAAGCTAATATGGCCATGCCTGGCCTCTACATGGGTCCCAGGGATGCAATTTCAAGTCTTCTTGCTTGCCTAGCATGTGCTCTTACCCACTTACCCATTGCCCTACTCCTCAAAACTGGCCAGTTTCTCTTTTTCAATAAAATTCTGCATGGCCCTTTTCAAACTGAAAACTATTAGCTTATCAAAAGTGAAGACACTGAAAATGGAGATCAAAGAGAGGTAGAAAGACCTGGGTGGCTGGTCCTCTTAACACAAGGAAGGCGTGACATCCTCTGTGTAAGGAAATATTCCCAAGCTATGGGGAAAATAAGAAGTGTGTGTTGACAGCCGGCCATGCACCTCAACACATAAATCGCCCTTAAGGAATCAGATTGGTTGGAGTTCAGTGACCTTCAAACTGCTGTCAGGTTTCCATTATCAAAACAGACATTTGAATAAAACAATGATTTTAGGGCAAAGCTCCCGATTTCCATTGTTTTGATGCACAAAATCTCACAAGTCATATTTGAGACGATGGTGGGTGAGCTGGTGACGGCTTCTGAAAATTGGTCTTACAAGCTTACAGAAGAACAGGAGATGGAAACCCATTTTCCCTTCAGAAAGTCTCCTTGTGCACCCCACCCTTTTCTGGAGTATTTTGTGCAGCTGGTACGTGATTTCGAGCTTTCTTGTTGCCCGTATGGCATTTCTGTATCCCTGAACATACCAAAGAAACCTAGAGAAAATGAAGATTGACGTGCACAGATCTGTCTAAAATGTAGTGGTACAGGGATGCTTTTGCTGGGGGCCCTCTGGTATTTAAGACAGTTAAAGTAAGTTTTTTAAATTAGATACTATCTTCTGGGTATATCCCAAAATAAACAAAGTCTGATTACTACAGAGACCCTGCACTTCTGTGTCTACTGTGGTTCTGTTCATAAGAGTCAGGTGACGGATGCAATCTCGTCTCCGCTGACAGATGAATAGGTAAAGAAAATGTGGTACATACACAGTGGAGTTTTACTCAGCCAAAAATGAATGAAATTCTGTCACCTGTAGGAAAATGGGTAGAACTGGAAATCATTGTGTTGCGAGAAATAAATCTAACTCACAACATCAAAAACTCAATTTTCTCTCATATGTCAATCTGGGGGCTAGTAGGATATGTAAGCAAACAGGAGACCATAATGGATGTGGAAGGAGGGATGGTAAGGAGGGGGCATTGTGGTGGTTTGAAAGAAAATGGTCCCCAGAGGAAGAGGCACTATTAGGAGGTATGGCCTTGATGGAGGAAGTATGTCACTGTGGGGCGGGCTTTGAACTATGCTCAAGCATGCCCAGTGTCACAGTTCACTTCTTGTTGCCTGCGGGCCAAGATGTACAACTCTTGACTCTTTCTGCAGCACCATGCCTGTCGGCATACCACCATATTTCTCACCATGATGATCATGAGCTAAACCTCTGAAACGTAAGCCACCCAAATTAAATGAAGTACTGTGGCCTGGTGTCTCCCCAGTATGTAAAGCCTAACACAGGCATGGAAGATGGGTGTGGCCAGAGAACATTACAGCTGCATATAGAAACAGTGTAAGGAAATGCTGTACAGTTAGACTGATGTTACTGTTATTGTTTGAGACAGCCTCATATTACTTTGCCTTGGCTTACCTGGTGCTCACTACGTAGACCAGGCTGTGTCTGAGCTCATGGGGATCCCTCTATTGCTTCCTCTCAGGTGCCAGGATCAGAATTGATGCCACCACGCAAGCAGATTGATTTTTGTTAGTGCCACAAGAAAAGTTCATCTTGGCTCTCAAGAGACTCATGTGGTCTTTACATTTCCAGTATTATTTAATTTTCTGGTTTTGTTACAGCAAATAGTGTCCCCTAAGATGCATATCAATGAACTCGGTTTTATTTGACAATAGTGTTAGTACAGATGAAATCAGGCAAAACAGAGTCATGGTAGGTTAGGCTGGGCCTTAATTCCAATGACCAGAGTCCTTGTAGATGGAACAGCAAGACCTCCAGACTCAGACAGAGACAGGTGGCCCTGTGTTGATGAAGGCAGAGACCAGAGTGGTGGAGCTGGGATTCAAGAAGTGCCCAGGGTCACTAAAGGCCACCACGAGCTACAAAGAGGCAACCAAGTACTCTTCCTGAATTCAGAGGGAATGCAGCCTTGTGCCCCAGAACTCAGCCCCAGAACTAGGACAAAATGCACCTCTCTTTCTAGGTTACCCATCCATGGCACCTTGTCACACAGCTCTGTCAAACTAAGCTAGAACTGAAGCTACCATTCATCTGTGTGACTTGTCACCTGTTCACAAGTGTGCGAACAGAGATTAAAATGTGCCAAATGACCCAAGTTGTAAAATGCTTCAAAGTGGGTAATTTCCTGCATTGCATCTTAAAAACCTAAGGAGGCAATTTTGTCTACTTCCCATAGCCAAGAGGATAACTAT
>NC_022009.1:45589136-45593097 GCF_000317375.1 Microtus ochrogaster
AGCTTGATTCCGGGAACCCACACGGTAAAAGGAGAAAACTGATTCCTAATAGCGGTTATCTGACCTCCAAATGAGCACTGTGGTATACACACACACACACACACACTACTCCTACGGCTAAGCAACACTTAAACCACAAACTCTGGAACTAGAGCCTAAATGTTTCCATTTTCTGAGACAGGGTCCCATGTGCACCAGACTAGCCTCCACCTTCCTACACAACTGAGGGTGACCTTGAGTGTCTGATAGCCCTGCTTCTACCTCCTAAGCACAGGCCTACAGATGTGCACCATCACACCTGGTTTATGTGAGCTGAAGACTGAGCCCAGGGCCTCAAGCACGTCAGACAAACACTACCAACTGGACTGTAAACTCTGCCCATACATGTTTTAACCCTCGGCGGATGACATCAGTGTACGGCCAGACATCAGACATCCCCCATCTGTAGGGCAAAGCTGCATCCGGGGCCAGCTTCAGCGTCAGTGCCATCTTTGCTTGATTTCTGTCTTTGCCACCTCCCACTGATGATGCCCTAAGGTAGGTCATTTAACTTATCTGATGCTTACTTTCTCCCTTCTAAAACGTGACCGTGTAGAGGTAAACCTTTACATCGCTTCACCGTGTAAAACACCGCAAAATGCCTGCCTCGAGTACAGATATCAAATAAGTGTCGCGCTCTCTCCTCTTAACACGCAGAGAAGAAGTTAGCAGGGCTTACATGAATCCAGGCTGGGGACCGAGACTGGGACACTCAAGTCCTCACACCACTCCAGCTGGAAGCTGCGGGCACAATTCCACATTCAGTGTTCCTAGCTGTTGAACAGCCTCAAAGAGCCATTATGACATTTGCTCGAGATAATTATGAAGTTTACCTGAGATAATAAGGTAATGTGATCCCCATAAGCTCTTCCAACAGTACCTGGCGCTTGTTAGCAAGTGTTAGCTCATCCACTAGACCTGATCTTAGAACCGGCAGACCGTTCCTTGATATGACCAAACTCGCCTAGCGTCGCGTCCCACCGCAATCAGACACAATGTGGTGTAGATCAAAGAACCAACCGGATTAGATGGAGCTGAGATTCAAGTTCTGAGCTCAGGTGAGAAGCTAGCCTGCCTTAGTAGCCCAGATTAACCCTCATCCCCACCCCAGTTCTCAAGGGGTAAGAAGAAAGGCTTAATAAATGACTCCTATGGTACCTCCTGGCACCAAACAAATATATAATTACCTGAAAATTATAAAGCAATAGAAGGGCCTGGGCTGCATTTGACAAATAGCCCCAATGCTGTTGTGGTTAGGGTTTTCTTCTGAGGCTCACAAAACTCTATCATGGGCAGACAAGGGAATAGGATTTTGCTTTGTCGAAGCAGAGGAGAATCCTGGGGCCTTTTCCAAGAAGGCTGATGGCCCTGGACCCCACTCTGTGATTGCCAACTGAAGCTGGAGGCGGGACAGCAGCTGGATGTTCATTCGAAAAGTTAAGAAACAGCGAAACGTGATACAAACGCTCCAGTGGGAAATGAGGTAATATGGATTGATAGCTTTAAAACTGCACTGTGATTACGTTTCTCGGCATCTATCCTGCAGAAACACAATTAAAATGTGAAATTAGGTAATGGGGATTAATGGTCTCAAAAATACTCAGTAATCGAATTGCTAAGAATCTGCACAGGGGAAAACAGGGTCTCCTTTTTTTTCCCACAATTTTGGGATCAGCAGTTGGGACAACCTGGTCAATTCAGTGAAAGGCCAGTCAAATCAGAAAGCCTCAAAACTGTCACAGATGACCCAAAAGCAGTTGTCTAAAAGGTACAATATAAGCATATAAATTCTCTCTCACCCATCTTACAGAGAAGGATTAAGACTCCCTAGACCCTTAGCGACAACCTTAGACCAACCACCCCAGCAACCTGGGCTTCATTTTGAGTCGGTTACAGTCAAATGGAGCACTAACTTAAAGAAGTCAATCTCAAAGTAGGCTTCTTGGGCCAGTGAGATGATGCGAGTGTGTAAAATGGGCCAGTGAGATGTGCAAGTGTGTAAAATGGGCCAGTGAGATGGTGCGAGTGTGTAAAATGGGCCATTGTGATGTGCGAGTGTGTAAAATGTGCCAGTGAGATGTGCGAGTGTGTAAAATGTGCCAGTGAGATGTGCGAGTGTGTAAAATGGGCCAGTGAGATGATGCGAGTGTGTAAAATGGGCCAGTGAGATGGTGCGAGTGTGTAAAATGGGCCAGTGAGATGGTGCAAGTGTGCAAAGGCACTTGCAGCAAAATCTGATGACCTGAGTCCAAGCTTCAGAACCCACTCAGTGGAAGACAGAACTAATTCCCCAAAATTGTCCTATGACCTCCACATCCATGCTATGGCATGAGCTCTGGCTCGCATTTGCACTCCCAAAACACGTGAGCACATGCAAATAACTAAATAATAGACTTTCACAGTTTCCGATTTATTTCCGCAGCTGTCGGGCCAGGAACTAATCTCACAGCAATTTTCTTTTTCTTGCACTTCACCGAGTCTCTCCTAAGCACTCGACTTGGCTTTTCCCCTCTCTTCTGACTTCTAATCAGTAGGCGAGTATTCTGATCACACCACAGTTGCGGCAGCATAAACAGGTTTGGGGTCTCCAGTGTTACTCTGGAGTGGCTGGGGCACAGTGGTTCCGGAGACAAAGCAGAGCGACACCCAGCAGGGCCCAGGAGTAGATATCAGGGAGGGGCCCCGCAAGCTAGAGCCCCCAAGGCCACACCCTCAATGAGCTGCTTCTTTGTACTCAACTCCATCCCCTCTTCCTCTCTACTTCCCAGTAGTGCCATGATTTTATGACTCCATCAAGGAATTAATCCATTCACTAAAGTCAGGGCCCTGGTGATGTATGTGTCTCAGAAACTCCCTCTGCAGATATACCCAGGGGTACGCCTGGCTAATATGCTAGGCATTTCTCAACCTAATCAACTTGACAATCAAGATTAACTACCACAGAAACATGCTCTTGGTTAGCAGACATCAACCAGTATGAACAGAGAGAGCTCTCCAGAAGCCAACATGACCGAGACACAGAAAGCAGCAGACCAGCAAAGTGGTCCAGGCTGGAGCATGTAGATGGATTTCTTCTATAGCCAAAGATTTATATGCAAAGTTGTCTCATGGAAAAGTACCTAATATTGGGAAAAAACATGAATTTATAATAACTAAGTTGCTTAGTTTGTACCCATATAACAAAATGTTATGTAGACATTTAAAACTGTCTTTCTCAAAGACTTTTTTATGACATGGGCCATGCCCATACACAGCAGAACACAAAGCAACAGAACACATTGTAAATGAAGAAAAGATTGTATCCTTCCTATGCAATTAAAAGTGAGCCAAGACTTAATGAAATTGGGCTGATACCATCTTGAGTCCTTGTTTACTTTGACGTTGATTCAAGGGAAGTTAAGATGTTATTTTTAAGAAGACATCATGTCCCGTGCAGGTTGCCTAAAATCAAAACATGCTTAACCTTAAGGAGCCAGGGAGGCCTTGTCCTACCAGGAGCAAGGAAGTTCCTGGATCCACCTCTGCTGGAGAAAACAACTATGAAACTGGGCATGGTGACGCTCACCTTTAACCCCAGGAGGAAGAAGCAGCAGATCTGTGACTTTGAGGCCAGCCTGATCTACAGAGTGACAGGTTTCGGGACAGTCAGGGTACAGAAAGAGTCCTGTCTCTTCTCCCCACAAAAAGTCTAACAACTATGAATCCCGGGGGACAGATGGATAAAACCAAGACTTCCACTGCAAACAGGCAGACACTAGAGGAAAAAAAAAACCTAAAAGGTATGTTAGCTGTGACCAAACACATAGCTAAACATCTGAAGAAAATCTGTAGATTTCCTGGCATGAAGAATCTAGGAAAACAGAGCTCGAAGCAATAGGGGCACTGGAGAGCTCAGATGTGATTCTAGAATGGGGGTACTGGG
>NC_022009.1:45593392-45599678 GCF_000317375.1 Microtus ochrogaster
GAACAGGGGTACTGGGGAGGTGCCCCAAATTCTCTACCTGAAACTCAAGTTTTATGTGAAGAGATAAAATCAGAGCTTAAAGATAGAAGAGGTGAACTGACCTAAGAGTTGTAGCTGCCTCAAGACTCAGTTTAAATACAAACAAATAATATTCTGCTTTTTGGTTTTTTGGTTTTTTTTTTCAAAACCAACATTCTTCAAAGAAATATAACAAAATCCAGATGGCATTCCCAATAATCAAGATACAATTTAAGATTACATGAACTAATAGAAACTGAAAATATGACTTATCTACAATAGAAAAATACACTAGATGAAGAATTCCAAAACAATGCATATTTTTAAATCTAAAAGATCCAAAAGCACCAGAGATGTAAATGTTCTCTGTATGCTTGTAAAGACAGGAGGTGTCTATGGATAAGTAGAAACCATAAAAAGAAATTAAAGGGAAATCTGGAACATCAAATAAAATGTCTGACACTGTAACGTTTGATACTTGTCCATAGATATCCGTCACCCCACAGCAGGAGCACCAAGAGGGAACTCTCGTGCACACAATGGCTTTAAATGAGGAAATGTGCCAATGACATCCATCAGTCACCACAAAGGAACCTCAGTGAAGGATGTTGATAATTGGGGGAGACTGTGCAGTCAAGGGTGTCAGGAGATGAAAATGCCTGAGCCTTCCTTTTGACTCTGCTTCAGGCCTAGTGCTCCTCTCAACTTTCCAGTATTTGAGCTGGGAGGAATGACTCAGTGAATAAAGCCATCCCTGTGTGAGAACTTGAGTCCCAATCCTCAGAAGTCACACACAGCTGGATATGACAGCACACACCTGTGACCAGTTATCTTCTAGCAGAGACAAGAAAACCCCAGAAACTCACCTGCCAAATGCAATAGCTAGCAACAGACAGACTGTTTTAAATGAAGTGGGAAGGCAAAGTTGGACACCCAAGGTTATCCTCTGACCTCCACACAGGAATATGGAATGTGTATGCCCACATTTAAACACACACATATATATATCATACACAAAATCAAAAGAAGTTAATTAATTCTTTTAAAAACTACACAGTAAATAAATTAGGCATAGCGGCATAACAGATATGATGTAGGGAAGACACTGCTGAACTTGAAAATACTTCCAAGAGAAATTATTCAATCTGAAAAGTATAAAGAAAAGAACTTTATAGTTAACAGGGCTTCTGTGCCCTATAGGATGATCCCAATTGTTGTCTGAGGTTTTCTGTTCCACCAGGTCCCACAGCCATTTAGCCCTAAAGAAATGCACAGAGGTCTACATTAGTTATAAACTAATTAGCCCATTAGCTCAGGCTTCTTATTAACTCTTATAACCTATATTATTAGCCCATTATTCTTATCTATGTTAGCCACGTGGCTTGGTACCTGTTTCTGTGAGACAGTCACATCTTACTTCCTTTGTGGCTGGGTCACAACTGCAGAAATGGGCTTTCCTCTTCCCAGAATTCTCCTGTTCTCATTGCCCCACCTCTACTTCCTACCTGGTTGTCCCGCCTATACTTCCTGCCTGGCTACTACTGGCCAATCAGCATTTTATTAAAATACAAACCATTGTCCCACAGTCCTCCCAATAAATCACCCAGCAGTTGAAAGAAGAAGAGAAAACCATGAACGTCATGAGGGGAAAGAGAAACACAGCATACAAACAGCCAGTTATCTGACCTCCAGCCCAGCCTTGTGAAAGGTAAGAACAGCTTCAAAATTCTGAATTTAAAACATTAAAAATCTGAATTTTAAACCTGCTAATCCAGTGTGCTGGCTAGTTTTTATTGTCAACTTGACAACAACACAACCTAGAGTCACCTGGGAAGAGGGAACCTGAAACGAGGATCAGACTGTCCTGTGGCCATGTCTGTGAGAAATTGTCTTAGCTGATGGTTGAGAGCGGGGAGCAGCCTACTATGGGCAGCGCCAACCCTAGGCAGGTGGATCTGAGCTACATAAGAAAGCTAACTGAGCTCGAGCCAGTAACTGAGCCAAGAAGCAGCTCCATCCGTGTGGTCTGTCCCAGGTTCCTGCCTTGAGTTCCTGTCTTGATTTCCCTCCCCGATGGACTAAGATGGGGAAATACAAGGCAAAGAAAAGTCCTTCTCTATGTCCCTTTAGGCCAAGGCATTTGTCACAGCCACAGAAAGCCAGCTAACGTACTCAGGTGCCTCCATTCAGGAATACATCTGTGAAGGATTAAGATAAGTACAGGTGCAGATAAAAGACAATTGAGAATTAGCACACCTGCCCTAAGAGTGGCTGTGGGATGTTGTTCCTGTTGAGGAGAAATCAGCTTACCTGGGATGAAACAGGACTATTGAAGACAGTGGCGACAAGGCTGGTGAAATGGCTCAGTGGTTAAGAGCACAGGCTGTTCTTCCAGGAGACCCTTGTTCAGCTCCCAGAACCCACACGGCTATTTACAACCATCCATGGCTCTAGCTCCAGTGGGTCTGACACTCTCTTCTGGCCTCTGCAGGCAACAGGCATGCATGTGGCACACAGCCATACATGCAGGCGAAATGCTCACACACACAAAATAAACATTTTTTTTTAAAAAAAGAAAACAGTGGATATGCAAAATACCTAAATAACTGCAAAACCTATTTTTCCTTGATTCATATATACTAGCAAATATATATAACAAGTAAAGTAGAAGTTGTGGCCTCACGCAGGCAGAACTAGAACACAGGTGTCATATATACGACTAAGTGGCACTGGCCATTCACACACTTCTCATGCTGAGCACAGTGTTAGCGCCAAACCCACTCTGGTAAGCTGAGGGCATCACATGGCGCTGAGAGAAACCAGTCCAGATGCAAACACAAACACCTTTCAACAGGAGATAGGTCGAAATAATATCTAAGAAGACATCAGACACCCAAAAGAAGGGAACATGAGAGGGACAACAAGCATACAGGATGAGAGAAAGCAAAAAGAAAAGCTAGGTCCAATCATATTTTTAAAAAAAAATGTTTTACTTGCTAACTGGAGAGGGAGACCTGAAGAGGTAGAGTGAATGGACTGGAAGGGAACGAGAAGGGCTGGACAGAGGGGTCAGGAGTGAAGGATTTGTCGTGAAAGCATGAGGCCGAGTATTCAGATCCTCAAAGCTCATGCAAATGCTCCCTGTAATTCCAGCATCAGAGTGTGGAGACAGGGGCCCAGCAAGAAGTCATATCGGGGAGCTCTGGGCTTGATGGAGAGACCCTGCTTCCATAAATAAAGTGGGAGAGGGATAAGGATGATTCCCAACACTAAGTTAGGGCATGTGCAGGCACAGACATTTAGGGAAAGTTTTCTTCCTACAGGCAAACAAACTTAAAAATACAAATACACATTTTTTTTAAACTATTACTATTCTATGTGGATGGTATTTATCCTGGTATGCTCCTGGTGTCCACAGAGACCAGAAGAAGGGGCCAGGTCCCAAGCAGCTAAAGTTACAGACAGTTGGGCAGTGCCATGTGAGTGCTGAGAAACTCAGGTCCTCTGGAAGAGCAGCAGGTGCTCTTAGGCATCTCCCGGCCCACTTACACATTTCCCAATGCAGATAGGCGTGTGTAGAGTAAATAAGTGATAGCCAGTATATGTGATTGTCTTAGTCACTGTTCTAGTGCTGTGAACAGACGCCATGACAAAGGCAACTTATAAAAGAAAGCGTTCAATTAGGGGCTTGCTCACAGTTTCAGAGGGCGAGTCCATGACCATCATGGCAGAGAGCATCGCAGAAGGCAGGCAGGCATGGCACTGGAGCAGTAGCTGAGAGCTTACATCCCCATGAGCAAATTGGAGGCAGGAGGAACAAGTAGACTGGGCCTGAAGTGGGCTTCTGACACCTCAACACTCAATGTCAGTGGCACACCTCCTCCAAGAAGGCCACACCTCCTAATCCTTCCCCAAACAGTTCCAGCAACGGGGGACCACGCATTCTAACCTGTGAGCCTTTGGAAGCCATTCTCATTCAGACCATGGCAGTGATGAGAACAGCGGGTAGGAGAAGATTAGGGAACCACAGACATACATCAGGTGAGATGCCTTCAGCAGCGATTTATGTAAGATTAGGTCCCAACTTGGAGAACATACATTCTCTCAAAGGCATGTGCTGCACCAATGAAGAGGGAACATTGAGTTTCACCAGAATCACACCAAGTTCCAGCTGCAATTTAATTATAAATTAAATAGAAAAAAAAACAGAAAACCCAAAATATGTAAAAATTAAACAACAAACTTCTAACTCGTATATGATTGGAGAATAAATCTCAAGAGAAATTAGAAAACAAATGACCTCAATGATCATGTGAGTTCGCACCCAGATTTGCAGAACCAAGATGGAATCCTGAGAGGGAAAAAGTAGATTTCAACGCTCATATAATAAAAGAAGAAAGATTTGGGATTGGAGAGGGAGCTCACCAAGTTAAAGCACAGCTTCTCTTCCAGAGGACACAGGTTCAGTTCCCAGCACCCACATGGCAGCTCACAACCACCTATAACACCAGTTCCAAGGGAACTGATGCCAGTCAGTTCTACATAGCGGTAGTCTGATAAATGCCAGTCCACACTCTGAGAGCAGAGGGTGCACACATGGTGCACACTCATCAAAGAAAATACCCACATAAAATAACGTAATTAAAACTTCTTAAGAGAAGAAACATTTCAGTGATCCAAGGTCCCAACTTAAAAGCAGTAGGGTAAAAGGAACAAAGGAAATCCAGACCTGAAGAGGCAGATGGAAGGAAAAGCTAAACAGGAGAGCAGAAACCAGTGCTGTGTTAAAACAGAAGAAGACACGCCGGAAATCAACGCTAAATCTGATTAATATACCTGTTCTGATGAGAAGATGGAGAAGGCACTAATGAAGAACATCAAGGCTGAGACAAGAGATGTCAGCACCAAGTCTACAGGGATTAAAGATGTAATTACAGACGGTGTCAACTCTACACTAATGACTCTGACAGCTTACACGACATTGACTAATTCCTCATGACATGAAATCTCAATAATCATTATCTACAACATTTAATTTCTAAGCCAGGTGTGATATACGCCTATGCTCCTGGCATTTGGAAGACTGAGGCAGGGTGAGTACAGCAAGTTCGAAGCCAGCCAGGGTACACAGTGCATGAGTTCCAGGCCAGCCAAGGCTACAGTCAAGACCTTGTCTCACAAAACAGAGTGGTCTCTTCGTCAAGCTCTTGTCCATAAAGAAAATGTTGGACTCATCTATAGCTTCACTGGCTAATTCTGTCAACTTGTAAGGAAGTGGTTACACCAGCAATGTAAAATTCTTCCTAAAGGCTGAGGAGGAAGTTCTTTGCAACTTGCTTTATGAGTCACCAAAACCTTAAAATCTAAGCACTGCAAAGGTGTCCACACAAAAAAATTATAGGCTGAAACCACTCATAAATATAGATACAATTTTAATAAAATGTTAGTAACATATAAAAGGGCTACAATGTCGTGAGTGAGTGGGGCACATCCCAGGACTTACGGCTGAATTAACATTCAAGCATCAATCAATGTCATTCATTGGGTTGGCAGAGGAAAGGCTAGTCCTAGCGGTAGTCTGATAAATGCAGAATAAGCATTTAACAAAAATCAACATCCACCCTCAAAAGAGCCTTCAAAATAACAGCGCGTACCCACTGTCACATTTACCGTTGAGAGGCTGTCATTTCCCCCGGCGATGGGAAGGGAGGTGGGAATGTCCACACCTGATGTTCTGTCTTCTAAAATCCTTTATTAATTCTTTGAGAATTTCACTCATTGCATTTTTATCATACCTGTCCCTCTCTTCTCCCATCTCCTCCCAGATTGACCCTCATTTCATACCCACACAACTTTGTCTTCATTTTTTACAAAAACTGTCAAGTTCCAGTTATTGTTGCCTATATAGTCTTGGCTGTGGGGCCACCCACTGGAGTATGATTGAACAATCGTGGCCCACACCTGCTGGGGTTCGCGAATCAGCCCCACGTTGCAGGCACCAATTGTTTAAGTTAACTCGATGAGGGAAATAACCAGGCCAGCTTACAGATAAACAATTATATTTTGATTTATTATAAAGGGGAAACTCACGCCACAAGAATCCAAGAAGTCCAATTCTGCTGTGTCCCACGGGAATCACCCAGAGAGAGCGAGCACCTGGTCCGTCCCAGTTTTTCTTCCTGGGCTCCAGGTAGCCACACCTTAACTAGGTTCCACTTCTTAAAGATGATTAGTTAACAAAGCTTCCCCAATCACACACCCTTAAAGA
>NC_022009.1:45599778-45601693 GCF_000317375.1 Microtus ochrogaster
TCTCTCTCTCTCTCTCTCTCTCTCTCTCTCTCTCTCTCTCTCTCTCTCTCTCTCTCTCTCTCTCATATGTCTTTAGGTAGGGCTAGGACCTTAAGCCCAACTCCCCCTTCCATGCTGGGAGGAGATAGTATGTTTCCTACAGTAATCCACTGATTTCTCTGGCTCTTTTCTCCCCATCTTCCATGGTGGCCTCTGAGTCTTTGGGGGCTCTGTGCTAAGAGTGTCCCCTCCATCTCACCATTCTTACTCAGCTTTTCCCTGGAGGGGCAATAAGGAAGACAGCACAGATCAGTTTTCGTGCCATCCGGCTTAGAAAGGAAGAAATAAAACTGTACCTATTGTCAAACAGAGGGTCACAAACCTAGAAGATTCCAAAGAACCAACAAGATTGTCACCAGAACTAAGAAAGGAATTTAGTAAAAATCAAAGGATAGGAGACAGATACACAAAGGGTTTGTGGCAAATAACCAAAAAATAAAACTTTTGAAAAGACCATCAGAAAATACAAGACACTTAAGGATAGACTAAACCAAATCAGTTCAAGATGGCTACACTGAAAACTACAAAATTCCCGGGGGAGAGATTACAGAGATTAAATAAATGAACTGAGAAATGTGCCTTCATCAAAGCCAGCAGACAGGTTACAGCTGAGGCCGTGCTGTGGCCCACCTACACCTCCAGCGTCAGTTCCCGCCTCCCGCCCACCGCCTACGAGAGACTGGCAGCTCCTTCTGAGATCTCCTCAGAAATGCAGGCACCTACACCTAAGCCACGCATGGCATGGCCCCTAACCATACACAGCTAGTACACAATTAGTAATTCAGTTCCTCAGGATGGAGGAACTCACTGAAAAGCATCACTTGCTGGGCAAGTACAAGGTCCGAGTTTAAATTCTCATCACCCACATAGAAGCCCAGAGGACCACATGTGCCTGTCACCCTAGTGTTGCGGGAGGTCCTTCTGCTCCTCCAGCCTATAGCCGCTGTTGGGGCGTGGTCTCTCAGCGGCTATAGGCTGGAGGAGTGGAAGGACCTCCAGCAACACCCTAGTGCTGGGGCAACAGTACAGGGAGATCCTTGAGCATCACTGCCAAGCCAGCCAAAATGATGAGCTCCAGGCTCAGTGAGAATAAGGTGGAAGTCAGGTATGGTGGTATACACAGCACTCAGGAGGCAGAGACAAGCAGATTCGGGTGCAAAGCCAGCCTGATCTCCATAGCAAGGTTCCAGTCAGTTCTACAGTGAGACCCTGCCATCATCTTCATCATCATCATCATCGCCATCGTGAGGACAGCAATAGAGGAAGACATCTGATGTCCACCTCTGTTCTCCACTTATTTGCACACAAGGCCATACACCTGCACATACATACACTTCTGCACACAGCACAAGTATGTACAGACACAGATCCAGTTCCTTATATCAACCATGTTTTAGGATGAGACACTCACACAGAAATCCCAAAACACCTCAGAGAGAGAATACTTTTGCCATTGCAGAAAGTTGTAAGGACAATGCTGACCTCCTCGGCTATCAAAGCAACCTTTAAAAGAAGAGAAACAGCTGAGAATTTCCATTAACCTAACTTCAAAGCTGACTGTCAGACCGCCGCAGTCAGTCGCTGTGGTCCTTGCCTAGAGGAGAATGTGCTCAGACTTGGGGACTGGCAAATGTTTCTTTGACAAGTCCTATGAAACAATAACCATAACAGAAAACACTGAAACATTAGACTCCGCCAAAATTACAATCTCCTGTCTATCAAACAACGTCAGGAGGAAAATTTATAGGCAAGCCCCAGACTGAGAGGAAACATTTGCATGGCAAGTTTGTGACCTAAGGCGGGTGTCCAGGAAACATGAAGACCCCTCCAACTCAGTAAGAAAATATGAAAAATCCCTTTCCGCCAAAAAAAAAAA
>NC_022009.1:45602794-45608444 GCF_000317375.1 Microtus ochrogaster
CTCTCTCTCTCTCCCCTCTCATCCTTGGTCGGATGGTATGACTTTTCCAAATCTCAGTATCTTTGTTTTCTACTCTGTAACAAGCTAACATAATCAGGGGCTTAAAACGTCACCCAACTGTCACCTGACAGTTTATTAGTCAAGTACGCAAGGACTGCCTTCTCGAGTTCACCTCAGAATCCGTGAGGTTACCTGAGACAGCATAGAGGCTACAGCCTCACTTGAGGAAGAATCTACCCCAAGATCTATTAGACCCAAGACTACCATCTGGAGACAACCTCAGGTCCTAGAGACTGCAGTTCCAACAAGGTGCCCTTGGTTCCTTGTCCTGGCTCATCTCCAACATGACATCTGATGTTCATGAAGCCTTGAGAATCTCTGGCCGTGTTTGTTAGAACAACAGCAACCCCGAGAAACACTGCTTTGAAACTTTCTACCCTCTTAGGTGGGGAGAGGACCTGTGAGACACACCCTCTCCATAGATCGCTCACCTTTCAATATATTGTGCAGAGGTTGCACCATCGCTCCCTTTGGTTTCTTTTTTCCTAGACCATGCTATTTTAATATCTGTTGCTAGACACGCCCCTGCACGTAGAGACCAGAGGACAACCTTGGATGTCATTCCTCAGATACCACACAGAGTCTCTCCTTGGAACTTGCCAAGTAGGCTAGCTGGCTGACAGCTGGTCCTAACCAAAATTCTCCTGGTTCCACCCCCCATGCCCACTTTTTATGTGGGATCTGCTGGCTCTCTTTACTGCCTGGGCCATCTCTCCTGCTTCCCTTCTTCCTTGTGTTTCAGTAGCTCTCTCCATCAGTTTCTCCTTTCACATTTTACCATCCACAGTCAGAAGACAGCAGAGGGAGACTGGGCATGGCTGCTTCCCAAACAGCTAAGGATGCTGGCAAACTTTGACCTGCGACATCCCAAGGACCACCCATCCCACTTCCAGCTACACAGCGATCACCTCTCTGTGCCCTGACTTGCAGCACCCCCAAAGCCCTGGTTTCTATTCCTATCTTTTTAGAGAGAGCGAAGCTTCCTCTTTCGTGCTTGATGAGTTCCAAGACCGCCCCAAATTCTCTCATGTTTGTTGCGGTGACGCCCCCACTTCTCCAAGTGTTAATATTTGCATTTTTCTATTTTTGTATAACAAATTCCCACACACTCAGCGTCCTAAAACAACACAAGCATCCACTGTCTCGGGGTCATTGTAGAGGGAAGTTCTGGCATGACTTTCCAGGATCCTTTGAGCAGTGCTTTGCAAGTCTGCAGCCTCATCTGGATGCTAAGCCAGGAAGAGTCTCCTTCTAAGCTTCCTCTTACAGTTAGTTGGGTTTTTTTCCCTTCCAGCTCTATAACCCAAGGATCAGATCCTTGATAGGTATTAGCTGGAGGCCAGGCTCAGGTCCTAGGTGGTCACACTCGGTTCCCCAACATGTGGACTTTTCTGATAGAGTCCCTCCTAAAGCCCACACAGGTCCCTGGGTTCTAGTCTACTAACAAAATGGAACCTCAGGTACAGGAACCTGCAGGATGCAAACACCAGGGGGAGAGGAAAGTTGGGGCTGCTACTATAGGTATCGGTCATACTCAGGGAATAGATCATTAGCTCTGGGCATTTTACATTCAATTCAAATGGATTAAACTCTAGATGTATACAGCGGGTTGTCTGGAGAGGAGTATGTAGAAACACATGCAGAGGAGAACATGTGTATGTGGAAGGATGGAGGGATGACCGGGGAGATATCTGGTTATGCAAGCATGCTAAAATGATAAGGGTCGGGTTCAGCTATAAGGACACACACTTCCTGGAATTTTCTTCCAATGTTCCTACAACTTTGAAGTGCCCACCTGGTAGACAGCTGACTGGCTCGATCGTATACCAGTCTTGTGCGGGCAACCACAGCCGCCGCTGGAACCCGACTTCAGCCATCCTGTCACGTTCAGAAGACACACTGACCTCTGGCTTTCATGATCCTTCTGTCCCTCTTCTTTGATGATCCCTGAGCCTGGGGAAGGGTGTGCTACAGATGTCCCATGTGTGACCTAGCCCTCCACAGTCACGTATGCCCTGTACGTCCAGCAGTTGTGTCTACAGTAACTGCTGTATGAGGCGCAAAGAAACTTCTCTGCTGAGGTCTGAGCGCCGCACAGCTCTATTGGCATACTTCTGTGTTCTCCCCAGCGCTGCCTCACTCTGTGACAAAGCATGGGTTCTGTGGCTAATCACGAGTTGGGAACGTGTATTTAACTGACAAGGTAGCCAGCGTGTGAAGCCAAAGCTCCCTCCACGGCAGCGGATCATTGTCTTCCCAGGAACCAGGCTCCAAGAGAGCGGAAACTGACACCCCCAACAACATTCTTGAGTTTTCCTAATAGCCAGTTGTGGCCGGACCACGCATGATCTCATGAATGTTCAGGGAATGCATCATCTCTCGGGTACAACGGTTGCCTGACAGCACCCTAAGGTATGCCCGGTGGCTCTTTCCATGTGTCCTAAAACTACCTTCTCCTCTCAGATTCTAATGCTTCTGAGTTTAATAAAAAAAAAAACAAAAAACAAATCTAAACCCATGCTAATCTTTAGGGCATAGATTCTTCCACAAAAATAAATACTGTTGCAAAAGCAGCATGTATACAGCTACACAAACTGTGTACCTAGTACACCTACTAGCGCCATGCTGTGTAGGTGAATTAATTAGTCATTATTATATAGATCATGTCAGAGCGGAGCCAATAAAAACAACAGATGTTCCGGGAATGAAGTAACTGGTGTAAGCAGGCCTAGACATTCGCTTTTCTGTTTTCACTTTTTACAGGAGAGATGGCTCTGCCTGGTCAAGCACATCGTGAAAGCATTTGGATTTAACAAGCGGGTCCCGACTGCGGGAGAAACGGCCAACACTACTTGTTAGCTGTTAATAGGTTGCTTATGTTCTCCTCAGAATCAGCTTGGGAGTAAGCATCTCCTCCGTGTGAGCTCCCTGCTAGAGGCAATGACACAGACATGGTGTAAGACATAAAGCCAGAGAAGCATCGGAAGGGGTGATAGAAGAATTCGGCCTTGATTAGGCTGGCACCAACAATTAGCAGAAAAGGCCAATGCTTCTCCCACCTCCTGGGGCTGGGGGACTGAGCACACTGGAGATATGACCTGTCAACAATTTCTGCTAAATGAATGCAGCTCTAGAACACAGAGATGGTAGAAATTAGTAGGCACGAAAGCCAAGATCTCTAAATGATGGGTTGAAACCGAGGACTAGTCTTAAAGATGCCCCTTCACTGTGGGCAGAAGCAATAGCAACAACAGCCCACTGTTGTGCTGACGATGACCTGGTTGCCCCTGAGGAGCAGAGCAAATTCAAGCCACAGCTTGGGGTTTGGGGCATAGAATGTCTCTTGGGACCTAAGGAATATGATGAAGACAAAGATGAGAGAAGAGTGGTTTTGACTCTTCAGCAGAAGCTTCAGTAGAACCTTTATGGGAATCTCAGGAAGTCTCGGGGAATAATTCAGCCGGCTGTATTGTTTGGGTGGAACTATTCAGCAACTTATAAAGCGTGTGTGCTGTCCTGTATAGTTTTAGGTGTGTTACACACACAGACACACACACACACACACACACACACATACTCACACCATCTGAGATCCTCACTGCACTCTACACAAAGGTGGCCTCTTGCTCTGTTTTTACCTCACCCCAGGCCTGCTCTCCAGGCCTGCAGATGTCAGAAACTCACCCCAGTTTCTGCTGCTTCCGCTCAGCACAGTCATCTTGAAATCTGTTCATGTTGTAGCACTTGATATGACACAGGGAGGACCGATTGCTTTTTATTACTTAGCCATGTTCTACACTGGGTGTCCCACAGGTGTCCCACTCCCTATAGGCAGATACTGGTGGTTATAACTAGAATTGCTGTATCTGTGTCCATGTCTAGCCAGACAGATGTCACATATATCATTGCTCTTAGGTGGAGTGGCATTCTCTAAGTTGCCAGACTCTCTTTCTATGTAACTTGCTCCTCCCATAATCTCTGTGAGGCATAGGGGAGGTCCCCTGGCCCCAAGTCAGATGTGTACCTGATATTATGTTTTGAATTCATAGTTCCCTGACACCGATGGGGTCAAACATCTTTTCACACCCTGTCTTGGAGGGGTTACTACTGCTGTGATGAAACACCATCACCAAAATAGCTTGGGGAGAGAGGGTTGTTGATTTGGCTTATGTTTCCACACCACTGCTCATCAGTGGTGGAATTTAGGACAGGAACTCAAACAGGGAAGGAACCTGGAGGCAGGAGCTGATGCAGAGATCATGGAGGGGTGCTGCTTACTGGCTTACTCCTTGTGGCTTACTCTTCCTGCTCTCTTACAGAACCCAAGTCTACTAGCCCAGGGGTGGCACTACCCACAATGGGGTAGACCATACCCCATCAATCACTAATTAAAAGCATACCCTACAGAATTGTATAAAGCCCGATCTTATGGAAGCATTTCCTTGAGTTCCCTCCTCTCGGATGACTTTAGCTTGTGTCAAGTTGACATAAAACCATCCAGCACACACTTCTATCTACAACCTGTGTGCTGTTTCTACTGAAAAGTCCATTTATTTGTCTTTGAGCAAATTACAATATTTATTTTCTCCCATCTGGGTTACCACTGCTCTTCATATCCCTCAGATAGAGTTTTCATCAAAGGATTTCCTCCCGGTCTTCTCAGAAATGTCTTTGGAGGAGCACAAGCTTTCTCAATTTTGTTAGTCCAGTTAGTCCATCTGATCATTAATACATCATGGTTTGTAGTATCTGAAAGTTTTGCCTAACCCAATGTTGTAAAGGACCCCTCCTGATAAAGGATCCTCTTTTTTGTTTTCCTTAAGCAAGTTCTCGGGCACTCTATGATGATGGCTTTAGAAATCACTTCCAGTTAGTTGTTGGTTTGTGATTAAAGTCTGAGCTCCAACCGCTAGGAAGTCTTGTCCTTTCTCTATTGCTGTTCTGAAGTGACCACACATTGGAGGTGTCCCCCAGTCTGACTCTGTTCTACTGATTTGCCTTTTTCAAGCCTGTGCTACACCAGTTTGACCACCTTTACATAAAGAGAGGCCTTGAGGTTGAACAATGTCAATCTTCATGTTCAGGCTTATTTCAGCTCTTCTAGTGTAAGTTTGCCAATACAAAAACAAAACCAAGATATCCCAGGCTGACAACTTTGGAAGAAGTCTTTGGCTTTACCAGAGGTCAGGCAGGATCTAGGAACCCCAGGAAAGACACCACTTACCACCTGCTAACACTCCTTAATGCCCACCCAACAACCCCAGACCACGCCCCTCCCCTGGGCTCCATATCCTGGTCTACAACTTCAGAAGAAGATGTAAGCTTTACAAGAGGCCAGCCTAAAACTAGAGACTCAAAAACCCCAGTAGAGACACCATATTGGACCTGAGGACTCACTAGTCACCAGAGCCCTTGGCCATTTAGGTCAGAAAACAAGAAAAGAAAGAAAAAACAAGGGCCAAAATACCCATTCAACCAAGACAAACACTAGACCTGTAATTGTTAGGGGCCATTTTAGGCCTCTCCTCTCTCACAGGGCTTTGAAGTAAAAATCTTGAGACGGAAAACTTAAAGTTAACTAAAACATTGT
>NC_022009.1:45608954-45626177 GCF_000317375.1 Microtus ochrogaster
AAGAGTTAAAAAGAGAGATTTAGCTGAATTTTTCTGTTTTATAGATAAAAATTGCCCCTGGTTGGTTTTAACCAGTCCAGGATTACACCCTAAAACTTGGGACAAAGTGGACAAGGATCTTAGTGAGATGATTAAAGCAAGTGATTTTGTGCCAGAGATTGTTCTTAATTACTGGTCCCTAATCAAGGATGTCATAAATAGTCCAGAAAATGGAGGGGATGGTTCCTGTCTCCTAACAATAGTCACTGATTTCTTAGAGGCATCCCGACCGCCATCTCGTAAAGATAACGAGAATGGGTGTCCTTCCCCCTGCCATACGGAGCAAAAGCTGCCAAACAGGTGTGCTATAAAGAAAAATAGCCTCAAAAAACTACAGCTTCAGGACAGTAAAAGGAGGTTAAATTTGCTTCTTTTCCATTTTTTAATTTTGCTTCTTGGTCAAAAATCTTTAGTTTGTAGGCATATAAATTTATATCCAAGGTAGGTTAATTTCAGTACTGTGGTCCTGCAGAAAAGTTTAAAATCAAAGATTGTAAAACATTCAGAAGATTTTAAAATTGTTTAGGCTATCCTGAGGTTTTATTTTTTTCTTATAAAGTTGAGGATCGTTCTTTTGAGTTCTATGAAAAGTTTTGCTATAATTTTAATGGACATTTACACTGAATCTGTAGATTGCTTTCAGTGAAATTGTCATTTTTGCTATGTTTCTTCTACTTTCCCCCCAAAATAGGAGATCTTCCAAGATTTAAAGTTTTTCCATTTGTGTGGCCTGCTCTTGGGTGGGAGTCGACTTGTCTCAGCATGAGGTCCTTTCCTGTTGCCAGGTGTTCTTCAGCGTGGACTGCTGAGACTCAGGCCTCTTACTAAATTTATCAAGGGCCAGAGTTATACTTTAACAAATAATAATGGTTAAAAATAAAAATAAATAAATAAAAAACCATTTCCCCCTTCCCCCTTCACAAGCAGAGATAACAGGACCCAAACTTCAGTCCTGCTTACTTAGAGTTACTCCAAGATATTTTGTGGTATTTATGGCTATTTAAAAGGATGATGTCTTATTCATCCTAGGTGTAAAAGAGATACATCTTGGGTTGTTTTCAGATTCTGACTATGATAAAGTAATTCTGCTGTAAGCATAGCTAAACACATGTCCTTATGTTATGGTTGAACAACTTTTGTATTTAGGCCCAAAAGGGGTATTGCTGAGTTTTAAGGTAGATATTTGCCTAATTTTAAAAAATAACCATATTATGATCCAAAAGTGGCTGTGTCAGTTTGCACTTCCAGCAATGGAGTTTTTTCTTTACCCACATTTTCTTAAGCATAAATTGTTAGCAGTAATTTTTAATCTTGGTCATTTTTACAAGGATAAGATAAAATTTCAGAGTTTTAATTTGCATTTCTCTGATGGCTAAAAGGATGTTATGTTTGAGCATTTTTTTAAGTGTCTCTCAGTCATTTTTAAGTTCGTCTGTTGAGAGTTTTTAATTTATGTCTGTAACAAATATTTTTATTGAATTAATTTTTGATAACTAATTTTCTGAGTTCTTCATATGTTTTTGGAGTGGGTTTATGATAAGTAAAGATCTTTTCCCACTCTATAGTCTTGTTATACAAAAGTTTCTCCATTTAGGAGATCTCATTAATTGTTTCTCCCAATGTTTGTGCCACTGAAGCTGTGTTTGAGATGTGGCAAAGTGTACTTCTAATTTTTTTCTCTGTGAGGTTCAATGTAATTTTTATATGCTGAGGCCTTTGACTCATTTAAACTTAAGTTTTGTACATAGAGATGGAGGTAGATCTATTTTTAGTCTTCTACATGTTGATGTCTAACGAGGCCCAGATCCTTAGTTAAAATGCTTCCTTTTTACATTTTCCTATCTACAAGGCAGACTTACAACTTAAGAGAAGGATAGCTTATAAACTTTGAATTAGATATTCAATGGTTAAAACCCTAGATATAATATTCTTATGGGAGATATTGAGCCAATAGGTAAAATTCTTACAAAAAACAATGAGCCAGTTTCTAATAGAGAGCTTATAAAAGCTGCCAGACAGGTACTCAAACAGATAAAATGTAAATCAACAGGTAAAGTATACAATAATCAACAAGTACAGTATATTAATTATGATTCAGCTATGGCAAGTGTGTGTATTAAGTATAAAACTTATTCTACAACAGTTTTATTAAAAAAAACAAAGTGCTGTTTATGGCTAAACCTTCCCAGTTTTGCCAGTTAAGATATTAAACTCTTAATTTAGAACAGTAGCCTGTCTGGTACAAAAGGGCAGGATAAAATCTAAAAGATGGTTTGACAGAATATTGACTATGATCAATGTTTCTTATACTAAACAATAGATTAATTGATAGTTTTAAGATTGATTCCTAAACAATTGTGTTTGCTCAATTCAAAGGCCAAAACAATAATCTTTTCCCAGATGATCATTGCTACAATCCACACAACTGTATTGTGCTAATGTTATAGCTAAAAATCCCTTAAAGGATTTTATGCTAAATTTTACAAATGGCTCTTCCAATGGAAAAATTGCATATATGGTTAATAATAAAAAAAAAATTGCGGAGCGTACCAAGGCTCCTTAAAAGCAACTTATAAAAGTTATAAACAGATCCTAATACAAACAGATCTAACATGATGGCACCAAGCTGACCTTTACTAAGGCAAGGTAAAAAAGCCCTTACAATGCATTATAAAAAAAAAAACCAACCTATATATATTTGGGGTCGAGGATATGTTTATACTTTTTTTTCACAGAAAGAAAATAAGGCTGGACCTGATGATGTCATAGCTACAAACACCCCATAAAGGAGTTCCAGAAACAATTGGAGAGGAATCCTTGATCCAATCTTCCCTGCCCCCATGGAGAGGAGTACCTGATAGCAGGACCTGCTACACCACTCTACAGGGTATCATTCTGCCTCCAGAGAGTCCAAACAAAGAGACACAGATGAGATAATTGCCAAGATGTGCTTTGGGTAGCTGAATCCAATGCACCTCACCCAGGAATCCCACCTGCTCTGAAGCACAAGTGCTGAGCTGCTTCCAAACCTGGGTGGCAGACACAGATGCCCTGCTGAGATGACCTGACCATGGCAACTACAATTTTCTGCAGTTTGAATTCTGTTTGCTTTGGAGCTAAGATGCAGACTAAACATCTGACTGTTTTAATCTTTGGGACACAGAACTCATTTTGATTAAAATATTAACCCCTCTTCACTTAAGAAGGGGGAAGATTGGGGTTTTAACTGTTGCTCAGAGACTGAAACTGATGGTATTTGATAACAACAATGTCTGTCATTGTACTCTTACTGAAATTGACCTAATGATATTTGTAACTGCTTATAGATGTTGGGAAAAGTTTGACATACCCTGTAAACTGTTTGGGTTTAATGCATATGTTAAAAAATTGTAGATTTTGATCCCTTTACACTGCCCTAATTTTGGCAGGCAGCACTCGTAATCTTATGTTGGAGAAGGTACTTAGAAAGGAGTATATACCATAGGCCAGACTAAAAGGTAAATACTGGGTTTGGAAGGTGCCCTTTCTTCTTATGTCTGGAAATCAAGTCATTGGTGTCCAAATTATATCTTTACTCAACCTATACGAGATACCTTTTATTTGAGGAGCTCCTCACAGTCTTTTCATTAATGATTCATGCAGAGACCCAACGATGGGAATATTGTGGAACCCTCCCCTAAACAGCACATCATACAGAGGCCGTACAGGCCGGCTCAACATGGCATGATGTCAGGAGACGAGGATAGCCCTCCACATAGCCTAAGTCAGGGATCCTGCGGTCAAAGACCTGCTTACCTTGGTCTTGCTGAGGAGTTACAAAAAAAAAAAAAAAGGAGGATATGTTAGGGGCCATTTTAGGCCTCTCCTCTCTCACAGGGCTTTGAAGTAAAAATCTTGAGATGGAAAACTTAAAGTTAACTAAAACATTGTGTGCTAATCTTAGAGACTCAAGGTCCAGAAAGCACCATAGAGTGCCCCATTATTCCTTGCTTATGGCTAACAGCAGGTGTTCTAACCACTTACCTTGCAACTACCCAGCTTAGCTGCCAAGCTGCTGAATCCCTTCCCCTTTCCCTCTTCCCCCTTTCCCCCTGCCCGAGTTCCTCACTGGAGGAGTATTTAAGACAAAAACTTGCTTCAATAAACGAGACCTTGACAAAAGAATCTTGCTTGGTCTCCTTCCCCTCTCTAGCCCATGTTCTTTCAGATAGTGCCTCTTCAGGACTCTGGAATAACTGGACCTGCTGGACAGGTCATATAATCATCCCAAATCCAGATGTCTAAAATCCAGTGTAAGAGCACTATCAATGACAGAAAGGGCAATATGGCACCACCAGAACCCAGCTACCCAATGACAGCAAGACCTGAACAATCCAACACAGCTGAAGCACAAGAAAATGACCTTTAAAATAAGTTTTTGAAGATGATAGAGGTCCTTAAAGAGGAAATGAAAAAAAAATCCTTTAAAGAAATTGAGGAAAAGACAACAAAATTGGATGAAATAAGTAAATCTCTAAAAGAATGCCAAGAAAGTCAAGGAAAAAAAACAAATAAAAAGGTGAAAGAAACAGTTCAAGACCTGAAATTGGAAATAAAAGCAATAAAGTTAGCACAAATAGAGGGAATCCCGGAAACGGAAAATCTGGGTAAGCAAACAAGAACTACAGATGCAAACATCACCAACAGAATACGAAAGATGGAAAAGAGAATCTCAGGAATTGAAGACATGATAGAGGAAATATATTCATCAGTCAAAAAAAATGCTAAATGTAAAAACTTCCTAACATAAAACATCCAAAAAACCAGGGACACTGAGAAAAAAACAAACCTAGGAATAATAGGAAGAGAAGGAGGAAGAGAATCACAGGTCAAAAACCAAAAAAATATATTTTTTAAAATCATAGAAGAAAATTTCCCTAGCCTAAAAAAAGAACATGCCTATATAGATACAAGAAAGTTATAGAACACCAAATAATTTGAACCAGAAAGAAAATTCCTGTACCACATAATAATTAAAACACTAACCATACAGAACAAAGAAAGACTATTAAACATGGCAAGGTAAAAAGGCCAAGTAACAGACAAAGTCAGATCAATTAGAATCACACCTGACTTCTCAACAGAGATCCTAAAATCCAGAAGGGCTTAGACTGATGTCTTACAGATGCTAAGAGACCATGGATGCCAGAACAGACTACTATACCCAGCAAAACTGCCAGTCACCATAGATGGAGAAAACAAGATAGTCCATGACAAAGTCAAACTTAAACAATATCTATCCACAAATCTAGCCCTACAGAAGGTACTAAAAGAAAAACTCCAACCCCGGAAAGTTAACTGCATCTGCAAAAACACAGGCAATAGATAATCTCACACCCGAAAAGCCCAAAGAATAGAAACAGAGACAGACAGACAGACCCACATACACACACACATACACACACTACAACCACCAACACCAATGACAACAAAATAACAAAATGACAGGAATTGTCAATCATTTGTCATTAATATCCCTCAATATCAATGGACTCAATTCACCAACAACAAAAAGACATGTGCTAACAGAAGGGACTTGAAAACATGTTACATTATTCTACTGCATAAAAGAAAGATACCTCCACATCAAAGTTTGACATTACCTCAGAGTAAAGTGTTGGAAAAAGATTTTCCAATCAAACGGATCCATGAAGCAAGCTGGTGTAGCTAATATCTAACAAAATAGACTTCAAACCAAAATTAATCAAAAGAGATTGAGAAGGTTATTTCATATTCATCAAAGGAAAAATCCACTAAGATGATGTCTCAATTCTGAACATCTATGCCCCATATGTAAGAGCTCCCCCATTTGTTAAAGAAATATTACTAAAGCTTAAATCACACATCAAAGCCCACACAATAATAGTGGGAGACTTCAATACCCCTTTCTCCCTAAGAGACAGGTTATCACGACAAAAACTGAAAGGGAAATAATGCAACTAACAGATAATCTACAGAACATTTCACCCAAACACAAAAAAAAATATCCCTTTTTCTTAGCATCTCATGGTCCCTACTCCAAAATTGCCCATACTTAGCCACAAAACAAGTCTCAACAGATAAACGAAAAACTGAAATAATCCCCTGTATCTTAATGGATTAAATGGATTTCAACAACAACAGAAAGCCTAAAAACTCATGGAAGCTGAACGTTCCATCCCAGCAGCAACCTGAGGGAAACTGATGTGTCAACAATGTCTGTCCTGCCCCCTGGGGTTGTCGTGTTTGCTCTTCATGATGTCTTCAATTTCTCCAGCAATGTTTTCATGCTTCATTGTGCAGTTTACACAACTTTGTCCAATGTGCCCTCACATATTTCATATTGTATACTAGTATAAAAGTATATCTTGGGCTGGAGAGGCGGCTCAGTGGGTAAAGGCTTTTGTCACTAAGTCTGACGACCTGAGTTCAGTCCCCAAGATTCACATGGTGGAAGGGAAAAACAGACTCCCAAAAGACATCCTCTAACCTCTTCTTGTTAGCCATGGCATGAATGCGCCCATACCCATGCATAACACACACAAAACAACAACAGTAATAATAAATCTCTACATTTTAATATGCATTTTTCTAAATGTATAAACATACACTTCTGTCTATCCATTGCATAGCCCACAACTGGCCGCATTCACTCATCTGGGGAGTTCTATGTAAATTGCATCAGTTTCTCTTTGATACTGGTGATCAAACCAAGGATTCTACCCCGAGCTTTATCCCATGCCCAGATCTTCAATATAAACAACCACAGAATCTGCTAATAAGGGCAGTCTACCTTTTTTTAAAGACAGGGTCTCACTGTGTAGCCCTGGCTGACCTGGAACTTGCTATGTCAACCAGGCTGGTTGAGGCCTTGAACTCATAGCAATTCACCTGCCCCTGCCCCCGCCCCTGCCTGAGTGTCAGAACTTAAGGAGTGTACCACCTTTCTGGCCAGAATATCGTTCAATCACTTTTTTTTCTTGGCAAATCACGCCAATCCAAGAGCCTTCAGTACAACAACAAACAGACAGAGGGAGTGAACACTTGCTGGTCTACTCCTGATGTAATGCACTCAGTCTTGATCGAACATTTCCATGGTGTCTGTATCACACGGAGCACATCTTTTTAATTTACGCAGTCTCCAGTAAAGTCACTCTGGTTTGACATTTTTCACTGTGGGCACCATACTTAACAGACATAGGTCATTTAATAAATAGGGCTGCTTTGTGTGTAGGCATGTATGTCTTCGTGTTTGCATGTGTGTGTGGAAGCCAGAGGTTGGAACTGACTGCCTTTCTTACTTTCTCTCCACTATGTTCACTGAGGTAGGCTCTCTAACTGAACTCGGAGCTCATTTATTTGGTTAGTCTAGCTAACTAGCTTACTCTGGAGATCCTCTCTCTCTGCCTGGCGGTCCCCTATATCGGCCTGGTGTTACAGGTAGACTGTCACGCCCACCCCAATTCTGTTCTGTGGAGACTAAGGATCTGAACCCCAGTCCTTACGCTTGCAAGGCAAGCACTTTCTCCACTAACCCATCCCCCTACACCTGAAGCAGTTTGATCCTTAATCAGTGAGCATTGGCTAACTCATGTCTTTCAAGGCATTTGTCAATCCAACTAAGGTAGCAAACACATTCACATAAAGTTCTTCATGTTATTCTCTTTTGTTTTAAATAACATACAATTTCTGGTGAGGCTGGTTGCCTTTCTCATCTCTAATAGTGGACATTTGTTCCTTCTCTTTTTTTCCAGAAGAGTGTGCATATGGGTTTGTCAAGGCTTTGTAAATCTATGTAAAGAACGATTCTCTGGTTTTGTAGATTATTCTCTGGCTTTGCTGCCTTTGGTGGTGATGGCTGTTAGCAGGATCGTTTTCTTAGTGGTTCTGCTCTGCTCTGTTCTTCTTACTTGAAGTAACTCTACTTCACCCTCTTCATTATTGTTCTTTTTTTTTCTTGTGGGACAGAATCTTTTTTACACTTGAATTCATAATCCTCCTCCCTCTGCTTCCTGAGGGCTGGGCTTAGCTGGAAGTATGCAGAATCATGCATGGCCGTTTCCTCTTTGTGGCTTTTACTTAATGTGGAAACTAAGATCATTAATCTGAGGCCTCTCTTCTTTTGGAGCACAGGGTGTTGGATTTTTTTTTCATCAGTTTCCTCCTTGAGAATTCGCCCAGCCACATCTCACAATTTGTTCTTCTTTTCACTTCACTCAAACATTCTCTTGGTCCCGTTCACAACTCATTTGACCATGGTATTTACAAGCAACTTACTTAGTTCTAAACTCTTAAGGCTTGTTCAAATGCCCTTGTGGTATCAGTATGCATCCTTTGGGTATATGCCCAAGAGTACTATTACTGGGTCTTACTAGATTGATTCCCAGTTTTCTGAGAGACCGCCATACTGGTTTTCAAAGTGGTTGTACAAGCTTGCACTCCTACTAGCAATGGGGGAGTGTTTCCCTAACTCCACATCCTCTCCAGCATAAGTTGTCATTAGTGTTTTTTTTTATCTTAGTCATTCTGACAGGTATAAAATGGTATCTCAGAATTATTCTGATTTCCATTTCCCTCGTGGTTAAGGATGTTGAGCGATTCCTTAAGTATCTTTGGACCATTTGAGATTGCTCTGTTGAGAATTCTCTATTTAGATCTATGCTCCATTCTTATTGGATTATTTCGTATTTTGATGTCTAGTTTCTTGAGCTCTTTATATATTTTGGAGATCAGTCCTCTGTCAATATGGGATTGGTGAAGTTTTTTCCCATTCTGTAGGCTGCTGTTTTGTCTTGTTGACCATGTGCTTTGCTTTATGGAAGCTTCTCAGTTTCAGGAGGTCCCATTTATTAATTGCCAATCTCAGTGTCTGTGATACTGGTGTTATATTTAGGAAGTGGTCTCCTGTGCCAATGCGTTCAAGGCTACTTCCCACTTTCTCTTCTGTGAGGTTCAGTGTGACTGGATTTGTGTTGAGGTCTTTGATCCACTTGGACTTTGAGTTTTGTGCATGGAGATAAATATGGGTCTATTTGCATTCTTCTACATGTTGACATCCGGTTATGTCAGCACCATCTGTTGAAGATTTTTTTTCACGGTATAATTTTAGCTTCTTTGTCAAAAATGAGGTGTTTATAGGTATGTGGATTAATATCAGGGTCTTTGATTTGATTCCATTAATCCACCTGTCTGTTTCTGTACCAATACCAAGCAAGCTGTTTTCATTATTATAGCTCCATAATAGAGCTTGAAGTCAGAGATGGTGATGCCTCTAGAAGTTCATTTATTGTACAGAATTGCTCTGGCTATCCTGGGTTTTTGTTGTTGTTGTTTTAGTTTTTCTATATGAAATTGAGTGTTGTTCTTTTGAGGTCTGTGAAAAATTTTGCTGGGATTTTGATGAGGATTGCATTGAATCTGTAGCATGCTTTTGATAAGATTGTCATTTTTACTGTGTTGATCCTACTTATCCAAGAGCATCTTTCCATTTTCTAATATCTTCTTCAATTTCCTTCCTCAAATACCTAAAGTTCTTGTCATACAGGTCTTTCCCTTCTTTGGTTAGAGTTACCACAAGATATTTTATATTGTTTGTGGATATTGTAACAGATGATATTTGTCTTATCTTTTTCTCAGCCTGCTTATCATTTGTATATAAGAAGGCTACTGATCTGACTTTTTTGAGTTAAATTTTTATCCTGCCACATTATTGGAGGTGTTTATCAGTTGTAGGAGTTCCCTGGTATAATTTTTATGTGTATACTAGTGTATCATCTGTGAATAGTGAAAGTTTGACTTCTTCCTTTCCAATTTATATCCCCTCGATCTCCCTTTGTTATCTTATTGCTCTAGCTAGAACTTCAAATACAATATGGAATAGATATGGAGAGAGGGGACAGCCCTGCTTTGTTCCTGATTTTAGTGGAATTGCTTTGAATTTCTCTCCATTTATTTTGATGTTGGATGTTGGCTTGCTATATGTTGCCTTCATTATGTTTATGTATGTTCCTTGTACCCCTGATCTCTCCATGATCTTTATTACAAAGGATGTTGGATTTTGTCAAAGGATTTTTCAGCATCTAATGAGATGGTCATATGGTTTTTTTCTTTCAGTGTGTTTATATGGTGGATTACATTGACAGATTTTCATATGTTGAACCATCTCTGCATCTCTAAAATGAAGCCAAGTTGATCATGGTTTATGATTTTTCTGATGTGTTCTTGGATTTGGTTTGCCAGTATTTTACTGAATATTTTTGCATCAATGTCCATGGGGGAGATTTGTCTGTAATTTGCCTTCTTAGAGGAGTCTTGTGTGACTTGGTTATCAGAGTATCAGGGTTACTGTAGCCTCCTAAAAGGAGTTTGGCAATGTCCCTTCTGTTCCTATTGTGTGGGACAATTTGAGGAGTACCGGTATTATCTCTTTGAAATTCTGGTAGAATTCTGTGCCCAAACTGTCTAGCCCTGGACTTTTTTTGGTTGGGAGACTTTTGATGACTGATTCTATTTTCTTAAGTGTTATATGTCTATTTAAATGGTTTGTTTGCTCTTGATTTAATTTTGGTATGTGGTACCTATCCAGAAAATTGTCCATATCCTTTAAATTTTCTGATTATGTGGCGTACAGAATTTTGAAGTATGATCTGATGATTCTCTGGATTTCCTCAGTGTTTGTTGTTATGTCCCCTTTTTCATTTCTGATTTTGTTAATTTGAATATTCTCTCTCTGCCTTTTGGTTAGTTTGGATAAAGGCTTGTCTATTTTGTTGATTTTCTTGAAGAACCAACTCTTTGTCTCATTGCTTCTTTGTATTGTTTTCTTTGTTTCTATTTTGTTGATTTCAGTTCTCAAATTTGATGATTTCCTGGCATCTACTCCTCCTGGGAGAGTTTGCTTCTTTTTGTTCTAGAGCTTTCATGTGTGCTGTTAAGTCACTAGTGTGAGATTTCTCCAGGTTCTTTATGTAGGCACTTAGTGCTATGAGCTTCCTCTTAGCACTGCTTTCAAAATGTCCCATGAGTTTGGGTGTGTTGTGTTGTCTTTTTCATTGAATTTTAGGAAGTCTTTAATTTCTTTCTTTATTTCTTCCTTGACACAGGGGTTGGTTGAGCATTGTTCAAATTTCATGAGTTAGTGGGCTTTCTGTATTTAGTATTATTGTTGAATTCTAACTTTAAGCCATGGTGATCCAATAAGATACAGGGGGTTATTCCAAATTTTTGTATCTGTTGAGGTTTGCTTTGTTACCAAGTATGTGGTCGATTTTAGAGAAGGTTCTATGAGGTGCTGAGAAGAAGGTATAGTCTTTTATATTTGGGTAGAATGTTCTATAGATGTCTGTTAAACCATTTGAGTCATAACATCTGTTAGTTCCTTTATTTCTCTGTTAAGTTTCTGTCTGGCAGTACTGTCAAGTGGTGAGCGCTGGGTATTGAAGTCTCCCACTATTAGCGTGTGAAGTTTGATATGTGATTTAAGCTTTAGTAATGCTTCTTTTACAAATGTGGGTGCCATTGTATTTGGGGCACAAATGTTCAGAATTGAGACTTCTTGATGGATTTTTCCTGTGATGAATATGAAATGTCTTTCTTCATCTGTTGTGATTAATTGTAATTTGAAGTTTATTTTGTTAGATATTAGGATAGCCACACCAGCTTGGTTCATAGGTCCATTTGACTGGAAAATCTTTTCTCAACTGTTTACTCTGAGGTAATGTCTGTCTTTGAAGTTGAGGTGTGTTTCTTGTATGCAACAGAAGGATGGGTACTGTTTTCATAATCTATCTTGTTAGCCTATGTCTTTTTATAGGTGAATTGAGACCATTGATATTAAGAGATGTTATTGATCAGTTATTGTTAGTTCCTATTATTTTTGGTTTTGGTGGTGGTGGTGGTGGTGGTGGTGGTGGTGGTGGTGGTGGTGGTATTGTCTCTGTGTGTGTTTCCTTTCTTTGTATTTTGCTGGTGGGGGACTATCTATTGCCTGTGTTTTTGTATGTGTAGCTAACTTCCTTGTGTTAGTTTTCCTTCTAATACTTTCTGTAGGGCTGGATTTGTGGATAGGTATTCTTTAAATCTGGTTTTTCCATGGAATATCTTATTTTCTCCATCTATGGTGATTGAAAACTTTTCTGGGTATAGTAGTCTGGGCTGACATCCATGGTCTCTTAGTGTCTGCATAATGTCTACCCAGGACCTTCTGACTTTCAGAGTTTCTATTGAAAAATTAGATATAATTTTGATAGGTCTGCCTTTATATATTACTTGGCCTTTTTCCTTTGCAGTTCTTAATATTCTTTCTTTATTCTGTATGTTTAGCATTTTGATTATTATATGGAAAGGGGACTTTTTTTTGGTCTAACCTATTTGGTGTTCTGTAAGTTTCTTGTACCTTCACAGGCATGTCCTTCTTTGGGTTGAAAAAATTGTCTCCTTTGATTTTGTTGAATATATTTTCTGTGCCTTTGAGCTGGACTTCTCCTTCTTTTATCCCTATTTTTCTTAGGTTTGACCTTTTCATGGTGTCCCAGATTTCCTGGATATTTTATGTTAAGAATTTGTTGAGTTTAATATTTTCTTTGACCAATGAATCTATTTCCTCTACCATATCTTCAACTCCTGAGATTCTCTATTCTATCTCTTATATTCTGTTGGTTATGCTTACATCTGTAGTTCCTGATCATTTACCTGCATTTCCATTTCCAGAACCCCCTTGGTTTATGTTTTCTTTATTGCTTCTAAGTCTGGAACTGTTTCCTTCATCTGTTTATTGTTTTTTCTTGGTTTTCTCTGTTTTCTTTAAGGGATTTGTTTATTTCTTTCAATTTTTGTTTGTCTTTTCCTCCATTTCTTAAGAGAATTTTTCATTTCCTTTTTAAGGGTCTCTATCATCTTCATAAAGTTATTTTTAAGGTCATTTTCTTCTGCCTCTTCTGCATTGGGATGTTCAGGTCTTGCTGATGTAGAACCACTACTTTCTGGTGGTGTCATTTTGCTCTTGATATTGTTAAATGTATTCTTACATTGTCATCTACCCATCTCTTCCTCCTGTGGATGCAGATGGGGCCCATGCTTCACAGAGTCCCTCTTCCTCCAACTGGTGCAGGAGGGGCCTGTAGTTTAGGCGTTCACTCTCCTCCAGATGTAGGTGGGCTGTGATTCTGGTGGTCATTGATGCGGCTGTGGAGGTTCCTTTCCGGGTGCAGTTAGGCCAAGACTCTGGTGCTCACAGATGCCCTGGGGGATAGTTGTGGGTTTGGGGCGGCTTCTCCAAGGTCTCTAGGACTCTGTTGGGCAGGGATGGGCTGTGGGATATGCCTCTAGGAGTTAGGGCATAGAGAGCAGGGTCCTCCAGCTGGGAACTCAGACACCTCTCCAGGGGCAGTCAGGGCCAACCAAGGCTCTGGTGGTCACAGATTCAATGGGGAGTGGTCACATTTTTATTTTTTTAAGATTTTATTTTTATGTGTTTTTATCTGTGTAAAGCCTATGCCAGGTAAGTATGGGTGTCCTCAAAGACCAGTTAGAGTTCCAGGCAGCTGTGAGCTACCCAGAAAGGGTGCTGAGTGCCCAACTCAGGCTCTCCAAAAGAACAGCAAATTCTTTTAACCATGGAACCATTTCTTCAGCCCCAGTACACATTTTTATCACTGTCTGTCTTCAATGGATATTATGACTTGATGCATATTATGAGTTATATATCATGTACATTATGTCCTGTAGCATAGAAACCACACAGTAGTGTGCTTCTGTGTTATCACTCCTAATCTTTGCATGATTGTTTTCATAATTTTCTGTTTATTTAAAGAGTCAACTATCATTCACTGAAATGTACACAATAAGAAAAGTATCTTAGCTCTTTGTTCACGCAGTTACCATTTCTGGTATTGCCCATTATCTTGGGAAGACCCGCATTTCGGAATGTTATCAATTTCTTTCTAGCTGAAAGCGTTCTATCTGTTATTGGTGAGTTACTTCGTCTTTTGAATGTATTCATAATTTATGAGTCTAAAATATAACTCCATTTTATGTATATATACAGGCTCTGGAGCTACAGTTTTCATAAAAAATAATTTCCTGAGGATATGCCTTCTGTATCCACATAAATAAAATATGATTTGTTACATCTCTGAATTTGGCGACTGAATATTTTGGGGGGGAAAATCGTATCAATGATAACATCACTCAGGTGCCATCCAATTGGGGTGAAGTCCCCAGTGGCTTCAGGCACACGCAGCTGCTTCACTGTGGCTTGAAACACAATTATCCCTCCAGAACTCACATCCTATTTCATTATAAATTATTTTTCTGTTACTCACATCTGCATTAAAATGTGAGTATTGCGGGTATTTTTTTTAATCTTTATGTACGGCAGCCTATGAGGTTCACACGCGCTGGCATTTTATATACACTTAACATAGATCCTATAGTTTGCACAGAGTCACGCATTGAAAACTGTCCCAAACTTAGTGGCTTAAAAAATTAATCACATCCTTTCCTATAAAGGCTGTCTGAGTACATGGTTCCTTGGCGATGAGTCATTAGATCCATGAGGCCAGGCCAGTCCTGGACGACTGCACATTTGGCTGTAGCCCAGGGCATTGGCCCCTCCTTCCCATGGCATCTCCACCCGACCATCTCAGGCTTCCTCCTACAGTGCCCTGGTCATAAGGGACAAGTTGCAAAGCCTTTGAGGTCTTAGCTCTGGGGTCACACAACACTTCTACTGCAGCCTGTTGGCCACGGTCAGAAAGCAGCCTGATTTAAGGTGTCTAGGAACATACACCCCTTGTCTTAATAAGAGCAGTGGAGTGGACTCAGGCCAAACAATGGTAACCCTATCCCCCATTTTCTACAAAGCATCATGTGGGTCTGAGAGGACTAGGAACCATTAATGTAGACGGTATTCTCTCCAACTCAGCCCTCTTCTGGTCCAAAGGACGAACATCCTGTCTCATGCTCATACCCCTGAGTAAGAAAGTGTCCTCCATTGATCCCTGCGCAGGCTACAGCAATGCCGTGTGCTCCCGCCTGCTGGTAACAGGTCAGCACTTACCTGCAGTGATTGGATACTCTGCAGAGCACTTCCTACCCTGTAAAAATAAGGTGCAAAGAGGATTTGGTAATGACCTTTTCCTTGCTGTTGCTTTGTTTTGTGTTTCTAGTAATAGATGAGCCATAAAACTCACAGACCACAGTGAATTTTCAGGTAAAAGATCATACTCTGGTCTTAATGTCTGGGTCTCCCATCAAAGTTCAATGTGATCATATTAAGAGATGGGATTTGGGGGAGGTGATTAGTCATAGGGTGTAGCCCTCACCAATGGAATTAGCGTCCTGACAGAGCTGGCCCTAGAGAGATTTCTTGAGGCATCTGTTACATGAGTGGACAGCAAGACAATGCCACCTATGAAACAGAGAGCCCTCAGCAGCCACTGAATCCCCTGGCACCTAGACTTCCTGACCTCTAGAACAGTAAGTTTCTGTTATTTCCACATTACCAAGTCCATGGGGTTCTTTGTTTGTTGATAGCACCCCAGAAGGACTGAGACAGGGGTCTTTGCTACAGGAATGATGAAAAACTAATTGGAAAGATGGCATGCTTCTTACACAAGGGACATTTACCTGAGGCACAGGGTGCTATTCAAGTATAGCCTTGATATTAAACTGGTAGAACCCTCACCCTGCATTCTTCTTTCTACCTGAGGTTTGTAAAGAGCGTAGCAGTCAGGAATCCAAAGCATCCAGCCCACGAGCACACACAGGCCCTACGACCAGGTTCCCTCATGTTTCAAACAGTGTGTACTCTACACGGCTGAAGAACTTTGAACTTCTCCAGGAGCACATGGTGTCCAGACCCAGGGCTTCCTGGATATCCTGTCATTTCCTGGTCATTTCTCCTCAGGACCACAGGGTTACCGTCTACATAGCAAGGCTAAAGACAGGTCACAAAGCTATCTGGTATTTATTCTCAACCTATTTGTTTTTAATCATGCCAGGGTGTGAGAGGCCAGACATTTATTTGACATACAGTAGAGGTCTTCACCTATTTCTAAAAACATTTTCTGGGATGAAATAAGTCCCAGAGCCAAAAAAATGACTTCAAACACAGCAAGCCTGCAAAATATTTAACAAAGGCTAGTTCATGCTCTCCAGTAACCTTGATGCTCCCAACAGTACCTGCTAGCCAAGGACGCGTGCCAAGCAAACAAGGCCTGGGGAAGGCAGGCAGGCCTCTGCACCTGGAGGCACCAAGAAACAGCACCCCCCCCTCTCCGCTGAGCTTGGCACAACCTCTACCAAAGAGGAAGTCAAGTTCATCAGACACATAAATGCAGAGGTTACATATGATGTGACCTACAGAAACTGAGCCAAGGATGCACACACAGATCTAGGAAGAAGCAGAACCATCCTCCCAATCCCTGGTTTTTCTGCCAGAGTTATCCTAGAAAGCAGGTGATCTGCATGCCATCCTTCCAGAGTAAAAAGCTTCGCTGAAAAGCCTGAACTTCAGGTCCTCACATGACTGGGAGCCCTCCAGACCCTTTCAGCAGGCCAGTACAATCTCCACCTAAGACTGCTTTCAGGGTTCTGAAGAGACAGGAGCTCTCTTGGCCTTAAAGCATCCGGGAAGCAAAGCCTCTGCACTGCCTGGCTTCCTTCCACTTCCGTTTCTAGTCTCCTTGTTTCCCAGTGCCCACCTGGTAACAAGTTATAGGGTGTCTTGGGAAGATGTGTTTCCCTAACAGAACTGGGGGAGGCAGTGAAAGAAGCTGTGTTGGAGGAGTGGGGGAGGGGCCAGAGTGAGTCATGTGAAAGGGTGGATTGGCAGGGAGGTGTGGACAGGAACACAAGGTAAGCATCATACACACACGGATGGTCACATGTAGAGCTATCCTTGATGGAGCGTGCATAGTCCCACCCCGCAGCTCCCACACAGATACTCTTTTGCTCCAACAGCAGAAGAGGTTCAGACTGCAATGGCACCTGAGCATCAATAGATGCATCTCTTGGACCCAAATCTTGGTTTCCGACAGAATTTCATTATTTTTTTTTTTTTTTGAGGCACAGGGCTGGGGAGATGGGACAATGAGCAAAGTACTTGTCTTGCAAAGATGAGGACCTGAGTCCAGATCCTTGGTACTTACACAACAACCTCAGCGT
>NC_022009.1:45626392-45649451 GCF_000317375.1 Microtus ochrogaster
ATGCCTGTAGTCCAGCGTGATAGTGCATACTTGTGATCCATCATGCTAGTACATGCATGTAATCCAATGTGATGGTGCTTACCTGTGATCCAACATGCTAGTACATGCCTGTAGTCCAGCATAATAGTATCAACCTGTGATCCCAGGGCTGGGGAGGCAGAGACAGGAGGATCCCTGGAGCTTGGCAGTTATCCACCCTGAGTCTGCCTGCTCCAGTCCAAGGAAGAGACCTTATCCCAAAAAGTAAGGTGGACAGTGATTGAGGAACACACCATGTATTAACTTCTGGCCTATACAGAGGGAGGGAGAGAGAGAGAGAGACAGAGACAGACAGAGACAGAGACAGAGAGACAGAGAGACAGAGAGAAATGAGGGAGAATTGGGACTCCTGGGAGAGGGAGCCAATGCTGAGACAGCAGTGGGAAGCACAAGAAGCCTGGAGCCCCTTAAATAAAATGTCAGGAAAGAATAAAAGTGACCAGCAGGAGCCACAAACCCCACAAGAACCAGGACATCAGAGAGCAACAGACACAGAAGCCCACGTGGTGAACCCCCAGCGGCCGGAGCTTCATCTGTTTAAGCAATAGAATAAATAGCATAGTATTGGATCAGAGCCCAAAGCATGCAAATAAACACACCCAAGCCTAGTATCACATAACAGATGGAATCAATAACCAAGAGGGGCCGAGAAGATGAACAATGCAAACCATTTATGCAGATGCTCTAGCCTCAGGCAGGTGCCACATACCTGCCACCCTCTTGCATGGCCTGTGCGTGGTCACTCCCTCCCAAAGAGGACACTAGGGAAGGAGGATAAAGATTGGCAGCTTCTCAGTGGGGAAGCCAACAAACACTGTGTCAGCAGGGCAATGTGGGTCAACACAGCAGAGTCAACACTGGGTGACAGGGACAGGTCATGCCGACAGCATGTACCCGGGAGAGTGCTGAAGAAAATAGCCCCTCACCTGGGGCTTCCTCTCAAAACCTGGCTAAGACCCAGAAACCCAGCACAGCCCTTAAAATACTTGACTAATGGTCCCCAAACTATCAAGATCATTAACCATAAGGACAATCGTACACACGGCTGTGTGAAATGTAACTGGGAACTGGGGAATGTGAGGATGCAGTTGGAGGAAAGAAGCAGGGACAGGGTTTGGGTGTAATAATGTTGGTTCTGAAGTATTCATTGTAGTCAGTGGTTCCTGTTACAGTAATGTGTCATTGCAGGAGAAACCATAGGATACGGGAACACTGCCACCACCAGTGTTGAAAGTCTTCACTTAATCTAAAACTATTCTAAACACAAGGCTCCGTTGTGTTATTTTGTTTGAAACGGGTCTCAGGTCGTGGCCCAGGTTGGCCTGGGATTTCACTATATAACCCAGCATGAACTTGATTATGGTGATCCTTCTGCCTCAGTCTCTTGCTGGGCTTTTAACATGAGCCATTGTGCCAGGCAAAAAGCTTTATTTTTAAAACATACACGATAAATGGTATAAGGAAATATCAATGCTGAGCCAGGTATGGTGGTACATGTCTTTAATCCCAGTACTAGGGAGACAGGCAGGAGGATGTCTGAGAGTTTGAAGCCAGCCTGGCACACACAGTGAACGCCAGGCCAGTGGAGTTGCATGCTGAGACCCTGTCATATATGTATATAAATGACAGGATTTTACACAATTTTAAAGGCTGAAATAACACATATTTCTAAAAGTATTGGCATTGGTTATCAACTCATTAAGGCATCAAATTGCATTTTATAATGTAACAAGTATTTTTAAAGGCGGATGTTATAATATGTCAAAAGTTACACACAGATTCGTATGGTAAATTTTTCAAATAGCTTGAAAATATTGTAAGAGAAACAGAGTATATCTCTCCAAAAATATTTCAGGCTGTGACAGAATTCAGAGAGGGGTGGGGGCAAGACACCCCAACTCTTCTCCCCAAAGCCATGAAGGAATGGACAACCAGGTCAGTGAGCTGGGCTCTGTAGATGCAGAAGAATCGGGACTCTGGCCTGGCTGTCAGGACAGTCACTTGGCCAGAACTGGCTATATGCTCACTTGGTATGGCCAATGATACATTCCTGAAGGTTCTTCAGACATGAAGTAGAAATGAACAGGGCTTGAAATTCGCCCAAGAGAACTGGTCAGCTCAGCTAACTAGTCCCTACTCCCAGTACACCCCTGCAGAGTTCCCTTGGCTACGAGACAATAGACCCAAAGAGAGGATAAAAGCATGGGGCAGATGTGAGGTCAACATTTGATGGAAGCAGAGCCTCATCAATGGGATGGTCCTGTGTGACTGGACCCTGAGGTCACCGGGGGAGGGAAGTATCGGGGTTCTCAGAGCAGCACCATTACACTTGATGTTTCCTGAACACATGAGCTGCCGCGATCTTAATCGATGCAACATGTCCATCTGGAGGGACCTAAATGGCCGCCCATAAACACGCAGTAAAAAGAAATGTGTTTAAAGTTACCAGAGCCTGCCAGCCAGGCCATTCACGGCTTTAGTTACTAAAGTAGGTTTAATAGGGAGTTTATTATTTTCACACCACATGGGCGCTGAATAGAAAAGGTGATTCCGTAACAGCAAACCCAGACTATCATTTCCTGAGTCACTCTGTCCCTAATGCTCGCCTGGCCACAGGTTCTTCTGGGCTCAGGTCCTAATTCTCAGCCAGGGCACTGTTAACATGGTAGGGGGTATTACCATGGGGTCATCCCGTGTATCACAGAGCATGAGTCAGCATTCCTAGCCTCCCTTCCCGAAGTCATGACAATCAGAAACATCTGCAGAGCCCCTTGGGGGGTGGGGGTGGCTGGCCAACATCAGCCTGTTAAAATGAAAGATCTGAAAGCCGCAAGTATGGGAATGCTGCCCACTGCCTGCTTTTGCAAATAAAGCTTTATTAGAACATAGCCACACCAGGCTCTATTGTTTATGAGCATGTGGTCAGTTTCACAGTACTTGGCCAGAGCTGAAGATCCCCCACGCAATAAGGAATGTAGAGCACACAGGCATGAAACATCCACCATCCAACAGAAGGTTCTCAGCCTCTTCTCAGATCTGCCATATTGAATTCTCCAACCTCTGTTTCCAACCCCATCTTTGCTGTGGCCACCCGGCCGATCCAGATCTTCCGCACACAGACTTCTGCCAGGCTCCTCGGAGCCGTCCTCCCTCAGCACCTCCTGTCATCCTGCAGTTCATAGATGATTCTGTCATCACTTTTCTGTTTAAAGCCATCGAGGGCCAGGGTCTCATATCGCCCAGACGGGCCTCCAATTCCTCTGCCTCCAAATGCTAAGATCAACAGACATGTGTCACTATGTGCGGCTATCAGTTGAGTCTCTTATTTTATTTATTTATTGTTTAATTTATTTATTTGAATGTGTCTGTGGGGGGTGTGTGGGTGTGATGTACTGGGTTGCCTCCTCTATCCCACTCCCCCTGTTTCTTTGAGGCAGAGTCTCTCCCTAAACCTAGAGCTCATGTTTTCTCTTCTTTCTGAGCAGGCATGGGTTGCCCATCTTGTTAGGTAGGTCATGGGATCTTAATTCCATTCAGCAAATGTCCTTAACTGTTGGGTCTTCTCTGGAACCTCTGCCAGTTTGTTTTACCATGGGTCCTGAATGTTCTGGGTCATGAAGACATTTGACCGTAAGCGGCTTTGCTTTATCCACTGGCATCTTACAATTAGGCAGTAACCTGGAACTTTTCTGTCCCCGTCAGTCACCTGAGGCTCACCCTGCTCTCCCACTTCCATCTGGGTCATCCCTGTGTTCTGGTATGCCACTTGCCTTCCGCTTCGACTGACAAATACCAAGTGCATTCAAGCTGTATGGCGTGACTGTTCAGGGCACATACACTTGCACACTAATTGTTTATATTTCTTTCCCATACTAAATCACCTCCGCTTGTTCTCTGAACCTGACAAGTGTATTTCACTTGCTGTTGTAAGTCAGCCTTATATAATTTACCGATAATAACTCTCAATTTTAAAATGATAATTCCAAGTGTGCTTTCTCACAGCAATCTCATACCTGGGGTAGAATTAAAGAATGAGAGATAAATTCTCAGAAATTAAAAAAAAAAATCCTGGGAGGCCATCCTGCCCTCAGAACGAAATGAAGTCCTTCATTCAGCCTATGTGATCCCTTGCCTCCTCAGAACCACCCTGCCTTACCCCAGCCTCTGGAGGCTGCTATCATCCAGCTTCATACTTGGCATCACTTGGCCTGTGCCTCACTTACCACAAATGCCCTGCAAAGTGCCCAGCAGGATCACACCACTACCCATTCTGCCCTTAGCTCTTCACATATTCTTGTCCCTGTATCCTGAGAAATTGGTGCCAGGTGCCCAGCACATACTAAAACCCAAGGACGTGATGGCGTCACATAACGTATGTCCAGCTTCCTACGCACACTAAACACCTCTAGATGGCTCAGGATTCTTGGTTTAAAGTGGAAGCTATGTAAGAGGTTGCTGCGGTGTGTTCTTGAGAAATGGTGACAGCGAGAGACATCCAAACGGATTCAGTACTGTTCCACTCTATTTCAGACGTGTCTAACCTGCATTTAGTTGAATTTGGATACAGGACCTACAGTAACAGCAGATCAACTCCCAGCTCAGGTAATGCGACAACTTCTCCACTTTGCCATGATTTTACCAATAGGAACGCTCTCTTACCATGCGCTGAAATTCTCTGACAATAGGGAAGCGCCAACGTTTGACATAACCCCCCCCAAAAAAATATACAATGTACCATGATCTAGATCACGTAGATCAATGACCTGATACACACTTTTGAGACAGAATGTTGGCCGCGGTTGTTAACTTTTTCTTTTGCTTTCTATTTCAGTTTTCAGATGTTGCCCTTAACTCACTGTGTGTATTTTACTCAGCCACTAAGAGGATACACATAATAACCCCTGTCCCACGATTCCTAGCAAGGAGTCTCATGCAAAGGAATTACTCGGTAAATATTTGATAAATGATTGCATGATTGGCTTGTTATGAGAATGCTCAAGAAATGTTGGAAGGGTCTTGATTGTTGGCTCTGGGTCTTTACATTTTTCCAACTTGTTAGATTTAGTGGTAAGTTACATGGTTTTCCTTCATATTTGGTGAGGTCCCTCGAAGGGGTCCTGGAAGAAGGAGAGGGGATCCAAGGATAGTACTGTTCATGCATTGGCCCAGGTCCTTGTGCTCCCAAGAAAATCCTGTAATTTTAGAAATATTTACATGATTGACAGCTTCTACAGAGCCAGAACTGACCGGAGATCAACTCAAAGTAATGGTTCCAGGAAGTGATGCCAAGAAAGGCTACGAATGAGCAAAGTGGGAATGCATGAACTAAAGCAGAAAAAAATATATAAAAATTGAAAACAGCCCAGAAGGGCAGTGTAAGGAGCTATGCTGGAGGTGGGGTGCAGAATATTTCCCTACCCAATCCCAAGACAGTGTCAGCATCTCTGCCCCCAACAAACCTGTTTCCTAAGCATCTTCCAGCCTGCCCTTCCTTGGCCCCAGTTCCCACAAAGGCTTGATTTCATGTTAGCAACCGACATTCCCCAAATGCAACAAGCCTAACTGAGTCTTATTTAGCCTCTCCTGCAGTGGGGTCTATGAACTTGAATAAGAAAAGTAAATTCTATCTGTTTTCAGTGCCTCTGTAAGTATTTAGAATACCACCCTCCATCATGAACTTAGATGAGAGACAGTATCCTTAACAGTCTACCTCGGTCATCAGTAAAAAATCACAAGAACTTTCTTGTCACACTGAAGTTGTAGGAGGCGTCTGAGCTGTCACGTACTCTTGCCTCCTTGGAATGATGACAATGGTCTGACTCCCAGTAGGTCTTCCCCACAACGCCGACAGATACGCCAGTTACTACCACCCTAAATGGGCCTTTTAGCTGTCTTGTGACTTAAAAGGACAGGTTTTCATTGTAGCATTTTAGGCTTGGAACTTAAAATTCTTATTCTCAGAGTCTTCAATGCTTAACCCGGCCATCAAACAGACCACCAAATGAAGGCATCAAGGAGTTTCAGCAAATAGGAGACAACCACATGAGGACCACCAAATGCACTCATGCCCCTAAAGGCCTCTCCGATGACTGTCTCCACATGCCAGGGGCTTTCAAAAGTTATTTCTTCACATTTTCAAGCACTCTATTGTTTAATTTCTTCAAGTTTGCTTACTTGCAGCCTCAAGTTATGTAATTCTAATCACCTCCTCCTGTCCCAATCCCATCACTTCCACCAACACAGAGAAGCAGAGGGGACCGGTCTGTTTCTGTGTCCTATGCAGGGTTACAACTGACACATTCCTGCAAGTTAGCAAAATCAAGCTGTGTTTGTATGTTGTGTGTATGTGTGTTGATGTGTGTGAGTGTGTGTTGATATGTGTGTCGATGTGTGTGTTGATATGTGTATTGATGTGTGTATGGTGTATGATGTGTGTATGGTGTGTATATGTGTTGACATGTGTTTGTGTGTTGATGTGTGTATGTGTATGTGTGTGTGATGTGGTACTGGGGACTGAACCCAGGACCTAGGGCATACAAGGCAAACACTGCAACTCAACTATACTCTTCATCTCCTTCCAGTTTCTTTATATAGATTTTTATGAATGGATCTAAGAGATAATTCAGTAAGGTGTTCGCCTTCCAAGCATGAGAACCCAAGTTTGATCCCCAGAATCTATACTTAAAAACAAACAATAACAAAAAATAAAAAACTGAGCATATTGGCTTGTGCTTGTAATCCCAACACTGAGGAGGCCAAGACTGAAGGCTCCTGCACACACGTGTGCATCCACATACACAAGCAAAAGCACTCTAGGAATGACGTCATGCCATGCCCCTCACCTTCTGTCTGTTTGTTCTCCTCCCTAACTTGTCTTATTAATAGTTACTCATCTTTATGTCACAACATAATTCAAAACTTTGTAGCTTCAAACAACAATGAACAGATGTTCTCTCAGGGCTCCTGGACATTGGAGATCTTGGGGGCTCTTAACTAGATGCTCCTGGGTACAGATTCTGTCCTAAAATACCAGTCAGGAGATCAGGAGAGGTCATTGTCACCAGCAGGCTGGATAGATCTGAAAGGCCTGGTTTCCCATTGCTGCATTCACGGTGGGAGCCCTTAGTGGGAATCTTCTGCCTCCTGACATGGACCTTCCCATGGAGCTACTAGAAGAAAGCTCACCTACAGGGTTAGCTCCCCCAGAGCAAAAGAGAAGTGAGAATGTGGGAAAGGCCCTTTCCTGAAGGCCAGCCACCTCCACCTTCAGTAGTCTCCCCCCACGAGGACCCCAGGCAACCCATGTTAATAATCTGGGTTGCATCCTTACATATTTTGCTTCATGTTTTTAATCAATGCATCAAGGCATGCAAATGCATGTATCAGAGAGCCTTAAAGATTGCAATTACTTTGGGAAATACAGGTTATTAAATTTCAAATATTTACAAACATCTAATATGAGTATAGTGTTTTCTAATTTTAAAGCTAGAGAAACTAAAGTTTGATCCAAGGTCACAGGATTCAACAGTGGGCTGCTGGCAGAAAACAGCAAGGTTGTCAGATTCCAAAGCCACCTTCGCGTGATGCTCAGCTGAGTCTCCTTGCAAAGGACAGTCGGGCTCTCCTGATGAAGGTGAAGGCTTCTCCTCGAGCCGGTTCTTCCTGACTTTTACTTGCTGCCTGTCATGGTTACTATCACTTGTCAACACGACAGTCCAGTAGACAAGGTGCTGCACATGTCTGTGGAGAGTTGTCTAGACTATCAGAGTGGAGGTGGGGAGGCCCACATTAACTGTGGGCAGCAGCACCCCACAAGATGGGATCCTTGACTGAATGAAAAGGCTAAGTAAGGAGGCTGAGTACCAGCATTCATCTACCTCTGCTTCCCAAATGCAGATGCAATGTGACAGCTGTTTCAAAGCCCTGCGGCTATCACCTTCCATCCACGGTGGTGGGCTGCACCCCGGAACTTAAGGTAGGATAAGCCAGTCTTTCCTTTCGCCAGGGTCATTTATCACAGTGATGGAAAAGCTCCACTGCCCAAAGCCCATTCAACCTATCCGACAGAGCCATTAGCTTCACGTGTGTCTGCTTGGAACCCTAGTCCATCAGATTATTTCCTTTGCTAATTTTAAAAAGAAACATTTTTCATATGCTGTAATTCCTGCAATTGCAGACAGGGATCAAGAGGCCCCTGAAGGCACCCGCTTCTCATTGAGGAAATGGAATGCAGGAAGAGAGGGCAATTGAACCGACCAGCTCCGCCAGTGTTTATTTCCATTGTCTACCCTGCCTCTCAAACTTTTGTTTCCAGCCTTCACCACCAGTATCAGTTCCAAAACTGTGCCTTGGCCCCTCCAAGGAGCTGCAAGAAGACGGGGTCAACAAACAGTAATTGTATGCTCCCAGTGTCACGCCACGCACTTTGGGTACATAAGGACCGGAAAGAGAGCATTTCCTCAGCAAGTATGGTCAGTCCTGAAAGCTGCGTGTACCAATCCCCACAGCCCTGCCAACAGCGTGGGGGTTGATAGACCAGACAGATGCAGGGCAGAGGGGACAGGGCGGAGCTATACTAGCTGCTAGCGGCCACACCCACACCGAAGTGTGAATAAAGTGACTGCTCCCATAAGATGTGAGCAGGTGCCCAGTGGTGGGTCTGTGGCCACACAGTATGATTAAGTGCTGGGCTAGTCAAGGCAGATGATTTTCTTTTGATACATTCAAGTCCACAGCGAGTGTCCCGTAGAGGAGAAATGACTCACGTGGTGGCTGAAACTGAGTTGCCCATGAGATCTCCCCCTCACCCCCAAGAAGTATCTTAGATTCCCTAAAGCCTGGTTTGGGAATTGCTGAAACAGAGTAATCTAAGTTTTGTTTTTGGGGTTGTTGTTTTTTTTTTATTTATTTTTTTTTCCTGACCTCAGTGATTTGAAACACACAGCCAACATTAGCTCCATCTTTTGTTCTTGTTTGTTTTTGTTTCTCCTTAGGTTAGTGACAAGATAGGGGATGTTTTCTCCTCTTGCCAAAATTCTTCACTTGCATTAAGAAAGACCAAATAAATAAATCAATGAATCAAGTTCAGCCACCACCACCAACAGTTTCCCTCCTGCTTGCACTGGGCGCTGGGCTCCGCGTTTACCTTGCTGGAATGGGGATTTAATTGCTTGCAGGTTTCTCTCGACAGTCCTCAGTTCAACTCTGCCACAGTTTACACTGTGGCCCACATTACAGAATCCCACTGGCATTTGGCTCCTCCACATCCCTCTTTAGAGGGGCAGCGCCGGGCTCTCAACCATACACACAGGAAGGTTTAGGAAATACCAGCCTGTTGGGGCTGCGCGGTTCAGTGATCGGCCCCGTTGCCCCCAAAACTGTAGATACATTTCACTCCCCACCACACTCAGCCAGGGCAAGGAGAGAAGCTTTCCCATCAGCCGCTCACACAAATCACACATGCATGCCTACAGAAATCAGTAGGCTAATGCGCAGAAGTGACCAGAAGAGCCTGGAGAAAGTAAGGAAAACAAGGAAGCCCACAGGTTCTCACCCCTACAAGCAAGCTTCTGGAAACAGTGTTTCTTTGCAAAGTTGATTTTGAAATGATGAACCACTGGGCCTGAGACTCAGCGGTGGGTTTGCATAGCATAAGGAAGCCCCGACCTTCATCTCCAGCACCACAAGAGGCGGAGGAGGACGACAATGAAGAGGAGGAGGAAGAGGAGGAAGGAGCTCAGTCAAAAGTGTACTTGCCTTGCAAACATGAAGCCCTGAGTTTCATCCCCAGAACTCACATTAAAAAGCTGGGCATGGTGGTACATTCTTGTCATCTCAGCCCCAGAGAAGCAGACACAGGAGGACCGCTGAAGCCCACTGGCCAGCTAGTAGCCTGATTGGTGAATTTCAGGCCAGTGAGAGATGCTCTCAAAGTGGGGGAGGAGGAGAAGGAGGAAGAAGAAGAACCAAGGAGAAAGAAAATGAAGGAAGGAGAGGCAGACAGCACCTGGGGGATGATGCAATATCAGAGCTTATCCTCCAGCCTCCACACACACGCTCAATGCACACAAATTTCACAATGTATGTGAAATATACATACACACACAGGTACATAACACACACACAAAGAGTAATAAAATTAGAGCTGAGCCCTTGACTCAAGCCTGTCCCTAGTCTAGCACTGGCCTCCAAGAGAGAAGAGAATAAATGCCGTCCTACGCTTTCCAGTGTGCACAAACGCCCCGAACCAGGGCATGTCACCTCTTTGGAGAAGGTTCTCTGTACCAGTTCATGAACCTTTAGAACCACAAAGGGACCAGCTGAACAGTATAGCATGAGCAACGTCATCAGAGCTCAGAGGCAACAGTATCAGTCCTCTGCCCACGTGCTCACTTCCTCCCTCCTAGTGAGACTCCATCAGCCAACCGCCATCCACCAACATGGACCTCAAAAATAGACACAGGCCATGCCACTCAGGGCCCCTCCGAGCCAGTATCTGTCTGGAAATCCTGGGACGGGCACAGACTGCCTGTCCAGTGACCAACAGCAATGACAACACCCAGATGACCCGGCTGGAGTCTTCAGTATTTGGAGCTCCACGTCACCCTAAACCACCCCCCTAAGTCGGACATAATATTATAATTCCAAGTAACACGAGAGCAGTTTCCCCATCATTGGATACCGAGCTCAAGATGTTATGGGAAAGAGAAATAGCGTTTACTGCTGATACGAGAATTTTCAAAGAGAGACAAGTGTGAGCAAACAAAGCTGTCACATCAAAATCCACGAAAAAAATGCCAAAAATGCTCCCGTCTAAATAAAGTCGGCGCCTTGTCGTTTTAACCCCTTCCCTGCCAGAGTTACTGTGACATAAGGCAAGCTGTTCCTCCGTAGGTGGGCCGGACCGAGGATGGAGGCTTATTCCTGTGTGAGCCGCCATTGTGTGGTCGAGTTACGCGGTTCTCTGGCGTCCGTGCCTGGATGCTCCGACAGTCCTCATTCCACTTAAAGCGGGTTTTTTTGAGAATTCAGTCTGAGGTAATTTCTGCCACATCAAACAATAAAGCATACCACTGGCCACAGCTACCCATCATTCGTATTTGACATACAGTAGGTGTTCAATAAGATATGTTAAAAATTGTTCCTTGAAAGCAAGCCTCCAACACCAACCTCTGATCTCCACAGAAATGCATGCATAACACACACACACACACACACACACACACACACACATTACTCCCTGAACATGTCTCAAACAGGTCATATACAACTCAGGCAGAGGACTCCTTCTGCAGGGGAACTCTTTAAGGCGACCAGAAAAGTGAGGGAAACATCAATCTGATAGACCTGGGCTGATTCCTTGTACTTCTCTGGCTAAATTCATAATAATCCCATTTGCACTGTCAAGGTCAAACTCTCCTAAACAAATCAGTTACTGTTGGCAGAAAGTATTTTTAGTGCGTGTCTATAGAAGCAGGGGGAACGGTGCTTATTAATATCCACAAATGGGTCAGTGGATAAAGCACTCGCCCCCCCCCCAGTATGCATACCTGAGTTTCAACCCCAGCACCCACATAAGAAGCAGGTGTAAGGGCCACCTGTAATCTGTGGCTGGGGAGGCAGTGACAGGAGGGTCCCTGGAGCTCCATGGCCAACTGATGGGTGTGAAATGAGGAGTTCTGGAGTCAGTGGGGGCAACTGACTTTAAAAGTCAGCTAAGGAAGACCACAGAGGCAATTGTCTCTATTAACCTCCTTGTCAACTGATAGTCACCCGCATCACTGCCTGCTTGTGGCAGATTCGGTCACCCGTGGCTTTCCCTACACTGAGAGTAGCTCTTCCAGGACCCAGCCCTAGAGCATGAATTACCAGGGGTCCTCTTTTGCGCCTCAGATGTCCTCAGTTCCGACTTGTCCACACACGGCCTCTTCTCCAGCCCTGGGTACAAAGGGCTGCCACGGGCTGATCACACTCACCACCACCCTTCACATTTCCCCAGCATGATCTGAGCACCCAGCATGACTCCCCCAGGCAACTGTAGCCCCAAGCTGAGGAGTCCAGTGGCATCCATGTCTTCAAACCTTCCTTGTGCTTCTGCCTAAGATAATTCGTCAGCCTTCCTCTACATGTCAGCCTCCCGCTGGACATTCTGAGCATCTCGCAGAGGGTTGAGCCCTGCCATCCCAACTCTGCCAGCTCACTTCTGACCACAGTTCCCAGTCAGAACCAACACTTCAGTATGGCACTCTAAGGCACACACAGCCTCAGCCTCCCCCGTACTCCACATCCATGTCCTCAGATGGGTCTGAATCCTGTGCCTTCATCCCCTCTGATCTCACGCCCACCACACTCCAGGAACAAAACCCCTCAGCCAACGACATCTCAGACTCTTCTCCATATTTCTTCCTATGGGCACCTATGTCCCCGGGTCCTTCTTCAAGGTTGAGGCAGGCGGTGATTAACATTGACTGTCAACTAGACAAGCCCTAGAGTCACCAAAGCCCTTGAGGGAACTTCTACACTGGGTTAATTGAAATGGGAAGACCCACCCTAAAGGGGCACCACATCTGCCATGGGCTAGAGACACATGAATAAAAAGGGAGAGATGAGCTGAGCGCCACCTCTCCGCTTCCTGACTGCACACGCGATGTGACCCAGCCGTCTTGCTCTTCTGCTGCTGTGATCTCCCCTGCAGGATGGCCTGCACCCTGGAGACATGAGCCAAAACAAACACTTCCTTCCTCAAGTGGTTCGGGTCAGGTTTTTTTTTGTCACAGCTGTGAGAAATGTAACTAATACAAGCAGGGCGGGTCCTCACACGGTGACCAAATGCTGCCTGGCATTTCGCCAGCAGCAGCGGCAGCTACAGGCTGTTGACAGGTAGCGCCCGGCACTTTGCTGTCCTCTTCTGCGGTGCTTAGGATGGAACACGAGGCTCTGAGTGTGTTAAGCAAGAACTCTACCACTGGACCACATCCTCAGATCCAAATTGTAAAATCGAAATGGCTGAGGCTCTAGGGTCTTCAGAGCCACACCCAGTCAGGGTGCCATGTCGAGTTCCAGAATGCTCCCCCATGCTCAGTCATATCGCCTGTATCCAGCACTGTTCTGCTTCTGCTGTGCACTACACGCACAGATGCTCTGAGTGGGCAAGAAGGAATATCAGAGCTGGGGGATGGATGGCTCGGGTGGTAAAATGCTCAGTGTGCAAGCGTGAGGACCTGAGATCAAGTCCCCAGAACCCATGTGAAACAGGCAGGCAGGCACGGTGGAAGGATTGTAACCCAAATGCTGGAAAGACACAAGCAGATCCCAGGGACTCGCCTAGTAGGTGAGAGGTAAATCAGTGATAGACCCTGTCTCAAAAACACAAGGTAGACACATCTAATGAAGGATACTGGAGGTTGACTCCTGTTCTACACACACACACACACACACACACACACACACACACACACTCACGTGCGTGGGGGCACTTCTTCATAGACAGCACTACCTGCTTTTCCAGTGAGCTATACCCTCAGCACCCTACCTGGCACCAAGGTTCTCTTGAGCAGGTGCCGTGGAAGAGCGGCGCGGATGCTGAGCACAGCGAGAGGCAGGAGACCACGTGTTCCAGACGGTGGCAACAAGATGCTACTGAGTCTCTGTGTGGGGAGAAGCCAGACTGCCCTCCACGAGTCCAGAACCAGTGCTCTGTGTTATCTCACAGTTTCATATTTGGAAGAGGTACTTTTTTTCTTCATTTTAAGAGTTGGGAATAATTATGTAATTCTGCCACCTTCTCAAAACTGAGATTTTTCCAAACTGACTCCTGCAGTCTGGGGCTGATATCCTTCCGGGAAATTTGGCTTTATTTTTTTTTTTCTTTTGGATTTGTATCAAGTGTGTGTCAATCAAATTCTTTTATCTGGTCAAACGACTTCATTATGAGAGGCATCGGAGAGAAGGGGGAGCAAAGGAAAAATCCTTCTGAAAGACCACCCTTTATTTGCTTTCAGTGCGCATATGCATATTGGTGATGGGGGGGACACATACCTGTGTATATGGGGTCACTGAGGCTAGAGGAGCGGACCCAGCGTCATGCTCGATCACTCTTCATTTCATTCCTTTGAGACAGGGCTTCTCACAGAACCTGGAAGGAAGCTGGCAGCCAGCAAACCAGGAATCCTCGTCTCCATCTCCTCCCGCAGCACTGGGGTTACAGACGCAGCCACACTCAACTCTCAATGTGGGTGTTAGAGAGTTGAACTCTGACCCTCATGCTTGAGCAGCAAGAGCTCTTAGCCACTGAACCACCTCTCCAACCCCTTAGTCTACTGACTCTTGGGCGTCCAAAGTGCCCACACCAGTAATCGAGCTCCTACCTGTGAATTAGTCAAGTACCTTGAAGTTGCTCCTGGGGATCTTCCCTCTTCCTCTTCAGTGTTTAAGAACCTAAAGAGAGGATCAAGACAACTGGGTACTCTAAAACTGCTCTGAACTCTTTGCTGTCCCTCCTCCCCGACACATTCAAAATGGTTGCCGAGGCTCTTCTCTCTCAATTGTTTTCCATCCTAGATTTGTCTGTGATCCATGTCAGCCATGGGGTTGGTTCTTTACTCTCCACAAGTTTCTGAGCACCCCCAAATCTCTGTAGCACAGGGAATTCCAAGTGCAAGGGATGAGTGACATTAGGGATCCAAGACTGAGGATGAAGCTCAGCCACCAAGAGTGTTTGTCTAACAAGCACAAAACCATGGGTTCGAGCCCCGGCACTGCACGAACCAGGAGTGGTGGTGTGTACCTGTAATTCCAGCACTCAGGAGGCGAGATCCCAGATCCAAGGGAGAGACTGCCAGTGTTCAGATGTGCGTATCCCCGCCCACCCCCAGGGCATAAGCTTTTTTTTTTCTTTTCCTCTCAGATGCATTTCCTATCCCTAGCTGGAGAAATCCCAAGAGAATCTGAATACCACCATCTGTAAGTTGTGCCATGGGCTCCAGTGGGCAGGCTTGAAGCTGGGTTTCTCTCTCTCTCTCTCTTTTTTTCTCTAGAAATGTTTCTTCTGCTTCAAAATGAGCACAGATTCGTCTGGCTCCCCGTGAGACTGACTCAGAGTCTGAAAGTCGATCATCTCTCTCCCTCTCCACCCTGAGGCCTCTTGGGATTCTCTATATGCAGATGAATGGGAGAATCTACCAATGAGTCACGTGCCTGTGGCTTCACTGAACCCCCAAACCACACATGATGAACTACACGTGTCAGCAACAGGACACACTATTGCATACTGTTGGTCTGTCTTCATCGCAGTCAGGGGACGAAGCATTGGAGATGGGGTCCACTTTCAGTAGTTCTAACGTCACAGTCAATGCTTCAGTAAGGGTACCACCCTTTGCTGCCATTGCTGAGTGAGTATTTAACTCACTCCTTTCAGAAATACTGGAGTGTTTACAAGGTCGATGGACATACTTTGACATGTTCGAATCCCTTCCACACACACAAGACTTTTCATGTCACCTCAAAGTGGTTGACCGTCTCAGGGTGTGACTCACCCCCAAACCCGGAGCCTGCGGAACCAGACATCCCCTTTAGCTTGGCACCTGGGATGCCCAGCAGACCCTGAACTCTACTGAAAACTAAAATTAAAACTACTTTGCAATTCTCCCGTTAGCTGGCACCCAAATTAAATAGCTAAAGAAGAACAATGTACAAATCAGTTTAAATGTGTGGGCCCAGTCTCAAACATTTTTGCCAAGTTAGCTCAAAGATGTTTGGAGACAGAATTGAACCAACTTTATAGGATTTAAAAAGTTAATAGCATGTTTATTCGCTTCCTAAAATGTTAGCTAAGTGTGTGTGTGTATGTGTGTGTGTGGTATGTATGTATATACATATGTATGTGTGTGTGTATATATATATATTAATTTGGCCCATTCAGGTATTGAAAACCAATATTTTACAATGTGGTCTAAGTCAATCATAACTGGGAGAGAATATTCCTAATTCTTGCATGTGTGCCTATATGTGTGCATGCAGTTGTGCGTGTTGATGTGCTCGTGCATGTGTGTATGCAGGAGCAGACACATAGGTCTACGCATGCGCAAGGAGACCTGAGGTCAACACTGCTCTTCCTGGGTTGCTATCACCTTGTGCTTTGAGACTAGGTCTCTCACTGAAGAGACTATCTGGACGAGCTGACCAGGAAGTCCCGGGGATGCCACTGACTTAGGTCTCCAGTATTTCAACTACCAGCAGGCAATGCCATGCCTTGCTTTTTTCACATGGGTTCTGGGGATAAAACTCAGGTTCTCATGCTTACATGGTGAGCACTTCATTGACCTGACCATCTCTGCAACCCAGGTCTCTGGATTCTCAGAAATGCTCCCAAGCCTGACTGCGCATGAGCGGCTGAAGGTCCTTTGGTGGGGAGAGCTCACGGCATCATTTGCCTCTTTAGTTCGTGACTACAAAGCATAGGGCTCCTCATGAAAAATGGCTCACGCAGCCCCACAGACCCACACTGCTGTTCCAGACAAAAGAGGTCAGCTCCCAAACCACTAGCTCCCATCAGACATTCTGTCAGGTTCTCGGCCTCAATTGCACAGAAAAGTAACCACTTCACAAAGCAGCTGCTTCCTGTTCCTCGGGAGACTGTGTTATTAAGTCAACAGGCATAGAAGCCTCTCGGGCTCGTAAATGGGAGGAAGACAATCTTCCCACAACAGAGGAGATAAGGTTCTAGAAAGTTCTCAGGCTTGCCCATGACCACAGGCTGAACCAGTTCTCCCTTGGACTCTTGATGGTCCGCGCCCTTTCCCTTTCTTCTTGCTCATGTCTCCTTCCACAGCTCTGCCTTCTGCCAAGGTTGTCTGGGCTATGGTGGTCTGTGCCTTCCAGGGGAAGAGGAAGAAAGCTTTTCTCCCACATTCCCAGTGGCCTTCAGGCCAGGAGACCCTGCAGTAGCGGAGAGGAGCCATGCCCCTGAGACCACTGTGTCAAGAGACCACGGTTCACAGCTCCAATATTGGGACACAGACCAGCCCACCGGGGCTTTTTATGTCAGCAATGGTGTTTGTGTCCGCTCATGACTTACAACAAGGAACTCAAGGAAGGTGCGAGAATCTCCTCAACCTGAGGTAGGCACTGGGCTGGGCCAAGCCTACTGCTTGCAAATATGTCAATGACCAGACACAGATGTGGATGTACACACACACATACATATGTATGCATATGTATATGTGTACAAACACTTCACACTAATTCATGATTTCCACACAGAACAAACATTTATATAGGATCAGATATTATAAGTGAACATAAGGGCTAGAGAGATGGCTTAGCAGTTAAGAGCACGTACTGCTCTTTTAGAGGACCTACACTGGGTTCCCAGTACACATCAGGCAGGTCACACCCACCTTACCTCCATCTCTAGGAGTTACAGCTCTGTTGCACTCTTCTGGCCTTCACACACACATACACACACACATACACACACACACACACACTATCCTATTTTGATTCCCATTGTGGTGATAACACACTAATGAAAAGCAAGTTGGGGGAAGAAAGGATTTATCTGACTTAACAGGCCACAGTCCATCATCCAGGGAAGCCACCGAAGAAACTCCAAAAGGAACCTGAAGATGGCAGCTGAAGCAGAGCAACAGGACAGAGCTCTCTGAGAACAAGCAGCCTCCCCCAGGACCCAGTCAGCCTGCTTTCCTTTTCCCAGGACCACCTGCCTAGGACTGGCACCGCCCACAGTGGGCTGGATCCTCCCACATCAACTAGTCAGAGAAAATTCCCCCACAAACTTGCCCACTGGCCAATCCGATGGAGGCAGTTCCTCAGTTGAGGGTCCCCCTTCTCAGGTGAATCTAGTTTATGTCAAGCTGACAAAGACTAACCAGCATCTGTGTAATTAAAAATAAATCTTGAAAATTAGCGCAATCAAATTACATGATAATAGGCTTAAATGGTTTTTAAAAACATGCCTCGCTGATAAGACAAATACTCAGCCACCTTATTTCTTTTTAATTTGTTTTTGTAAATGCGGTCTTGCCCTTAGTGACTGATTTCATTACCAAAGACCTAACGAAGTGCTAGGCAGTGCGCTGTGCTCTCTCTGGGTTTCTGCTTCCCCTGTGGCATACTAACGAAGACGTGGACCCACCCACCCACCGCGCTGCGCATGTGTTAACCAAACCAAGATGCAGAGAGACAGAACTTTCACAACAGGGCACAAAACTAAGACCTAAGACCATGTCATTCCTGAAGCCACCCTCAAAATACAAAGCTAGACTCAGATCTTCACCAAGGGCCCAAGTGATTACCGGGCTATTGGAGATGCAACTTACCTGCTCTACAGCGGTGCAAACGAGAAGCAGGTATATGTCTTCCTATAAGGATGACGTGTTCCCTATCCATTCTGACCCTAAAGGGGGTGTGTGTGCGCGCACATGCACGCGCATGCACACACACACACACATGTGTGAAAACAGGTATGTCTGTATGTATATCTGAATGTGTGCAAATGGGTGTGTGTATGTATGTACATATAGAAATAGGTAGGCATACTATATGCAACATAGAACTGCTGCTTTCCTTCCTCATAGACTCTCCATTCCTTAGATGAGGTTTATCTTGCACCAGGCACCCATCTCCTTCCCCAGAGACACATTTGGTTCAGCAGATAAGATACCAATGCTGCAGCACTCAGCTCGCTGTGAAGATAATCAATTCATGCAAGCTCCTTATCAAAAATGGATGAACAAAGGGTGAAAGCATTCCCGCGGGGGAATAAATAAAAGATCTGATTTCCATAGCCCAGAGGCAGGCCCTTTCTCTCTCTGGTGGCAAAAAAAATGGTGAGAGCCCCGTGTGGCATGTAATGGCCCTCACGGACGCCCAGATGAACAAGGTCTGTCCGAGATGACTGGCAGACGCATTTGCTGAGTTTTGCAAGCACTATCGCTGTGCCTTACTTTTTCAAACATGTTACAATTATTCAAGGTTTTCTTCCCAATTTATTTGTACAGATTTAATACGCATTGCTTTAAGTCAAAAATAAAAACAAAAAGCCCAAATGAAAAACAGCTGGGCAGGCATGTCTCCTCTGCTTCTGGGGGTAAATTCTAGAATCTTTTAAAAATCAAAGGCGAACTCCTCCAGCATCCCGCCCGCTAGCTTGGCTATTTGTCTCTCTGTGCCAAGCTTCATGCTGAATACTGATGTAAGCGTGGCTCACCGTGCAGACTTAAATTGTCCTTCCCACAACTCTATCTCAGAAGCCTGACAATGGTGGCAATCACAGGACTAGTTTTCCTGGGTGAGACTGTTCTATCTGCAATTTCCTCTGACAGGCTCCACGACTTTTAAGTGCAATTAAATGCTAAGAATTTGCCCAGGAAAAGAAAATCTACCACATTTAAAAAAAATTGAAGCAGGCAAAAAAAATGCAGTTGAACTGAACAACTAATTATTAAATGGTTGTTCTCTTTTTTTCATGTGAGGTTGAAAAATCAATTTCTTTGTATGACAGGCAACTTCCTGGGTCAGAGAGAGAGCCTGGTGGGAAGACACAGCCACTGCTGGTCTCTACATGGTTAAAGTTAAGGCTTAACTACTATTGGAGACACAGAGAACCTGGAGAAAACATGCTTCAGAAATCGCTGGACCTGATTCCCATCACCAGGGCAGACCAGGGGACCACAACTCAGAACAGCTTCTTTCCACCAAGCAGCTACACACGCCTCCTTCCCTACCCAAGTGGGAAACAGAGTCCTTGCTAGGCCAATCATACAGGGCCTCCTGGAGGACCAACCACACCTGAGGCCAGTGAGAGGCGAAGTCCTCCTCCGGAATGGTCCTGGTTACACTCTTAACAAACATGAATGTAGCTGTCGGGAGTGGCTGCTCCTCCCACCTGTCCATTAGCCTCCTCAGAGATGTCAGTCAGCAGAAAGCTAGCCTGACGCTGACATAACTATCCAGCTTCTGTTTGGGAAATCAGACATTTGTAAGAGATGCCTGCTCTGCTCATGTGCCAATGCAGCTGCTAGAAACCACGGTTGCAGATGGGCGAGGTCTCCGGGTCGCATACTGGTCATCCAGCTTTAACTGGTCATCCAGCTTTAACAAACACAGAAGCAGAGAGGCTCTCTGAAGGCAAAAGAAAGATAAGAAACAAGAGACAGGGGACAAAGAAGTGCCCCGTGGGAATGTAACCCTCACCCCAAGAAGTGCTTCCTGGGTTTCAGCACTATGTAAGGACATGAGAATTAAGTTTGAGGAAGAACTAAAAGATGAGAATTTAGATGACCTCAAAGAGCTAGAATAGGCTTTGTTTAATGCCAGGGACGGGAGGGTGGCTTCATTTCTGGCCATGCTCTGATCAGGGCACAGGATCCAGTCACTCAACAACCAGAGTTTAAGAGAATACAGATTACATTCTTCATTACAGGTATTTGTAACTCAGACTACAGAAGGGGAAAGAAGGGCTTTTTGGGGGGCAGAATGCGAAGTTAGCTGCTTTCTTTAAACAAGCTGTCTTTTAACCCGCAGGGTCTGCCGTCTCTTTTTGCCACCACCAGGTGTCCAGAATCAGGGTCAGCAGCTTTTCTTCTACAGTCCCCAAAACAGCTGGTTTCTTGGAGTTTTTAACTAAGTTTTAGAGTCTTAGTTTGTTGGGGGGGGGGGGGTTGGGAAGGCTCCTTTAATGCTAAATTATAGACAATGTCACTGCGCATCTTACTTAAGTTGTGAGTGTGACAAGGCAACATCATTGATGGTCAGTCAGAATCAGCTCTGTAACCCAGGATGCAGTGGCCACAGACAAGGCTGGGGGAGCGGGGACCCTGGTGGTGGTTGCCATAGTTGAGACTTCCACCCTCCTCCCTTCCCTGCACCAAGAACTTCCTGAGCCCCAGCCTCTCCGCTGCTCTGTGGTTCTCTCTGCCACAGATGTGTCACGCTGTTGTGTGGCAATTTTCCCTGAATTGAAACAGTTCTTCCTACAGGAAGACAGCGAGGGCTTAAGGCTCAGAATACACAAAGTCTACAGGCTCAGAATCTTAGAAAATCCACAAACCCCCAAGGTTATAGAGGCACTGAAAGAGCTTCTGGGAGAAGAGTCCTGCTCTAGCCTCGCTCTACCTGGAGGAGACCCTTCGACTTGTCCTGTTTGTCCAGCTCAGCATGCAGGGTGCTGTGCGGGTGCAGGTTTGGTGAGTCTTCACTTACACTGTGGTGCACTTCTGTGATGAACTGTCTTTGAGCCATCCATGTTCCTGTAAATAACCCTTCACCCACGCTCCTGTAACTCCAGTAAACTCTTGGGCATTGTGGAATATTACTTTAACTATGCAAAGGTGTGTTACATTTGTTTATGTTGCAGAATATTACTTTATCTATGTAAAGGTATGTTACATTTGTTTATGCTGCCTTTGTCTATATAAAGATGTGTTGCTGTTTTACCTTGCCTGCTGAAGGTACCGGATTGATCTAATAAAAAGCTGAACGACCAATAGTTGGGCAGTAGAGGAATAGGCAGGGCTGGCGAGCAGAGAGAATAAATAGGAGGAGAAATCTGGGCTTGAGAGAGAAGAGAAGGAGAGAAGAAGGGAGAAAGAGAGGGAGACGCCTGGGGCCAGCCAGGCGACAGACAGACATGGAGTGGGACATACAGAATAAAAGAAAAGGAAAAAAGCCCCAAGACAAAACACAGATGAAGAAAAACAGGTTAATTTAAGTTATAAGAGCTAGTAGAACAAGCACAAGATAAGACTGAGCATTCATAACTAATAAGTCTCAGGGTCATGATTTGGGGGCTGGTAGTCCAGGAAAGCCTACTACACATAGGCTTGCCAAATTGAACTTTGGTGGAGTCAAGTTGAACTTTGGTGGTTCCCTATCTGGAGTGAGGAGACATTTGTCTGTCTGCCCAAGAGAAATCACGCAACACACATACATTGAACACTGATATCTTCTCTTCCCATGTGCCCAAGATGTCTGTCATCACTCAGTGATCTGAAACAACCTTAGCTCTCCTGCTCAGTTAGCTTCCCAACTGGTTGAAAGCAGAGCCTTAGTTTCCTACTTTCTATCACCTTCCAGGCCTGGTGGCTGGCACATGACAGAACTCCAAGAGATGCTTGCTAAAGGTTTCTTTCCTTTTGAGCTGCTAAAGGAATGCCCGTTAAAAAGTCACCTGGGTCATACTGTCACTGTGTATTTCTGTTTCCAAGAGTCTTCCTCTACAGACATATGGTAGAAACCATTGATCTCTTGTTGTCCTCCCAGAAATGCTAGGGTGTGTGTGTGTGTGTGTGTGTGTGTGAAATATGTCCATTAAAGCTGATGATGAAGAGAGACCTGAGCAGGAGCCAGAAAGAGCACATCCAATCCAAGGCTTCAACCTATGCATGCAGAATATTGGCAAATCTGTCCATCAACACTTTCTCTCCTAGAGGCCTTGAATTCACCTGCTGCCGTACAAAGCAGTATGAAGCATGAACAAAGAGCCAATCTTATCAACTGTCACAGTAGGAGGATCTGAGGCCTCACAATGGAAAGAGGAATCCCTATTGCATAGCAGTTCCTTTTGGAAAGGAGTTGATCAAGACTTAAGAAGCCCCAAATAGAGACTGTTAAAGTCTCAGGAAGTCAACAAGTCAGAAGTCTCAGGAAATCCCTGAAACTGACTCAGATATGCAAGGTCCCTCCCTCCCCCAGGTCATATAAGCAGTAAGGATCTCTGAGAGGATTCAAAGAAGCCAGGCTGTGTGGAAGAGAGTCTCCAACCTGCCTGCTGATCATGTTATGAGTTTCACGTTTGTGAGTCACCAACCATGCTGGGACGAGCTTTCCACGATACCAGATGACTTTGAGTCATGCTCTGGTAAGTAACCCCTTACCTGTATTTCTGTAACCCAAAGAAACCCATTGGTTCACCAAGTTCAGTCTTGGTGACTTCATTACTCTGGTCTGCCATTGGTTCTCTATCAAGAGTGGGCAGACATTTTTTTTTTATTGAGAAAAG
>NC_022009.1:45650588-45669551 GCF_000317375.1 Microtus ochrogaster
GAAGTGTCACACAACAATCCCACAGCCTTCCCCTTTTCCTGGCTGGCCATCTCCTATGCCCTTCCCTCCTGATGGATGATGTGTTAAAACTCACCTAAGGGCCATCTCCCAACGTATGTTTCTGAGCTTTCCCTGCCTAGCCTAGCACAGAAGAAGCCGCTGGTGATTTGTCACACCTTCACAGATAGCTTTTGCCTTGTGCTTTGACCACTACTGCTAACTGAGAGGCGTACCACCTTGGCCAGCGTCCAGATCTGCTGTCACTCAGGCCTCCACCATCTTGTAAATGTCACTCTCTCTTGCAGACTAGCTCTTCCACTCAGCTCCTCTGGTTTCAGTGAGGCACCATGAGATCACCGCCTCGAGTACAAAAGACTCCACACAATACCATGAGCTATTCGGGAGGGAAGATGCAAGCCTGGAAAACATTAAGAGGAGCTGTGGGTGGAAATCTTTCCTGCCTTGAATCAGGCTCATCTCTGTCTCCCACAGAGGCTGAGTTCCCCTGCCAGGCTATCAGCCCTTCAGTATTCTCATGAGTACACAGGTCTAGTCAGAAACAGGACCCCTGCAGCAGACAAAGTGGAATACCATGGCTTCTCACCCTCGACAAGGCCATTCCACTGATCTGGGGAGCTCTCCAACAGCCGCCCCCAATGGGACTCTTAAGAGTTCTCTGTCGGGGCTGGAGAGATGATTCAGAGGTGAAGAGCACTGGCTGCTCTTCCAGAGGTCATGAGTTCAATTCCCAGCAACCACGTGGTGGCTCACAACTATCTGTAATAAGATCTGGTGCCTTCTTCTAGCATGGAGATGTATATGCCGAAGGAACATTGTATGTATAATAAATAAATAAATAATTTTTTTTTTTAATTTTTCTACCGGGTTTGCCTGAGAGCTTCCAGCTTTTTCCTCTTGAACAAGAGATGCTGCTCTGAGCCTTCTGGTCTTTGGTGATGAGAAGTAACAACAGGGTCCAGAAATGCTCATGGCACCCTCTAGTCCCTTCAGGACTGTTTTGCTGCATGGTCTAGATGGATCCCTGAATGAACAACAAGTGTGATTCTGAATGCTGCATACATACTGAACCATTCATTCATCGTATCTATTGGTAGGCTGTGATATGACGTCAAAATGCTTTCTGTAATGTGTTGTGATCAAGTACAGGCAGTTAGGGTTCCATCTCCCTAAATAGGTACCATTTCTTTCTATTACAGAACTGAACTCTTCTGGGTTTTTTGAGGGGGGAGGAGTGGAGGTTGGATGTGAGTTTGTTGCATGTGTATATACATATACATATATATATGTTTACAGGTCTGTGTGTGTGTGTGTGTACGCGCATGCATGCATATTTAGGCCTGAAATTGAAGTCACTTTGCTCTTTTATTTAACAGGACAAAGGCTCTCAGTTGAACCCAGAGTTCACAGATCAGGCAGCCTAGCTAGCTAGCTTGCTCCTCGATGGCTGGGATTGCAAGTGACTGCCACATTCACCGCTCTGCCAGGCTTTTTTATGTGGGTTCTTCTTGTTGTTTTTGTTTGGTTTTGGGTTTTGAGATAGTCTCTCTATTATGTAGCTCTGGTTGTCCTGGAACTCGCTACGTAGACCATGCTGGCCTTGAACTCACAGAGATCCTGTTCCTGCCTCCCCAGTGCTGGGATTAAAGGCATGTGCCACCACACCCACCCAGTCTTATGTGTTGCAGGCATCTGAACTCAGGTACACAGGCATGCACAAACACGCTTGAACCAGGAGCCTGTCTCCCCAACCTCATCGTCCAGATCTTCACAAAATATGTGACAGACCATTAGAAACTGTAGTCACCCCATGCTGCTATAGAACCTAGGACATATTTCTCCTAGTTCCCTGGACTTCGTTAACCCTCACCCAAGACCTCTCTGCAGGCCTCTCCCCCTTCTTATGATCTCGTGACCACTTTCTACTCTCTGCTGCTATGGGGCCATTTCTTTTTCAGCGTCCACATGTACAGAAGCTCATGGAGTACATGACTTTCTGTGACCGGTTTACTTCACTTAGAACAAGCTCCCCATGCTCCACCCATGCTGCAGAAGACAATGCTCTTTTTCCCCCTTTGTGACGGAAGAATATTCTATTGTATAAATATGTACTCATGATTCCCATTTTAATTTCAGAAATGCATCTCCAGAGGTCAAGTACTAGCACACAACACAATAAAGGCTCTAATAAAGAACCCTGACATCTACAGAGAGCACGGAGTCCACTTCATCTGCTCCTCCGGGCCCTGAAAATAACTCAATCAAAATTGAACAATGCATGATCCTGTGTAAGAAAATTAAAAAGCCCTGTAATAATTAAAATGTATATCATAGCCCCACTTCAGCCAGAATTCAGCCAGATTGCTCACTATTTCTACCCAAAATAGCCTGATCTCTTGAAAGACCTAATGGTTCTTAGAACTTAATATAGGTCAGGCAGACTCATGGAATCCAAACTGGATGGGGTCCTGTGAGTTACATAAGCTAGTTTCTGTTTGCATGCTGCTGGTCAGCCATCCCAGGTATACTCTTGGCAGGAGGAAGGTCAGGTACCACTATCCACGGTCCTTGGTGCCATGTCCTTATGATTGTGTTCTGCGGTTTTTAATGCCTTCCTGAAATATGGCGTGTGTTAATACACTCAAGGGTAGGGATTGTGGCTGGAGAAATAGGCGAGTCTGCATAGTGTTTACCTTTCAAGTATGAGGGTCAGAACCTGAGGTCTAGCACCTACATAAAAGGGGGTGATGATAATCACTTGTAATCCCAGCACTGGAGGAGAGGGGGGCTGCCAAGACAGATATCCCAGGGCTCCTTAGCCAGCCAGCAGAGTCTTGGCAAACCAACAACAGATCAATGTCTCCAGAACTAAGGTGGACAGAACAGCTCTTGAAGAACATCAGAGGTTGTCCTCTGGCCTTACATGGACAAACACACACACACACACTCATATGCAAATTATACACACATGAAAACATGCACCCAGTGTAGCACTCAGTCCACAGTTCATATAAACCATCACTAAACAGGCAGGCTTTCTTTAACGGAGAACACTTCAGCGCCAGTTACAACTCAAACTGAGCCATCTAAGGATTCAGAAACCTCCTGGAATGAATGCTTAAAAAAAAAAAAGTTTTTGAAAGTAAGAGAAAAGACCCTGAGATCCAGACTCACCCCCTTTTTCCACTCACATTCAAGGCTCCCTGAAGTCCTGGCCAGGCATTTGCCACACTAGCTGCAAGAGAGTATTTACAGCTGTATGTAATGGCACTGGGAGGGTCCAGTCCTGTCGCCGTCCAAATGTCTGTGCTCCTGAGATGCAGTGACCCTGACGCACAAGCAGCTGCCTGTGTTCCCTTCCTACGCTCTGAAATCAAAAGAGATCTTAAGTCTGACATTCATCCTGCCCCACGGGCTTGTGGACAGGTATTGTTAAAGTCAGATCTAAGCAGGGGCCTGGCATCTAATTAAGATAAAGAAGCCCAGAATAAAAGAGAGGATGCTTCGATTAAAACTGAAAGCCTGGCCTGGCTCCAGAGCCGCCTTTAACACACAGTGAAGCAATGCACCAGTTCCTTGACGGTTGGCACAGACCCCAATATCAGTTCTGCTTCCAACCATAAATCAAAAGTGGGCATTTCTGTCTTGTTTGCTTCTCTCTTCCCATCCCCCTAGGAGAACACCCATGGAGCCAATTTAAAAGGAACCTGGCCCTACATATTTTCTTTAACTATTGAATTGGAATAAAATAAGCACATCCAAAAAAAAAAAAAAAAAAAAACGGTCTCCAAAACCATAGCATGAACGGAATGAGTCTTTAGTTCAGTCTAAGTCCTGGTTGAAAAGACACAATAAGGTCAAAGGATTTCATGGCTCAGAAAGGCTTAAATCACCCATCCATTTAAAAAAATAAAATAATAAAATACTTTGGGAGGGGGCAACAGTGCAAGCCGGTAAGACACTTCCCCACCCTGTGCCTTTTCTCCAACCCAGCTCTCTGTTTTCAGCGTTTTGCGTTTGATTATCTTGCTGTCGCTGATGATCATGAAATGAGAATTCCAAACTGAGAAAGAGGCTTCAGTTTCCCAGCGAACGATGAGACCTCTCTGAGATGGTCCCCTTTGGAGAGCGTAAAGTTCATGGCAAAGCCACAATCCATTTTTATATGCTAATACTTCTAATTTAGTTCATCTGAATAAGTGGTCTGAAATGGTACCTGGCTCATATATGAATTGTTAACACATTTTCCGGAAAACCTAAATGCCAAATTTTCCTCCTTCAGACTCCGGAGAGAGTTGTTCTCCCCACTTTTCCCTTCTTCCTGAACCACAGCAATTGCTGCTTCTTTGTTCCCTGAAGAGTTCTGAAAGTAGCTGTGTTGGAGCCATTTTTACCTCATCACTCTAATCACGCACTTATTGACGGCAATGGGGTTTATCAAGCTCTTCAGAGCAAGCCCCCATCACCAGGGTTCCAGCGTGATTCAGTGTTAGCTATGCTTTCCCCGGGGAAGGTGCCTGAACTCAACTCACCCCGGTACACAGACTGTCACTGTGGTAGAACAGTTTCAAAAACACCCCTGCCTTCACATAGGACAACTTCCCAGGTCCTGGGGGAGGCAGTGAGCAGACACCTGTCGGATACACTGCCTGGAGCCTTAGCCAGGACATTCCTGCATCATGGGGCCTCTCCTGAATCTCAGGAGTCAGCTCCACTTAGGCAAATACAGGCTATCCAAAACAGACACACTGTTTAGATGGCTCTGCTTTTGTTTGTTTTCCCCTCCATTTTCTAGGGCAGTCTGATTGAGTCATATTCATTTTTTAAATAGTTTAAGATCCTACCTAATTTAAATCATTCACCTAATTTAAAACTCAAACAACAATGACTGTGAGCTTATGAAGAAGCGTGTCCTCTTCACCCACGGGTGCCATGCTGGGGTGAGTAGGTGCCACTGCAACATGTCCCCACTTTCCCTCTTGCTGAGACAAAATCTATAGACCAACGTCCTGTTGACTAAGAAACAGTCTATGCTATCCTGGGCCCTGTCAGAGAACATGAAACGTACCAATGACTCCCTGTCAATCAAAGTATACCCATGTTTTTCCGGCCCTGGAAACACAGCTAGGCCCTTACAGGAATTGCAAAGCAGGAAGCTGAACCTTGAGGACAGTGCCACTGGGTTTCTGTGACCACTCAGTGGTAGAGACAATTCCACAAGGGGCAGTGAGTCTAAGAGGGCCAACCTGGCCCTGTGGAGAGAAGGGAGAAGGGAGAGAGATGTGCAGGACACCCAGAGACAGCAAAACAGGGGTTCGTTAAATAGTGTGGCCGGATCTGGGCATCTGGGATATGGGATGGAAGGTTGCTGTTTCTACCACCCTGGTTCCTTGCAGAGGTCTTGTTGTATCGCAGCAGATGTAGAATGACAATGACCACAGACTTGGCAGAGACAGTATAGACTCAGAACAGGGGAGCAGAGGCCCAAGAGTTGCCCCTGGAGGCAGCAGGGCCAGAGGAGATGATGTGACAAAGGAGTCAGATATGAGAACTTTTCAGAATTGTGTCTAGCCAAATACTATAACACAAATACGCTGCTTTAGAATACTATCTATAAATCCCCCAACCCAACAGGTCTAGCACACAATCCACTTCCTCACAACCAATGCAGGCAGACAGTATCTAAATTATACATTCCTTAAACATGAACCTCTCCCCTCCCCTCTCCTCTCCTCCCTCTCCTCCCTCTCTTCCCCTCTCCTCTCCTCAAATCGAATCCAGAAACTGTCAAATACAAACTTCTATTTAACAAAATGAACATCTGCGCTCACCCACCAAGAACAAAACTCCTAACTGTGCTAAGCCTGGCACTTTGCTTTGACAACCGAGTTCCAACTTTTTTTTTCCCCTATTACTTTATTTCCTTAACACACCTGCTTTCTTTACATCCTGCCTTCTTAAGGAAGGGATTAATTTTTTATTGCCAAAAACAGTTCTTTTCCAGAACGGGAGTAAAAGCTGTGCTGTGTAGAACCTGTCTGTGTGTCTGTCATTAAATAATCCCAGGGATTGTAGATCCAAACCTGCACGTCCAGCTTCTCAAGTAAGGAATTAAGACTGACAGAGATAGCCCCTGCTGGGCGAGCGGCCTACCCACACCACCCCAACACAGCAGGCCTGCATTAGCATCAGAACTCTCCGTCTTCCTCCTCAGCCCCACTCCCATCCAGTTCCTCAGTGGGCTATAATTTGGCACTAAAATTTAGTTAAACTGAAACTTGGGTCATAAATGGTCTCCCCACCCCACCCCAGCAAAGCACATTTTCCAAACATGAGCTGATCTCTTTTTTAAGCTGAGAAAGGTAAGAGTTTATTTTTAAAGATCAGGCTCACATTTCTAAAACCTGGCTGGATTTTTTTTCTTAATTCAAATAAACAGTCAGGGTGCCGGTAGCTGTGTTAAAGGACTTGAAGTTTTCATAAGCCCTTGTCGGAGATCTCGGGACGGCTCTGCAGACATCAATTAAAGTTCAGTCCAACGGAGATTCCGATGAGAAAAGAAGGAATGAGAGGTTCAAGGCCGCGCTGTTGTGAGGCGGCCACGGAATTGGAGATTGAAACCCCTCTTTCCCAATGAGCCAGTGAGAGTCTGCTGAAGTATTGAGGAGCCCCATTGAAGGCTGTGGGAGTTTTGGCGGCTTAATGGGATTGTGTTCAGTCCTCAAGCTCCCCTTTAAAAGCCTCCAATAAAAGGGCCTCTCTAATTGCTTTCTGACTTTCTATGAAACTTTCTAAGCTACACTGACATCCTCGAAGACAACTACGGAATTAAATAGTAGAGAAAGGCAAGACAAAGTGGGTGCGGAGAGAAAAAGAGGTTCTCAGCCTAGTGTGTGTGAGGTGGGGGGTATCTCGGCAGAGGGGGAGATGGGGTGGGTGTGAAGTCTGTGCTGCGAAAAGAAAAATATGAGTGTTCTCTTTTGTGTGCGGACAAACAGCCTAGCGCAGGGAGGTCGCGGCTGGGGTCACGCGGCTCCGGGCTGCAGCTGCCGCGGTGGGGCGGGGGTCCTGGGCGGTCACCGAGAGTCCCCAGCCGCCAGCAGCATCAGCATTCCGGCGGCGCGGGAGGCGGCTGTCCTCGCCCGACCCCGGCCCGGTCCAGTCCAGAGCTCGCCCAGCACCAACTCTGGCCAAGCAAGGTAAGCCGCATGCGGCACCGCCGAGGGCCTGAGCCTGTGCGCAAGGAGACCCCTCGACAGGACGCACGGCCAGCTCGGCATCCTGGTCTCGGAGTCACCACTGTGCCCGGGAGGATCCGGGAACCTGAAGCAGGGGCAGCCGGCCATAATGGCACAGGTCCTGGACCTGAACATGACTTGAGCAGGGACTGGGCTTCACTGTTTACCCAGGGTTGTGTCGCCTCCTCTTTCACTAGGAAGTTCAGGAGGTCACAGGTAACTCTGCACGGGACATCCGTGGCGGTGGGTCACCCTCCCTTGGAACCTCCTTAAGCAGGCCCTGGCCAGCTTGGGCCTCAGAAGGGCAGGTGCAGTGCCCGCAGCTCTGTAAGCTTGGCTGCCCCTGGAGCACCTGCCTATACTCTGCCAGGCATCCCTCCGACCTGAGTGCAAGGCTGCTTGAAGGGCCGGCGCTCTCACTCCTGACCCGGAGAGCTATGGTTCACTGTGGGGCGCAGAGGGCAAAGAAGGCGGCGGCGGCCAGGCGCCGGCCATCAAAGGCCTGGGGTGGTGGCCCGCCGCATTGCCCGAGGCCAGGCCAAGGACATGAAAGGATCTTTATCCTCGGGTGACACGGCCGGCAGTTTCCTCCTGCCTCCCCCTCCCTTGTCCCTAATTGGGGCCGGCTGCTAATGTGATTAAAGGCCAGTTAAACGTTTCTCCGAGCAGAGGATGGGAAGAGGCCGAGACCCCTGCCCCCTCCCTGGATCACTCCAGGCCCTTGGTCAGGGGGTCGGTGGCAGTGCCAACCCCAGGACAGCCTGCCCAATCGCTCCATGATTGTTCCCCTCAGGCCTGGAGGCCGCGGGCGGGCGGGTTCCTGGGGCTTTATGTAAGCCGGTGGGCTTGCGGCCCGGCCGGATTTGGGGATTCTTTTCTCAGTTTCCATTTTCTGGCCTTTGGAACTGCGCCCTGGGCCCTCAGAGCCCAACACCCCTCTGATGCCTGGCGCCGCGGGGTCCATCCACGAGGGCAGGCTTGGGGGTGCGAGCGTTGGGGATCTCTCTACCCAGGAGAGTGACTCCCGCAGTAGTGCCCTGGCAATGTGCTGTGGACAATCAAAGCCCGAGACCCCGCGGAGGCCTGTGTGACCGCGGAGTTCCCACGTTGGCTGCGGCGTGGGTGGTCCCGCGCACCCCGGGAGGGCTCGTCAGTGTGGCCGCTGAGAGCTTCAGGTCTGCGAGCCAGTTGTGCCCTCTCTGTCCTCTTCATCCTTTTCGAATGTCGCCTGCGGACTCATGCCTGGAGCTCGCAGGCCCTGGGGACCAAAGCCGGTGCGCTCTAAGCGTGCAAGGGTAGGCTAATGTCTGGGGCGCTAGGGTACAGAAGTGAAGAGTGCTTACCCCACTGACCAGCTCTTGCCGGTGGCCTTGAGCCCAGGGAACAATGTGAACCAAAAAGGAGCCCAGCGGGCCATCTGATCTGCAGATCCCGAATCCTTTCGCTGAGCTGGCTACCTTGACCACAGTTGCTTGGGAGTCCGTGGTGGTGGGGGGAACGACTTGAGAGCGTGCTCCAGTGGTATGCCCACGTTCTGAAACTCCAAGTCTGGACCGGTTAGAACTGGGTCAAGGCAAATTTTTAAAAAATAAAAAAAATAAATAATTTTTTTCAAAGGTACTCAAACCCAGGCGTGAACTTCCGACATCAGGTGGTGCGGTTGCGCACTCACTCGGTGGGCTGCCGCGTTGGGATCCGCGGGTCCCAACACACTAACAAGTGGGTTCCACACAAGTCCCCGCTGCAGGCACACATGGTCCACCGCCTCTGGGGGTCTGTCCACGACCTCCATGAGCTTCAGAGAACGAAAACTCTAGCCAGCCCTGGGACAGCGGAGAGCGCGCTGGGGAGCCAGGCCAAACAGGTCTCCAGGGGGCAGAGAGACGTCATTTGTTTCCTTCCTTGTCCGCTCCCCTGGGGACCATCACGCCATGGTGCCCACCAGCCAAGCTCACCGCTTCAAGATTCCCAATGCCTTAAAAATTAATGTGAACCAAGCAGGAAAGCAGGAACGCTTCCGCGGAAATTTTACATATAGGTTGTTTACATTTTTCCAGTATTGTCCAAAATCCTCTGTAGGGCTTTTTCATAGCTACTCGTCAGTCTGAACACATCAGAAGATATTAAATGAAAATGCCATTTTATTTAAGTAGAACAAAAGCAGACGGCATTTTTTTTTACTATTTCTGGGAAAATGTGTTGTGAATGTAAGTTTTTTTTGTCATGCTCAAATCTATAATTTTTTGATATTTTAGATATATATTGCACACTTTTAACCAAAAACCAAGGGAAGATAATTTTTAAGGCAAAACAGCAAAAGCCAAGAAAACCTTAAAGAAAGTGGAGGGTTAGAAGTCACAGCTTGCCTTTCCCGCACATTCTTTTTATTTACTTATTTTTCTTTTATTCCTACTAGACTGGAAAAAATAAGCAAATGTATAATAATTTCTTATTAAATTAACACATAAAAGTAGCTGGTTTCTGTGCATATGGGTGGAGGGAGAGGACCTGACTGTTTCATATGCTCAGAAATCCTTGCTTTACGTGATTCTGTCTCCTTCTGCTGCTGAAAACTTTGCCGGTGGAAAAAGGAAACAGCTTCATTTGTGTGTGTTGTTGTTTTTAAACCTGTTTATTGAACACAGATAAAATTAGAATCCTCATCTATTTGAGACAAAAATTGGCTGATTTTTTTTAAGCCGAAGAGTGCCTGTTTTTGTTTGGTGTAGAACAGTCCCATTTAACTAATGTGTAACAAATAGAATGACCTTAGGAGTGTTTGCACTCAAGCTCCTGTTACCTCAGTGGAGGGAAAAATAGTCTTAATGTTCATCTCATCCTGTGGCTTTTTTATTTTCCCCTGAGATATCTTTTCTAGCAATCTTACATCAATAAATGAGCAATATAGAAAGAGTAATAATTTGTGTGTTCTTAGCAAGTCATTTTCTCACTTTCAGAAAAGCAAAAAAAAAGAAAGAAAAGAAAAGGAAAGGAAAGAAAGAAAAGAAAAGAAAAGAAAACCCTCAGTGCTGCTTTTTAGGAACAATCTCTCAACTGAATCCAAGAAAGGAAGATAGATTTTTGTTGCCCCTTCAACAGCAGGGAGGAGGAGGGCTGAGATGCAGACAGTTTCACAATGGGGAAGCAGCATGCCCCCCCCCCCACTGCAGAGGGTTAATTGTACCCGCTCTCGGTATCTGTTGATAGCTAAGCAGATAATTGTGCTGACCCTTACAAGGACTGCTGTGGACTTGGGCAATAAAGAGAATGCAGCTGAGTGGGCTGCACAGTGTGGGTGTTGGAGAGGTCCACAGCAAAAGAATAGTCCTGTTTTGGTCCCCTCTGCAGGGCGCCCCTGTACTCCACAGCAAACTGCTCTCAGGCAGTGACTGGATTGCTCTATGATATTACTGAGGATCCAGCCACCATTTTTCATGACCCAGGTGTAGACAGAACCTTAGGTAGGATTCAAAGTGTCCCTGAACTAACTTGTCACTTCCAGAGGTTTGGAGAGAAAGCCATAAGATATGTTTGTTTACATTATACACATACCAGAGAAAGAAAGGAAGGGAGGAAGGAAGGAGGGAGGGAGAGAGGGAGGGAAAGACTTAGGCAAGCATCCTGATGATGAGTATGTGATGGGGTTGGTGTGTGTACAAATATATATTTGGGGATTTTGCTTCTGATTTTGTTTGGTGCTTCTGGGAAACAAAGATGCCTTTGGGGCGCCAGGATGGACAGCATGGCAGACAGGAAATCAGGTCAGGAGAACATGGCTTCCTCAGGCAGCATGGTCTGCCATGTACTTTCTGTTATGACTGGAGACCTGGCCTTGTTATCCCAATGGACTGCTGTCCCAAGAAGGATGCATGGACAAAAGGAAATGCAGATGTAATTGTCTAACAATGGCCAGGGGAGAGGGTAAATGCAGGTGGACTCTCTCTCATACACATCCTGGACTTGGAGGCAGGAAGTTTGACAGGAAAAATAGAATAACAAATGAGAGCCTAGGACTCTCATTTGACACCTTCCAAACGTTCATTCTGGCCAGAATACTTGATGGCAAAACAAGTTCTATACATACCTATAGTCCCAGTGCTCAGGAGGTTGAGGTAAGGGGTGGGGTGTTACAAATTAGAAACCAACCTAGGCTATATAGCAATGTCTATCTCATAAACACACACACACACACACACACACACACACACACACAAAGTCTTCCTAAACCTTGTTGGCCCAGAATCTTTCTCCACCAGCTAAAAAGCTGTGACCCCAGAAAGCCTTCAAACTACCCCCAGCCTCTAGAATTTGGTGACCTCTGACCTCTGGGAGGTGGCCATGCTGTCTTCCTTTCCTCAAAATCACCAACACTGCCTGAGCCAGGAAAGGCTTTCTCCGTTTCCTACACACACAGGGTTTAGGGTTTCTCCCAGAGGCCAGCTGGACCTGTCTTAGGGGCTTTCTTTGCTGACTTGCAAGCATCCTTCACCACAGGTAAAGAGCACAGAGACTCACAAAGAGAAAGTGGGGCTATCCTCCTTAGCAGAGAAGCTTTGGGGACAGTTAATACCCCAGACACCCATGTCACCCAAATCCTCAGGCTCCATGGAATGGTGCCACCACTGTCTTGCTGAGCCAGTAGCATTGTGTGAAATCCTCCAGCCTGCCCTGGCCTGTACCCAGCACCAGTATCCTTGTTCAGGGAACAAAGACCCAGAGGCCTCTGCAGGAACCAAAAAGGTTGAAAGCCTGGCTTTCAGAGCTCTCTCCCTGTATCCAGGAAGACGAATACGTTGTGCCTTCCACCCCAGGGCTTGCAAGACAGCTGTGTCTACAGTAAGCATCAACTGTTCACACAAAGGAATACCAATCGTACACGGCACTGTGATGTGTGTTCTTTTGTTTCTTTTTTACCTAAATAGTGGCTGCCATCCCCAGGACCACTCCATCACATTTCCCTGCAGTGTAGGAAATACATGGACATGCCTGGAAATATATGCTGAGTCGAGGCTGTCGGGGGTCAACTGGGACTCTCCCATTTTTGCATTCCTCCCCTTGGGTTAAATATGAGAATATTCTGCTCCTCCGGGGTGCAGAGAGCCTCTGGATCAAAAAAGGCTTGACTCAGTACCTGCCTAGGTTGCCTGCCACTTTGTTCCTGTCATTTCTGACCCCTGCCTCTACCTCCCCATTAGCCTCCCGAGAAAACCCTCCTCCTTGTCCTCCAAGCCGTCCCCCCAATTTCAAATGCACCCCAGACTTCCCTCTAAGGAGCTTTCTCTCATAGTCGGCTGCAACATTCAGGGTCAGTAGGGGATCAGTACGGCTCCTATAATGCCTTTCTTTGCTAGTGGCCTAAAATCCTAGGGATCTGCCTGGCCCACCAGGATTCCCGGGCAGAGTCAGTCAGTCATCTCCAGAGCTCAGCAGCACCCACCCAACAGCACTGTGGATACTGGCTAAGGACACCAGTCTCCCCACTTTACAGGTTGGCAGTGGGAGCCCAGAGAGATAGGGTGATGCGGTTTGGGGTACAACTAGGGGCAGAATAAGGGAAACTACCTCTCCTGGACCTTGTGGATGGTTTTGCTCTTGTTTGTTGGCATGCACAGGGTCAGGCCAGGTCTCTTTCTGCCTGCCTGGGCACATGTCATCATGGAAAAACTCAGTTCCCTCACCACTGCCCCCTCTTCTGCTCTGGGAGAGCTGACTATATTCTTCTGCATTTGTCCCTCATGGTGGGACGGGCTAAGATATTCCTGCCCCATCAAAGACCTAACACTCCAGCCAGGAACTAGCAGCTTTAGCTCCATTACCATGTAAACTGGGGGTACGTGTGTGATATGCACACATGTACACACAGACTCATTTCACACTTATGTCTGAGCACACAAACACAGAAAGGCTCCAGGCATGTGTATTGAAATTCAGCATCTCCCTCTTCCCTGTGCACCTTAGCTTTCGCACAGTCTGCAAGTTTAGGTGAGGAAACTGACCGCGACCTCTCTCTTGGGTCTGATTATGAAAACTTACTGAAATGTGTGGTCTGGTTCAAGCTGCCCATGAAGAGTTCCTTTCCCCACAATTTATCTGGTGCTTTCCAAGACTTGAAGTAGAGAAGGACACACAGAGTGCCGTGGGGAGTCTCAACTGTGGACAGAGCCATCTGGGGACCGGCCTTGCCTAACGGTACTGTTCTGGAAATGGAGACATCCCTGTGTTCAAACAGGAATAGAGCAGGGATGGTAGTGGCTGACCATGGACCACATGTGCAGGAAGACGACACTGTCTACAGTAGGAGCAGATCTCTTTAAGAATGCTTGGTGCCCGGAGGCATACAAGCCCCAGTCTGCAAACTGGCTGGTTCCAGTGAGAGGCAGGAAGGAGGTTAGTGTGGCAACAACAGAGGCAAAAGAAGAAGTATACATGAGGCAGGGTAGTTTAACCCTGACACCCTACCTTTTCCAACCCCAGGGCCCAAGGGAACTGTGGGACCTCCCTGGGTAGCCACCACTCTGCACAGAGCCCCGGCAGACCTTACAAAAGCTTTTAAATCTCTTCCCTAAATCCACCCCAACTTGTGTGGCTTATGAACGGCCTCTCTGTAACCCGGTTCCCTTTTCAATCCACCTCTTGGATTTGTACTGGATGGCTTTTGACCATGTCCAAGCTGCTCCTGCCTGCCGTGTTCTGCTCTCTCTGGAAATGGAGGACCAGGATAGTGGAGCCTCCCTTACAGCACGTGTCCCACGGTCAGCTTCTAATGCCCCTCGGTGCCAACCTTCCTTCAAGTGGAGACCTAGGGCTCTGGAAAGGAAAGAGAAGGCACTAACGGGGGTCAGTAATGTCCGCCAAGCTTTCTATGACCGGAGGCTTAGAACGCTGAAGCAAGAAGACTTCGGACCACTGCAGTCTCACACAGGTACAGGTAGGTCACACATCTGCTGTCCTAAACGCAGTGGCCTGTGGTGACACTCTAAAGTCTCCCCAGAGCCCCAAGAGCATAAGAATTACTCACTACCAGACTACCCTAGGTATCAGATATGATGAAGCCTATTGTCTATTCCTGGTCAGAGAAAACTCAGCCTGTAGAAAAAAAAACCGGGCCAAAACCAAAACTGGAAGGAAAACGGGGGGGGGCAGTTTTCAACCCAGTAATGGCTTCCTCTCCATACTCTGTAAAGAGAGACCCTTGAGCACAATGAGGGAGCACCATGATAGGAAGTCACAGACTGAGGTGTGTTCCACAAAACAGGCTGAAACTTTCCTAAGGAATCACACCAGGGTGGTCAGGAGGCCTGTGGTTGTTGGAGTTAGGCCAGTGTTAATGTAAGGGGAAGCCACCATCCCAGGAGACACCGGAAGCCTGAAAAAGAAGCCAGCACGGAGGTTGGGACGGGAGAGGTAGACTAAGGAGCAGGGGCAGCCAGCTCATCTTTGTAACTTCCACAGCATGGGCCTTCTGCACTCCTCCTCCAAAACCCTCCTTGCACAAGAACTCCTTCTCATGACAGGGCAGATACCCATGGTTATGTAGACTGGCTCCGCACCCGTTCCCCAGCGTGCCCATGTGGTTTGGGAGAGGGGAGCCCACGGGTGCCCTGACTGCACAAGTGGCCCACTAGCACCGCCACCACACACACTTTGGAGGTTATGGTTGACTCAGAGTGGACAAGAAGACACAGTTGGGCCAACGGAGAGTAACATAATGAATAGAGCGGAACTGAGGTGGTTAAGCTGGCAGAAGCAATCTAGAGCTGACGCTAACTCTGCCAGGAAACGGGGGAAATCTACAGAGTAGTGACTACCTAGGGGAAAGCTGAGCTTGGGCAGATGGCAAGTCTGGTGTCCCAGGGGAGCACAGCACTGACAGGGGCCTCTTCTGCCTCTTATGGGACTCTGGGCCCATCTGAGACCCCACACACCTTCACAGACCTGTGTAGTAGAGGCTGAGATTTTAGTATAGGCGTCTGGGGGTGACTCCTCCTAGTCTCCAACAGGGGACCTTCCCTCCAGGGCCTCCAAATACTCCAACTCCCCACGGTTAACTCCGCCTCTTCAGGAGCCAACTGTCACCATACACAAATGCATGTGCAGTCTCCCCTGAGAAGCTGGGCTAGCGCAGCCTCTCATATAACAACAGGACCCTGGTGGAAACTGGCACTCAGCACACTGGACAGTGTTGGTGGTGATGCAGGAGCTGGGTCCAGCTGAACTTGAACTCTTGGATCACAAGAACTACCTGTCGGCCACTTGAGCTGAGTTTCTGTCATTGACCCAAGAAGTGAGTGAAAAGGCATTGGAGCAACAGCTGTGTGTGTCTAACCACTCCCCTACACTGCCAACCTCAGGTCTGTGTCATAGCCCAGTCACCTGAAGAAGGTGGAAGCTTCCACATGAAATACGCACCACAGCCCTGTCCTTGCCCTCCTGGGTCCTCCCCAGGAGGTTGACTATACTGTAGGCTGAGGACAAACACCAAGATGACCAGCCCATGTCTACACCTGGCCCATCAGTCATGGGAACACTCTTGAAGGTATTTTGACCAATTGGTCACTGAGCGTTGGGACCTCTATGTCAATGCCTCTTTTGAAAGGTACAAGATTAGGTTCAGAGACATCAAGGCTGGAGTTTGGGGACCCAGAAGACCCTTTAACCAGGGAAAGATACCAGGAGCGGAGAAGGCCCAGAGAACCCACTGTGACAGAAAGTGTTTAAGGCCAAACTAGTATATGGGACTTTCCGCCAGACTGTTCTGCTTTTATGGCTTCCCAGCAGGTCTGTGAAACAGGACTTGGTCTTTATGGGCCCCCAACATTATGAACATTCTAAGGTCACCTTGAATAGGTGACTTGACTAGTATCAAGGTCACCAGCCAGTAAGAGGCTTGAACCCACCATATTCCAGAAACACCATGAGGAAACTGGCCAAAGTGGGGGTGGGTAAACTGAGTCTCTTGGAGACTGGTGCTCAGAAGTTCCTGTTCCTCCACTGCCTCCCAAGCTGAAACTGGGGCAAGAGAAGATGTTTAGGGACAGGGCTGCCATCTTGAGACTTCGAACATCCATCTGTCGCCGTCCAGTCAGCCACTTCCTTTATTCTACAAAGAAACTGAGGCCCAGTTACAGGGGGGCTGTAAACAAGTCATGGAGCTAGTCAGCTCCACCCTCAAGCCACTGCCATGCCAGCCCCTAGGCCTCCTGTGAAAGCATGGCACTCACTGCAGCCTCAAGTGGCCTTTCTGCCACCAGGCTGCCAGGATACCAATGGCAACGTCATTCCCAACAGTCAGGCAAGTTAAAGAGTGGCAGGCATGAGCTGGAGAGCAGGCTTGGAGTTGGAGAGAGGAGAATAAAGAGGTGATTTGTGTGCCAGGCTTTTAGGGGACACTTCTGTTGCCAGGTGGCCCTTGAGTTCTATTCTGGACTAAATATAGTTCCTTGGACGGTTTCAACTTTGGTAGCCCTGCAGCCACAATGCCGGAGTCATGGGCCATTCTTGTCTTTCCCAGCAAGAATGAGAGCCAGGGCAGCCAAGTGGGATCTGGAGCAAGGGCAAGCCTGTCTCTCTGCCTCGGGTACCCTCTGATATGAGACTTAAGTTAGACCCGGACTGGGACTCTCTATCTCTAACATCCTGCTGTCCAAATCACAGCACACAGAACTGATGCTGATGAATAAACACAAGGTATCCCACCAAGACTTGGGGACACTTTTATAGTATCCTGATTACCTCTTCCACCAACTTCTCACAGCTTCCTGTCCCTTTGGGCAGGAAGGAGATTTTAAAACAACACGATAGCATTTTTACTTTGAAACACAGCAAAAGATGGTAAAGGAATCCAAAATTAATCGTCCCTATCCAGGGAGTTTCTGTTGGCGTTTTGTAAAATAAAGTCAAATAAGTACCCAGAAAGAAAAATGAAGAGGCTGTGGGAAAGTAGAAGAAGAAAATGAGGCCTGGAAGATACCTCCGCTGGTAAAATGCCGGGCTGGCTCTCCTGCCAGCTATCCCAAAGAGAAGGGGGAGGGAGAGAGGCAAGGAAGGAAGGAAGACAGGTAGGTGAGTGATGGTACTCAAGGTTTTCCTCTAGCCTCCACCTGCATTCATACACACACACACACACACACACACACACACGGAGAGAGAGTCCCTGTGGGGAGTCACAAGAACTCATTTTCTTAGAAAAATTTTATTTGTGTATATGAGGTATGCATGTGTGTTCATGCGTGTAAGCAGGATAAGGAGGCGTGTGTATGTCAGTGTGCATGAGGAGGTCTGAGGACAAGCCCAAGTGTTCGTCTTCACTCTCCAACTTGAGCATGCACGTGCATGCACACACACACACACACACACACACACACACACACACACAAAATGAGAGCCAGGAAGCTTGGTCAGCGGGTCCAATCATCTGCCACACAAGCCTGGGAGGTGTCATCTATAATCCCAGTGTTCTTTGATAAAGTAGGCGACTGAGGTAGAAGACCCCTATAAAGGTTGCAGGCCAGCTTGCCTGGAGTAGACATCACATGGAACAAAGCAAAAGCAAGAGAGACCCTGACTAAAAAACAAGTTGGAGAGTGAAGACGAACACCTGAGGAGGTCCTCAGACCTCCTCGTGCACACTGTGACATACTCACACTTCCTTAGCCTACTTACACACGTGAACACACATGCATACCTCATATACACTAATAAAATCTTTTTAAAGAAAGTGAAGAACTCTCTTGCTCCAGCCTTACTTACCCCTCGCATTGCAGAGCCCATATCCTCATCACCATCCAACAGAAGGCAAGACTTCAAGTCCACATCCCACCTCATCCTAGATCACCTCTACTGCCTAGGCATGCCCCTCGCCTCCCTGGTCCTCAAAGTGGGTACAATGGTGTTCCCCACCTCCTGGGGCCTGCTGAGGACTCACTGAACTAACTGTATAGGGGACTCAGAAAGGGATTTGCCATGTTCCATGTGTTTGTTGATGACATAAACAGTCATTCACTGGTCTTTTAGGAGCATGTGCCACTGTCTCTTTCTCTTTCTTTTTGTTTAATCTGCAAATGGACCATACTTTGTCCTACCTATTATTTTCTCCCCTGTGTTAATTTAGAGACCCATCCATTCTGCGACCTGCAGATTTACCTTGCACGTGAACACACCCAGATCTGTGTGCCATGCACCATTTGCATGCGGGTGCCAGCCACACTGTGTCACTGTGTGTGTGTTTAACTTTCCTGGATTTAAACTTGCATTGACATGCCATGGATGAGGGTCCCATTTCCCTCAGACCTCTTACAGGTCTGAGCATAGCAGCCAGCAATTCCAATTAGGTATTTTATTGGCATTGGCTAAGAGCATTTGTGGATATTGAGGCTAAAGGTCTGTAGCCACACTTGGTCCTAGCATCTAATGTGAGGGCAGCCTTGAGAGAGCACAGGAATTCACAAAGACTATGGAGAGGGTGAGGAGCACCAGGCTCTGGGACAACTCCCAGGTGCCTTGGGAAAATGGTACTTCAACAATCAGGAGGATGCCTATGTGTTTTTCTTTGGGTTCTCCTTATTTAGCTTCTCTAGGATCACTAACTATAGGCTCAATGTCCTTTGTTTATGGCTAGAAACCAAATACAAGGGAGTACATCCCATGCTCCTCTTTTTGGGTCTGGCTTACCTCACTCAGGATAGTGTTTTCTATTTCCATCCATTTG